>NC_143476.1:4037932-4384593 GCF_987193195.1 Phasianus colchicus
TTTACCTGCTGTGCCATGCTCATGGCAGCAGCAATGCAGATGCCAGCAGCTGATGCCCACAAGGACAGCCAGCCTGGACTTATTTTCATTACATATATTTGTCCTGATGTCCTTCTAGAAGCTGGAACATTTCTCCCTCTGAGCAGCAGAGGGCAGGATGGGTCCAAGGTGAGGGGACACTCTGCTCTTTTTCTGGCACACAAAGAGAAAATGAAAACCAGATGTGTTTCCCTGCCCATGGCAAACACCAGCCTTTCCATCCTTACAGTCCTTCCTGAAATCAGCACTAATTGAAACAACATCCCACTCACCTTTGCCATGTCTGGCTGAGGTTGCAGCTCTTTCTATTGCATCCCTCTAGCTTTCAAGTCAAGAGCTCCTGTGTCACACAAGGAAAAGCAATCTTTTACCTGCTTTGCCATGCTCATGGCAGCAGCAATGCAGATGCCAGCAGCTGATGCCCACAAGGACAGCCAGCCTGGACTTATTTTCATTACATATCTTTGTCCTGATGTCCTTCTAGAAGCTGGAACATTTCTCCCTCCGAGCAGCAGAGGGCAGGAGGGGTCCAAGGTGAGGGCACACTCTCCCCTGTTTATCTGGCACAAAAAGAGAAAGAGGAAATGAAAACCAGATGTGTTTCCCTGCCCATGGCAAACACCAGCCTTTCCATCCTTACAGTCTTCCTGACATCAGCAGCAACTGAAACAACATCCCACTCACCTTTGCCATGTCTGACAGAGGTTGCAGCTCTTTCTATTGCATCCCTCTAGCTTTCAAGTCAAGAGCTCCTGTGTCACACAAGGAAAAGCAATCTTTTACCTGCTTTGCCATGCTCATGGCATAAGCAATGCAGTTTCCAGCAGCTGATGCCCACAAGGACAGCCAGCCTGGACTTATTTTCATTACATATCTTTGTCCTGATGTCCTTCTAGAAGCTGGAACATTTCTCCCTCTGAGCAGCAGAGGGCAGGAGAGTTAGAAGTTGCAGGCACACTCTCCTCTTTTTCTGCCACACAAAGAGAAAATGAAAACCAGATGTGTTTCCCTGCCCATGGCAAACACCAGACTTTGCATCCTTACAGTCCTCCTGACATCAGCAGCAACTGAAACAACATCCCACTCACCTTTGCCATGTCTCGCAGAGGTTGCAGCTCTTTCTATTACATCCTTCTTTCTTTGAAGTCAAGAGCTCCTGTGTCACACAGGGAAAAGCTATCTTTTACCTGCTGTGCCATGCTCATGGCAGCAGCAATGCAGATGCCAGCAGCTGATGCCCACAAGGACAGCCAGCCTGGACTTATTTTCATTACATATATTTGTCCGGATGTCCTTCTAGAAGCTGGAACATTTCTCCCTCTGAGCAGCAGAGGGCAGGATGGGTCCAAGTTGCAGGCATACTCTCCCCTGTTTATCTGGCACTCAAAGAGAAAGAGAAAATGAAAACCAGATGTTTTTCCCTGCCCATGGCAAACACCAGCCTTTCCATCCTTAGAGTCCTTCCTGACTTCAGCAGCAACAGAAACAACATCCCACTCACCTTTGCCATGTCTGACAGAGGTTGCAGCTCTTTCTATTGCATCCCTCTACCCTTCAAGTCAAGAGCTCCTGTGTCACACAAGGAAAAGCAATCTTTTACCTGCTTTGCCATGCTCATGGCAGAAGCAATGCAGTTGCCAGCAGCTGATGACCACAAGGAGAGGCAGCCTGGACTTATTTTCATTACATATCTTTGTCCTGATGTCCTTCTAGAAGCTGGAACATTTCTCCCACTCAGCAGAAGAGGGCAGGAGAGTTAGAACTAGCAGGAACACTCTGCTCTTTTTCTGGCACACAAAGAGAAAATGAAAACCAGATGTGTTTCCCTGCCCATGACAAACACCAGCCTTTCCATCCTTACAGTCCTTCCTGACATCAGCACTAATTGAAACAACATCCCACTCACCTTTGCCATGTCTGGCAGAGGTTGCAGCTCTTTCTATTGCATCCCTCTAGCTTTCAAGTCAAGAGCTCCTGTGTCACACAAGGAAAAGCAATCTTTTACCTGCTGTGCCATTCTCATGGCAGCAGCAATGCAGATGCCAGCAGCTGATGCCCACAAGGACAGCCAGCCTGGACTTATTTTCATTACATATCTTTGTCCTGAAGTCCTTCTAGAAGGTTGAACACTTCTCCATCTCTGCTGCAATGGTCAAAAAGGGTCCAAGTTTAGGGCACACTCTCCTCATGGCCTCTTGTACTCATAGACAAAGGGAACATGAAAACCAGAAGTTTTTCTTTGCCCATGGCAGACACTAGCCTTTCCATCCTGACAGTCCTTCCTACAATCAGACGGAATTGAAACAACATCCCCCACGTCTCTTTTTTGAACTTATTCATGCATGAATAATAATAATGAGAATTTTTATGTAAATCTTATTTCTGCATGGAAACGATCTGATAACCAGAGCTTTTTTTCTCTAAAACAATCCAGCGAATTTGCATTGCTTATCTATGTACGCAAAATGTTTTTGCCATTCATCTCAAATATCAATACATCTGGCAAAATAAGATAGAAAAAGTATTTACAGACATTTTTGGACATAGATTACTTTTGTTCAAGTGGGAAAGAATCCCTAAGCTGCAATCATGAAATGCTTTTATCACTTTCTCTGATTTAGCCAGTGTTACTAAAAGGGAAATAAGACACAGGCTTTTGATAGCAGCTGCCAATTTAAGAACGATAATAACTTTTATTATTCTTGGCTAAGATCAAAGTCCTGCATTTCAGGTTTATCTCCAGCTCATCAAGTATAATTAACAGTTTTGGATAGCCACATTATTATATGGCAATATTGTCTTCCTGCAAGGAATTTCATTGTTTTACACGTGCCACAGGTTGTTAATAGATTGCCTGATTACCATTTATTTTTTTTATTGGCTTATGATGACCACAGAAAACTATACAGCAGCACCATAAAAACTTTAAATCCTATCCCATGTATCTGCATTCATACGAAAATTATATTGGAAAGCATTGGTGAAACTAAGATTACAAAATAAAGCAGGGGACAATTTCAGTGAAAGCCTGCAGGTTTCACAGCTCTGCCCATTTCAAACCCCTGAAGACATCCACGGGTTTCCTGCTGTGGGACACAGGCACTCACCTGCAGCTCAGCACTGCCTGCTCATGCCTGCGCACACCTTCAGGCTGGAACCAAGGAAATCCTCAGCAAAGACATCAGGACACTTTTGTTATGATGACTTTCATGAAGAAGCATCAAATATTTCTTCATGAGAAATACTGCAAGTCCCTTTGACACTAGCCCTTATTTTAAATGTTTAGATTTGTGCTTCATTCAGGCGTGCTGTCACTCCCAAAAAGATTTTTATTCCTTTTCATTCTGAGGAACACAGTGATTTCTGCCTTGTTTACTGACTGTAGGCACAGCAATACTCCTGCACCTTCAGGGAAACAGCAAATCCATCTCTTTCACACCCTACTTCTATCAAGCTCATTCACCTTACAAGGTATTTATTGCAAGCAGCTCTTCCAAAAATGGAGATTAACAGAACCTGCAACCCAGGACACCTCAGTAAGCCAGTACTTTTCATCTCCTGAAGGTGTAGGTAGACACAGAGCTGGAACATCTTTTCCAGAGCTGTGTGATGCTATCTCATCTGTGTTCCCTTACTGTTGACTCAGTGTCACTTCTTATCTAACCTGGTTGCATCCCAGGATTTCTGGTGCCAAAAATAAACTGACAGCTTTCATCACTAGTTAAAAGGAAACTGCAATAGGAAAAGCAATTTTTCTGATTTCTCTGTTGATCAAAGATGCTTCCTGCAAGCCTGATGCGGTAGAAACAATATCAGCTTTAGAATGACAGTCATTAGAGCAGAATCCTTTCACTGATGAAATCCCACAGTCCTGATTCATACAACACTGACACTGGAGGACACAGTAGTTTAGATGAGAGCGCATTAAAAATGACTAAGTTAAGGTCTCAGCAAAGAGTGACAAGTATGAAAAAAAGAGGTTGCAGAAACTGCTTCAGTTTGGCACTCTGGCATAAAGTATGACAACACACAACCTGCCTGTGCAGTTCCAGAAGCAGAAGAAAGCCGTCAACCAAGACTTGTTCTCATCTGCTCTGAAAGTCCACTGGGACAAGGCCACTTTTCTCTGACGTGCTTCCAGAAGTATCACTTCTGAGCACTGTGCCAGGGAGTTACAAGATACTGTTTGTGTGTACAGAGGAGAAAAAGACGTCTGTCTGGAAACAGACTTGGTGAAGGAGAAGCAGCATTTTCCAGAGTACTTCAGAAAGAACTGAGCACTGCCCCAAGAGCTTCAGAGCGGCAGGCTGTCACAGTGTGCCAACCAGCTCAGCTGTGAGTTGGCACTGAAGCTGCACCACAGGGAGAACAAAGCCCCCTGTGCACCCTTGGAGAGCCAAGGGTTGGAGATTCATGAACCTTGAGCTCCTTTCCAACCCGGGCCATGCTGTGATTCTGGGATTCTCACCTTTGCCTCATCTGGCAGAGGGAGGCAGCTCTTTCTCTTGTCTCCCTATGGCTGTCAGGTCACCAGGGCCAGTGTCACACAGGGAACTGCAAACACTGTGTGTGCTGTGCCCTGCCCATGGCAGCACAGAGGCAGCTGCCAGCAGCTGATGCCCACAAGGACAGCCAGCCTGGACTTCCTTTGATTCCTTCCCTTTGGATCAGCGTCCTTCAGGAAGGCGGAACATCTCTCCAGCTGAGCAGCAGAGGACAGCAGGGCTTTGTTGTCTGGGCATGTTCTCTTCTGGCCCTCTGGCCCTCACAGACACAGGAGGAGGACACAGAGGCTGCTGTCACACAGCCAGCCCTGCCTCTCAGGTCAGCTCTCAGGCCATCCTCTCTCCCCTCAGCAGCAGCTCACTGTTCTGCACTCCTCTGGCCTGGGCTGGCAGAGGTGTGCAGCAGTTCTGCTGATCTCCCAGTGCTGGCCATGTCTGCAGTGCCTGTGTGAAAGACACAGGAAGCTGCCAGCATTGCACTGCTCTGCTGTGCCCCTGCCATCACCGAGTTTGCTGTCAGCAGCTGCTGCTACACGTCCATTCAGGCACAGGCCTTTCCTTCCTGGCCCTCTTTCCCCCCCTCTCTCCTCTGCTCTCTCTCGTGCTCCCCTTTGGCCTGGGCTGGCTGAGCAGTGCAGGCCTTGTTGTTGCTCCCTGGGCCAACTACGTCACGGTTCCCCGTGACTCTGCCAGCTGCTCTGACACAGCGACTGCGTCCTCAGTGTGGATTCCAGAATGCGACAGACGTCCAGAGAAGACTTCCAGGGCTGATTGGAACATGCTGCCATCAAGAACTGCCATGGCTCAGGCCCCCTGGGAATCTGCTCACAGCGAAAGCTGCTGTCACTCTGTGTGGGCACAGCCTTGTCTGTGTAGGCCTGCTCACACTGCAGCCCCTGTCTGCACCAGAACCGTGCCGATCCACCTTCTCTTGGCCTCCTTGCCTGCATGGAAAAGGGCAGCTTGGGCTGAAGTCCCTCAACTTTCCGATGGCCGAGTGAAGTCTCTGAGCCCTGGTGACCCACGCAGCTCTTCAGCCTGCTGACCTGCTCTGCTGGGGCTGTCTTAAAAGGCAGAGGGCACGTTATCCTAATGTCCCCACATCCATCCCTCTTAGCATACTGTAGGCCAGTTCCTAAAAGGACACCTGCACAATCTCTCTGAATGTTAATCAACATGTAGTTAGTTTTCAGTGGTGATTAGCTATGTGTTTAGTCAGAGGTGCAATGGTTCTAATGGTGAGAGAAAGACATTCCCAGTTGTCATCAGGTGGAACACACTTCAGACTGGAATCCTCAAGCAGACTGCAGTCAAGCTTTCTTAATTACTCGTTGTTGTTATCAATTCAGACGCATCTCTTAATTCCTGCTTGAATGAACATTTTGTAATAATCTGCTGAGACAGTGCAAGGCTTGACAATGAGACTATAGTTTATTAAAGTAGCACTTTTTACTTAGGTGCACTTTTCATCTGTTGAACTTCCTGTCGTCTATTGGAAATCTCTGGCACCAGTGCATAAGATTCACCTATTCTATAGAAGTCTGACTGAACCCCATACTGGGATTATTTTTGTTCAATCCAAGCACCTTGGACGTTACTATACATTTATTCAATCATGAGGTAAGTCTGCTTCAGAAGCAATATAGAAAGCATAAAGGGGGAAGAAGATAATGTATTAGTGAAGACTTAACTAGTATTCATAAACTGAAAACTGTTAAACACTATGATGATTACAGAATTTCCCGGAGAAATGTCAAGTTCTTATCTGAATGCTAAATGCAACATCAGTTCACTTCTCACTGGGTTGAATGTTTTAAATATTTGGTAATAATAATGGTTCCTTAATTCTGACATTTAATATGAAAATATTAAAATTCCTGTGTTAGAGTACTTTTTTGTTAGAATGCCAGATGCTAAAGGGATGAAGTGGCACAAGAAAGCAAAATATCTCTGCTGATGGCAGGAAGGACTGTAAGGATGGAAAGGCTGGTGTTTGCCGTGGGAAGGGAACACGTCTGGTTTTCTTGTTCCCTTTGTCTTTGAGTGCCAGAAAAATAGAGGAGAGCGTGCCCTCACCTTGGACCCCTCCTGCCCTCTGCTGCTGAGATGGAGAAATGTCCCACCTCCTACAAGGACATCAGGACAAAGGTAAGTAATCAAAATATTTCCAGGCTGGCTGTACTTGTGGGCATCTGTTGCTGGAAAATTTAATGGCAGTAAACTGCCTAGATAATGACAGAATGAGGGTGACAATAGAATGGTACGTAATCACAGTGCAATGAAAAAAGTATGCAGGGTGCAGGAAGGGAGGTGTGGACATTCTGAGTTGCAACTCTTTATTTGCTCCAGAAAGCTCTATCAGGATGGAAGACTGAAGGAAATACTTTGAGTGTTTTTTTAATGTGACTGGATAAAAGATCCATGTGGCAAATTGACTAACTGAGTGGTAAAGGGACATAGATACCTCACTGTTTCATGGAACCTTTCAATTAAGCACCTGAGCACTGCGTACAGGACTTGGGAATATAAGTATTAGAGGATGATGGAATATCTTTATTTGGAAGGGACCTCGAGGATCATGTATTCCACCTCCTGGTTCCACACCGGACCTCCTATGGGTCAAGCCCTGTGTCTGAGAGCATGGTGCAAATGCTCTTTGGCCTTTGTCAGCTCAGTGCCAAACCACTGCCCTGGGGAGCCAGTGCCAAATTCCATGTATCTAGTTCATCCTACAGAATGATGCCAAGAACAGTTATAGAGATCGACTTACAAACAAAATTCTTGTCTTGAATTAATGGTACACTCACCATTTCAAAAAAAAAAAAAAGAAAAAAAAAAGGAAATAATAGAGAAAAAAAAAAAAAAAAGAAAAAAGAAGAAAAAAAAAAAATCAGAGCCACATTCTTACGCTGGCATTTTACAGTATTGTCAGATTTTTGTAATTCTGTTTTGTTATATAAGATTCTCTCATCCTGAAATAATGACCAACTTCTCTTTTCAGATCTAAACATACAAATGCTAAAGGCAACAGTGCTGTTCAAGAGTACATTACCAGCTCAAACACTGCTTTGGCTGTAAAACTGAAGGCAGTAAGGAATTTTATCAAGGAGTTAGAATAAAACATGTACGTGTAGATTTAAAAGCAACCTGTATTGTTACTTAGAGTTTGATATAGTGTAATCCAATGCACAGTACTTGTAATGTGTGTTTTACAAAATGCTTTGCAATGTAGGCATCTATTAAGATAAATGCTGCAAGTTCTAATATGTCCATGACCTTTTCAAACAGTTCCTTACTCCTACACATCACTACGAGTAGTTCTTCTGTCAGGAAGGATCACATGAGTAATTAACCTGTGACCTTAAGTTTGGAATTAAATGCATACAGTGGAAGTAAGAGCTGTGGGTTATTTTGCTCTTTCAGTGTTGAACAGCCGAGGTGTTTTGTTTTGGAGGGTGGACAGTGATGGGACAAGTGGGGAATGGCTTTAAACTGAGACGGGGGGTGTTGAGGTTTAGGTTGGATGTGAAGAGGAAGTTTTTCAGCCAGAGGGTGGTGAGGCACTGGAACAGGTTGCCCAGGGAGGCTGTGGATGCCCCATCCCTGCAGGCATCCAAGGCCAGGCTGGATGTGGCTCTGGGCAGCCTGGGCTGCTGGTTGGCAGGTTAGCAACCCAACAGGACTTTATTGCAGCCCTGGGTGCAGGGGGATCACTGCTCCTAGCATGCACACAGAAGAGCTGGAGCACACAGGTGATGTACATTCCACCTGTGAACATTCCTGCAATTGCAGAGAGCGTGCGCCTGTTCCAATCACTGCTGCACAGATTAAAAACTGATTGCAGATGAGCTGTTTTGGTATGGGGTTCTTGCCAACGGTCTGCAGTGGCTGTGTGATTCCTCGGGGAGTTGCTCTCCAGCCCAAAGGTCATGTCCTAAGTCGACCAGATCCCGTTTGTGTCCAGAAATGGCTGACAACAGATCAGCTGCTGGTCAAGTTTCTAACATCACACTGGCCTTGCTCCAGTGTCTGTGTCATCAGCCCCAGCACATACGGTGCACCTCTTCAAGGCTTTGCAACACTGAGACTCTGCACTTGGGCTCCAGACATCCTGCTGCACCAAGAGGTTATTCTAGCTTTGGTATCTTGCAACTTTGTATATAACTACATCACTGTAATCATAAATGTCTAGGAGAATGGAGATGGAGAAATTAATCTCCCTGTAATTCTCTGTACTGCAGCCCCGTGGTTGTCAACACCTAATGCAATATTGAAATTTCAGTTGAGAAATTGAAAGCTGCCCTTAACAAAAAAGCATCTGGATTTGTTACTGAAATCACACTGAGGATCAAGAAATCCAAATGCTTCTAGCATAACCACAATTACAGGCAGTGTTTAGACAAGCTCTTACAGGAAAACCATGAACACAAGGCTAAAGAGAGACTAAGTGATGCACTCTGCAGGAATACTCATGGAAGTCTTCACAGTGCAGGAGTCTGATCTGATTACAGATGCTGTGCTTTAAGTACCCCTTATCATATCTTTTTTTTCACTGTTGTGCAGGGGTTGGACTCAGTGATCTCTGGAGGCTGGAGATGCTGTTTGCTAATGGCAGATGGAGATAGGAAAAGCAAGTCCAAGGCATGCTGTGCATAGCCACCACATGGCATCTGCCCCATTTCCCATTGCACCAAGGAGGAGCAGCTCACAAGCTTGGCCTGGGCCAGGGAAGGGAGCAGACAAACATCTGGACCGACCCCAAACGAGCTGGTTCTGCAGGTTGGGTGTCTTCTGCTGCTTGTCTCACATCCTGCTGCTCAGCGGTAGATTTGTTCCTGCTCAGTGCTAACAGGAAACTCACACAGCATTTCTGTTTCAGCTGTGCCAACGCTTTGATCTCTTGCTGCTTGGATGGGGCGTTTGAAGAAGGATGCCTGTGCTGATGTCCAGCCAGGCTTTGGGGATGAGTCTCCACACCAGGGTACGACTGACAGGACTGAGGGTTGGGGATCCAGCCAGGTCGAGTCCAGTGTGCTTTGCTCTTGTTCTTAGTGCTTGTTTTTGCTCAGGAGGGCAGGAGGTGAACCTCGTGAACCAATGCCTGCAGACGGGGTTTGCAGAGAAAGAGGTCTTGCAGGCCTTGTGTGACAGCCACGGAGCTGCAGCGAGGCTGCATCCGTGTAAAACACCAGAGATCCACGGAGGTGTGAAGGGGAGCTGTGGGCTGCAGTCACGCAGGAAGGGATGTGCATGCTCGGGGTTTGGTTGTTGTGTGTGTGTTAAGTGACTGTGATACCACTGCTGGGTCAGTGTGAGTGTACGGAACAAGTGTGACAGCCTTTTTGATGGAGCCCTGTGAAAGGAGTCCTATGGACTTGAGATCCAACTATCAGCCCGTGGGCATCATCCAGGAGTTGGGGTAGGGGATGAGGCAAGGGAAGTTGGGCTGAGAAAGGGATAAAGCAGTCTGGCAGCAGTTCTGTGTTTCTCCCATCTCCTGCTTTATTTCCTTCCAGGTGAAATAGATGGGTGCTGCAACATGCCCTTGAATGTAACAAAAGCCACTCTAGTGTGGATTTGACATGGGCCCAGCACTGCAAGGTACGCTGCTGGGAGGAAGCGTCCATCTGGCTGAGGGCAGGAAGGCCCTCCAGAGGGATGCACTGAGGCCAGTTGTGCGAGGCTCAACAAGAGCAAGCGCCAGGTCCTGCGCTTTGGTCATGACGACCCCGTGCCAGCTTCTCCAGGATTTGGCTGGGGTAGAATTCCAAGCAGCCCCTGATTCCAGAACGTTGGGCTGGGCTGTTGGAATCTTCTGCCCTTGTGACTGGTCTTGCCTCCCCACCCTGTCCGTCGTGGTGGAGCAGCCTGGTGGCCCTCAGTGATGTCATAAGGGCTAGAATGAGGGGAGGAGCAGTGCGTGCTGCGTCCCTTCATTGGAGCGCTGGAGCTCTGACTGAGCAGCTCGCTTGTTGCACTTGTGCACCGACTGCGTCCCTTTGTCTTCACACCGTCCTGTGCAGCACCTTGTAGGTAAGCTGAGACAGTGTGGGAGAGACGGGGGGACAGTGAGTGCTGAGAACTGCTGGCTGGCGGAGCTCATAGGATCACATTATCTCCATCAGCAGAGGGGTGGCCATGAGGGACAGGGAGGTGATCGTCCCCCCCTGCTCTGCTCTTGTGAGGCCCCAGCTGCACTACAGTGTCCAGAAAGACAGGGAGCTGTTGGAGAGGGTCCAGAGGCGAGCCACAGAGATGATCAGGGGACAGGAGCACCTCCCCTGCAAAGACAGGCTGAGGGAGCTGGGCTTGTTCAGCCTGGAGAAAAGAAGGCTGTGGGGTGACCTCATGGCAGCCTTCAGTACCTAAAGGGAGCCTAAAAAGAGGAGGGGAATCAACTCTTTGAAAGGGTAGATAACAGCAGGACAAGGGGAAATGGTTTTAAGTTGAAAACTTGAGTTTCTAAGTTGAGGGAGGGCAGACTTTGGATTTTCCGTCGTAGTCTTTGCTAAACCGTGGAAGCAAACTGACCTGCTCTTTCTCTCTCCTCTCTCCACCCTCTGCCTGCTTCCCTGGTGCAGCTTTTGCTCGTGGAAGATCAGAGCATAGTGACAAGGAACGGCTGCGGATTCGTGAGATTTCTCTCCCTCGTTCTGATCTCTTGCCAGGTACCTGCCATGCTTTGTCCCCCCACATGCTTTAGCAGCCCGTGACGCCCCGTGTTTAGTAACACAGCCTCATCCAGCTTTGATGGGACGCTGGTCACGTGTGGGTTTTCTCCACGTGCTCTGCAGCTCAGCCCTCAGAAGGATGCTGTCTGTGGTGCTGTGACCAGCTGGTCTACAGGAAACCAATCCCTTAGGCAAAGAGTCCCAGCCCCAGCTTGTGCAGAGCTGCACAGCATCACCAGGGACACCAGCAGGCGTGCTTGGGCTGTGTGAGTGTGCCCGACAGCTGTAGGGAGCACAGCAGAGATGTGAACAGAGAACATAAAAGTGTGTTTCTTTTCAGTTCCAGCTTGTCACACCTACGCTGATGGCTGTGGCGTGCAGCGAGATCAGCTGTGGGCCTGACCTGGCATGGACAGAGGTAGAGTATGAAGCTCTGATTGGTCTTTGTTCCCTGACTGCAGCCAGCAGAGTGAGCCGCAGATGTGCTCTCCTGCTTTCCAAGAGAGCTCCTCTGTGGCAAGACAGTAGTGCAAGCGTGGCAAGTTTATAAAATTACCAGAGCCATCTCGGCTGTTGTGTTTGTCCTCTACTGACTTTTCCCTTGAAATGGCTGCAGAAACAACAATCATTCTCTGCTCTGTTTGGCCTCGCTGTTGGTTGGACTGCTCAAGAGAGCTGCTTGGTGCTTGCAGTGGCACTGTTTGCACCTTGTAACTGCAGCCGTAGCTTTGGTTTCCCTCTGCACGGTCTCTTAGCATCTGAAACAGTCAGCCTTCCTGCACAAAGAGCGCAGGAAAGGAGGGGGCAAAATGGACAAGGCCACCTGTCTGCGTCAGTGCCATTGCTGATTAGTCTGGGTGGGGAGAGATGCATCTTTGCATTGCCTGGCGTGTGCCTGCTGCACACCAGGGAGAGAAACAGCCGTTATTAGACTTGCAGTTCCTTCTGAAGTGCCCATGATAAGGACCGAGTGCATTTCCTGCAGCTTTCTCTGCAGATGTGCTCCTCACCTTGAAATCCTCCTTGTTGGTTCCTGGCTCCTCACCGTGGCCTGTGCTCTCTGTTTCAGACTGAGAACAAGGGGAAACCCCTGCTGGACCATGGGGAGTCAACTGTGAACATTCCAGCTATTGCTGCTGCCCATGCTATTAAGAGATACGTTGCCCAGGCAGCGGATGAACTCTCCTTTGAGGTAAGCAGTTCAAGGCGTTCCATGCTCTATTTTACAGTGGCAAATGCCTTCACAGCTGCGCTGGTGCAAGTGCTCTCACGCTCGGCGATGTTTGGCAGTGCAGAAGAATGCAGTCATTTGAGCTGTGCTTTCCTCCCAGCTGTGCTGAAGCTGGGATTGACGTTGCAATCTCTTGCAGGTGGGAGACATCGTGTGTGTCATCGACATGCCACCAAAGGAGCTGACCCCCTGGTGGAGAGGCAAGCTCGGCTTCCAGGTAGGCAAAAGCTTCAGACTGGAGAGTGCAACTTCAGTAAAGGCAGGAATCTCAGCTTAGAGCTGCTCT
Organism: Phasianus colchicus; assembly: GCF_987193195.1. NCBI lineage: Eukaryota > Metazoa > Chordata > Aves > Galliformes > Phasianidae > Phasianus > Phasianus colchicus. The sequence goes on from NC_143476.1 coordinate 4,050,665, forward strand.
GCCTGCACAGGATGCCTAGTGGACATAAACAGTTTCACTGTGTCGGTGTCAGAGGACCTTGCCTTTGGCTGCAAATGTGAAAAATTATTACCATTATGCTGTGAACTATGGCCATTTCGAGGGAAATGTTATGTGGCTTTTGGTTTAACAGTTCAGTTCTGAGAAGTGCTGCATGCAATAGTTGGCCTCTCTTTTCTTCTTGTTACAGGTTGGTTTTTTCCCAGGGGAGTGTGTGGAACTCATTAATAAGAACATTCCTGAGGCACTCATCAATTCTGTGCCAAAGCCAGGTACGGATGTTACAGTTGATGGTGTGGGGAAGCAAAATGAAGTCTTTTTGGGGGTGTGTTCCATGTTTAGTACCTCCTTTATCCATCCCACATTGTCCTCTGGGTTGATGATCCTTCATGCACACCATGGGGCAGGGATTTGGTGCAATCTTCCTGTGTTTATGACTGGACTTGTGGAAACTATAGAATCTTCATAGAATGGCTTGTGATGGAAGGGTCTGCAAGGATCTTAGGCTTCCACTTCCCTGCATCAGCCTGTGCTGCCAGCCCCCACATTTATTGTCAGATTAGACCAGGCTGCCCAGGGCCCCATCCAACCTGGCCTTGGGCTCCTCCAGAGATGGGGAAAATCCCTTTTTGTATGTACTGGTTGGTAATGTTCTTCCCGTTCTGACGTGCTCTGTAGAATGTGCTGTGCTCGGCCTCGTCCAACGGAGCCAGACCTGAAATGATCTGGTTTCTTCCTTTTGTTGTGCAGTGCCCAAGAAACGCAGCAAGATCCTCACCTTCCTTCGTTCCTTGGTGAAGGCCCGCCCAAAGAAACCGACCGAGCGGGAGGTGGAGAAGGAAAGGGTGTTTGGCGGTGACCTGGGAGAGCATCTTCTCCACTCCGGTCGTGATGGTAAGGAGCTGCCCATTCCTGAGATCTTCCCCTGCTGGGCATCTAAAGAAGATGAAAGGGAGCTCATATCTAGCAGGGGGCAGGCTGATAGCCGTGGAGACACGTGTAATGGGAATTGATGGCTGAAGGATAAAGTGAGGTGGATGCTCCTAAGAGACAAGCACATCTGTATTTGCTTCAGCCAAGCCTGGCTGGGCTTAGTGGATGGGATGTGAAGCACAGCCTGCAGCACGATTGAATCAGGAGCTCCACTGACGGCTGGCACGTGTTCTTCAGTCCCCCAGGTCCTCCAGAGCTGCGCTGAGTTCATTGAGCAGCACGGCGTGGTGCAGGGGATATACCGCCTGTCCGGCGTCGCGTCCAACATCCAGAGACTGCGGTAAGAGTGCTGCGACTGACACAGCCTGAGTGCATCTGGTGTGGCTTTGGGCTTGCCTTCCTCTCGCTCAACCGGGTTTGCGTCCCTCTCTCCAGGCAGGAATTTGAGTCGGAGCAGATTCCTGAGCTCACCGTCCGTGACATTCACAGCGTGAGCTCCCTCTGCAAGATGTACTTCAGGGAGCTCCCGAACCCTCTGCTCACCCACCAGCTGTACGGCAAGTTCTCGGTAAGCACAAGGCCACGTCTTTCATTTCCCTCTTCCTGGGCCTCTTGGCAGATGGCTGCAGCAGTGCCCCAGCTCGGAGGCCCTTTTGCTGTCAGCCCCACGAGGTTTACTCGCAGTGGTGTACTAGCCTGATTGGTGTCTCGCTCCCTTTCTGCACTACTCCAGGATGCTGTTGGTGCCGCTACAGAGGAGGAGCGGCTGCTCAGAATGCAGGACGTCATCCAGCAGCTGCCCGCTCCTCACTACAGGTCAGTGCTGCCCTCAGCCTGCTGAGCTCAGCCCTGCTGCATTGCAGAGGGCAACGATGCGGTTCCAGCCTTTGTCTTTCTGAATTGCAGCACGGCATGCTCGTTGGTGCTGAACGTTTGCCTCTCTTGTTTTCCAGGACACTGGAGTTCCTGATGAGACACTTGGCGTGTCTGGCTGGGAGCTCCACCATCACAAACATGCATGCCAAGAACCTAGCCATTGTGTGGGCTCCAAACCTCTTAAGGTAAACTGCTGGTTCTGTTTCAACACAACGCTTACATCTGTTCTCCATTAAAAAAAAAAACAGTGCTCCCTTTTTCTCCATCAAATGTGCTCTTCTCCTGTAAAATCTGTGGCTGAGAGAAGAGCAGGAGCCTGAGCTGTTCTCCATCCCCACGGGCACAATGTCTAGGTGACAATTTCTGCAGTCTTGTTGAGATGGGACTGACGTGTCCTTGATCATCCAGGGGAATTTCTGCAGTGGCATCACTGATTGCCCACTGCGGAAGTCTCCAGAGCCTCAGCTGACAGCTTTTGGCTGCAACAATTCAGACTCGGGGAAACGGTCTTGGAGAAATGACTTCTAAAATCTGCCTTTTCTACAGATCACAGCAGAACGAGTCTGCCTGCGCCAGCGGAAGAGCTGCCTGCATGGAGCTGCAGACGCAGTCGGATGTGGTGGAATTCATCATCAACCACACAGACGTCCTCTTCTGCTCCAAATCCGGAGCAGACATTGCAGATGCAGCAGGTGAGTGTCTTCCTCCATTAGCTTGATCTTGACCTGACACCTTGACCAAATGCAGGCCTTCTCCAGGATGTTTGAGATACTCTTTTACCATCAAGGGGACAGCAGACCTCTGGACTTCCATTAGAATCTGACATCCTGTTGCTGGATGCTGAGAATGTCCAAGCCCAAACTTCACAAGGAGGAAACCATCATTATTATGGTTTGCACGCAGGAAAAGCTTGATGCAAGTGTGGCAGCGAAGCTTTCTCAGTTCCCTGCCCCCATTTCCTTGGGTTTTTCCTTGCCTATTTTGATACAGTAAGCTGCTCTTAATGATGACCGTGTCCTTTGCCATAAACACACCTCTTCCCACATGGTTATTTTGAGCTCCTCTTCTTCCAGTGGCTCGGATAAGCAAGCCTGTGAAAAATACAGCACCTCCCCCAGAACTGTGGTGGCTGTGCTGCTGCTTTCTGATCCTCGCTCTTACCTGTGGTTTTCCCTGACAGGGCACAATTCTCTCCCAGGGCCCAAGTCTGTGGGGGTCTCTTCTGCTGCCACAAAGCTGCTCAGCCTGGAGGAGGCACAGGCACAGAGGCGAGGCCACAGCACCTCTTCTGTGGTAACAGAGAGCAGCAGGGACATTGAAGTGGAAGAAAGCCCTGCAGCTGGGCAGGGCAAATTCCACACCGTCGTTGACTTTCCATCTGACAGGTAAAGAGGACTTTCTTTTCCAGCACCTAGCATCATTGTTTGGGTGGGTTTTTGTGTTTTCCTGCAGAAACCAGGCAGTGCTAGGAACAAGCAACTGCTGCCAAGAGCTCAGTGCTGCTCTTCCCTCACCCTGCACCACGCACGACTCACAGCATTGGCTGTTTTCTCTCTCCAGACAAAATCCACCCAGCAAGACTGAGGAATCACCAGCTAGCAGTTGGTGTTGCTGCTTCAGCCTCAGGAAGCCATCCTCTGGCAGCAAACGCCAACTGCAGCGCAATGCCAGGCAGCCCTCAGAAACAGCAGTGGTAGTCCTGGCAGGTAAGGGTGCAAATGCAGCTTCCAAATCCCTGCTTTTCAGGAACATACAATTCAAGCTTGCTCTGCACATGTATCTCTTTCTAGCGTTCAATCCCGTGCCTAAATCTTCACCCCTGATCAAGTACCACTGTCGTAATTCAGCTTGTGAAAGTTTGACACTAACCCCTGTGTATCCTTTCTAGGTGAATCGAGCCCTTGCCAAGCCATAAGATCCAGGGCAAGTAGCGAGGATGCTCTGTGTGCTTCCATCAGTGGAGAGCTCATAGGAAGCACAAATTGCTGCAGTTCTAATAGCAGCCTTCCATCTAACAACATTAATGGGGAGAAGGAGCTCATCGAAGTCCATGCTCTCATTACACCTGGCTCTGCTGAAGTTGCTGACCTGAGCCTCCCAGACACCACAGTCACAAGTGTGGATTTTAACCCAGAGTCTCTGCAGTGCAGCCCATCTGAAGCACAGTGTGAGTGCCCCGACAGCAGCACCTCCATGCAGGAGCAGGTCAGCATAAGTGAAGAGGAGCAGAGCCTTTTGCAGGGGGACTTTCAATCAGACCTCCAGTCCCAGGCACCGGACAGCAGCACTGAGAGCTCTGAGCCACTCTCGCCATGACAAGACAGGATGAGTCCCATCTTCACCGTGGACCTCTCACACCCTCCTGTCCTTTATATAATAATAAAAGCACACTCGTGCTCAACCAACGCCTTGACTGCCTCCAGAGTCTTCATTCACACGGACTGGGATGAATGCAGCACACAGCAAGGCACCCCAGCTTGCAATGCTGTGGCTGTGGGGTGCATGCAGCTCAGCTCCGGGTTTGTTCCTGTTTTGTCTGGCTTTGGGATGTCTGCAGGGGGAGCTCTGCTACCATTTGGCATGGTAGCAAATAATCTCTCGCATCCTGGATGCTGCTCATGATACTCCCAAGCTTCCTGGCTGTGGCTTTGTGATGCTTTTCAGGGCTTTCTGATGCATTTCCATGCCTTGGCTGTTCTTTAACACCTCTCTCCTCCCATCATGTCCTTTCCTGGCTCCCATCTACGAACTGGCCCTGCAGATCATCTCCAGACCTGTCATCAGCACACTGCGGCAGGAGAAGCTCCCCCTGGCCAACGTCAGGCAGTACTGCTTGGTCTGCAGCTCAGTGGCCATTTCCCTTTTAGGCGGCTCCTGCAGAAGAATCAAGCAGCAGAACCTTTTGCTCACCCTGCACCACACAAATGCTGCAAAAGCAGAAACAACCTGGGAATCTCTGGTTTGCAAGACTTCACAGACACTTATTGACTGTGTCTGATGGTTCCCTCCCATCCTTGATTTCCTTCTCCCCTTCTCCTCGTCTGATCCTACTGCTGAGCCATGATCAAGCTGCCCAGTGTGGCAGAGCATCGTGCAGAGCCGTGCTGGCACCTCCTCCCCTTCCTCTCCTGCAGCTCAGCCTGCAACCTGAGCAAGTTTTTTTCTGAGAAAGTGACCAGCTCTTTTCCATCCCTTTGCCCCTACAAACAGTTGTCCAGAGGATCTCGTCCAAGGATTCCTGGAACAGCCTGCAGCTGGCTCTCCTGAAGTTCAGGCTCCTGCCTTTGCTTCCTGCCAGGCCCGCATTCCTTGAGATCACCAACTCAAGGAGGGCATGGTCACTGCAGCCCTGACCGCCTCCTGTCGTAACCCCTGGTGTGCACCATGTCCAGCAATGCTTCCCTTCTGCTTGCTGTGCCCAATGCCTGCACCACAGAGTGATTCTCACTGCACTCCAGGAGTCTGTCAGATTGCTTGCAGCCAGCCATGCTGATTTCCCAGACTGACTGGAATCCCCCATCAGGATGAGAGTCAGTGAGTGCGATGCTTCTGCTGGCTGCAGTAAGCAGCTCCCACCAACAGGCTCTCTTTCCAGGCGGCTGTAGCAGACCCTCACCTCCAGAAGCCCTGCACTGCTGCACTTCCTGATTTTACCCACAAGTTCACAACCTGCTCATGGCTCTTCTTAGTTCTTTGCAGTCAACTTCTCATCATAGGGGGCAAATCCCTTGCCTTCCAGAATTCCGTAGTATCAATTGTGTCTGCTAATGTCAGGATTTTTTTTCTTTCTTTTCTTTTTCCATTTTCTAGGTAGGAAAATGAATTTCTGAGCCAGGAGAAGCAGAAGTGAAACAGTCTTCCTGGCACTGCTCAGGTTGCAGGAGTTGCCAAGTGCTCCTCAGGTAATGTGTGCTGAAGAGCTGACCTTGGTGGCAGGGGCTGTGGCTGCATTTTGTGCCTGTCATGCGGGAATCCAAGAAAGCCTATTCAGAGCAGGAGCTGCAGAGCGAGATAAACATCACGAGAAGGTAAGGCTGAGAAGCAAGGACACCTCCAGAAAGAAGAGAAAAACTGAGTCAAGTGAGCTGCGTGACGGCCGTGTGATGCTGACCATGATTGGAGGAAGAGCGCATGGCTGGGAATGACTGATGGCTCTGGTTGGATGGGTGCCTGTGTGCACAGAGGTAAGGAGTGTTTGTGGGATGTTTTGCTGGCATCTAACGGCTGTAAGGGGAAGTCAAGAGAGAAAACTTGTGAATGCATAGAAGGGATGTTAAAATCTGGAACAGACTGTTTGGATCAGTCACAGCTGAGTCCAGATTGCCACACTGTCAGAACCTGGGGCCTAGGATTTTCCTTTAAGAGTGCCAACTGCTTATTTTAAATGATAAAAAGTAACATTGATAGAAGCTTCCCTCCTTGCATTAGAATAAGGCATTGATATTTGATGTTTCTGTCTTTCCATTCCTTTAGCAGCCTGGGTGTTGATGCAGCTGTATGCATCTGCTGCCCTCTCCTTCTATTTTGTGTAAAAGAACAGTAAAATATGCAATCAGTGTGAGATCTTTCTGAAGTATTTTACTTTATTTGCCCCTAGGCTGCAATGGCTGGGAAATGGCAGTGTCACCCAGGAGCCCACACGGCGACCTGATGTCTCATTGTTGGGGTCTATTGGAAACCACCACGATGACAAAAGAATGCCTGGGATTCCTCCGGCCCAAATGCCAAACCTTGCACTTGGCTGTGCTGAACCTCATGAGGTTCACCCAGGCCCACCTCTCAAGTCTGCTGAGCTCAAACAGATGTCATTTTTCTCGTGTCCTTCCATTCCGAGTCCATCTGTTCCCCAAAGCAAAAGAATTTGGAGGGAACCACCGACAGTTATGTGAGCGATTTCAGCGTCTATTTCTGATCATGGCAACAACTTCAGAGGTCTCACTTAATTTACGGTGCCCGTTGTAATTCTGACCAAGGCTGCAGTTGCAGCTGACTTCCCAAGGCTGCAAGACGTGGTGGTGACACAGCCTTGTGCTTCTGCATTGGTGCTCATCCCACGCTTCCTTTCTCTGTCTCGCAGGTCAGCTCCTGCTGGAAGCAGATGGTATCCCAGTGTGAATGAAGGTCAGTGCAGGAGCAGCTGCTGATGGGAGGAAGGAAGTCCATGCTGAAGAGCTCTGAAGCATCTGCAGGTATGGTTCTGGAGGAGGCAGCAGTGATGTCGGAGGGCTCCCAGCAGGAAGCTGTCTCATCCAAATGCTTGCTGAGTGGTTGGAAGGGAGCTTTCTGCATGACAGCAGCACCAGTTGCTTGCTTCAAATGCTGCCAAGACAAGGATTAGCACGAGTTCCAGTATCTACAGTATCATCACGAATCACGATAGGATTACAATGTGTCCTCATACAAACGCAGCCATTTCTCCCTGAGTCCAAAGGCTGTCCGGAAAGCATCTTTGAGGTCTCTCACACCAAACCACTGCTGTCCGTGTGGGATCTGACTCATTAGGGTATAGGGGTTAGGAACCACAGGCTGTCTTTTGAGAACGGGTTCAGTCATTTCCTTACATCTTGCACCAGCCGATACGTGCCGTCTGCCTTCCGTGCCGACAGGATTGGGGTGTTATAAGGCCACAGACAAGGTTCCAGAAGACCATCCTTAAGCACTGTCTGTGTTACAGCTTTTAGACCCACTCTCCCTTCTAAGGCTATGGGATATTGTTGCTGTTTCACAGCTCCACTCCCTCCTTGGGCAGTTCTTTGTAAGGGAAAATTGTGAGTCCACCCCGATTTCCTTCCCCTGCCCACACCTTTGGATTCATTTCTTCTTCATCACAGCTGTTAACACATTCATTGACCCCTGATATCTGTTTCACAGACTTGCAGCTGTAATCCTCATTTAACTGTTAAATCTCTCCCCCATAAATCGGTCCCTGCTTCAGGCACACAGAACAATTGCCCTGCAACTATTTTATCTTTCCATTTTAGTTCTGTGGTCTCCAAGAGTGGAGCTGTCACTTCTGATCCCTCAGCCCCAGTTATGCACAACAGCCACATCCAGATACACGTCTGGTACCTCTGAACTAGCTAATGCTGTAGGATGGAATGTTGTTTCTGCACTGGCTATCAAATGTGGGATTGCTCTGAAGCAGTACAGCACGATGTGTTTTGTAATTTGCCCTTAGAAACAGTTTGAAAAAGTAGAAAGACTTTATTAGTATTAGTATTAGTAAAAAGAAGTTATTTCATAACATATTTTAGAAATACAGTTGTTCAATCATGTGATCAATTCTCACTTACAGAACTGTAATAGTTACAAATTGCATGGGTATAGCATTAAGGACCAGAAAGCATGTTGTAAGGCCATTCTGTTTGGATATGAGAAGCTCAGCAAAAGAAAAACAGACTCCAAAGAAGCCAGGGCCTCCACACAACGCCAAACTGACTCACTCTGTGGGCAGGTTGGGATGCAACAGGCAGGCATCAAGAGACTCCCCTCTGTCCTCCTTCCAAACTTCTCTCTCTTCAGGGATGAGCAGGTGTCCAGAAATAGTGGCCAAGTGTTGATAAGCAGCTGTCAGGCGTTCAATAATTAGCAGTATACCTGCTGAGCTAGCAACAATTGGTGTTTAGCCAGTCACACACACACACACAGAATGGCCCGGGTTGGAAGGGACCTCAAGGATCACGAATCTCCAACCCCCTGCCACAGGCAGGACCACCAACATCTGTAGCACTGCACATATGCATACTGCTGGATAGAAACAGCAGTGTGGGAAAAAACTGTATGCTGTGGATGCAAAGGGTGAATCAGAATGGCTTAACAGCTGTCCCACAAGGAAAAGCAATCCCTTACCTGCTGTGACATGCTCATGGCAACACCAATGCAGAAGACAGCAGCTGATGCCCACAAGGACAGCCAGCCTGGACTTATTTTCACTACATATCTTTGTCCTGATGTCCTTCTAGAAGCTGGGACATTTCTCCTTCTGAGCAGCAGAGGGCAGGATGGGTCCAAGGTGAGGGCACACTCTGCTCTTTAACTGGCACTCAAAGAGAAAGAGAAAATGAAAATCAGCTGTGTTTCCATGCCCATGGCAAACACCAGCCTTTCCATCCTTATAGTCCTTCATGACATCAGCACTAATTGAAACAACATCCCACTCACCTTTGCCATGTCTGGCAGAGGTTGCAGCTCTTTCTATTGCATCCCTCTAGCTTTCAAGTCAAGAGCTCCTGTGTCACACAAGGAAAAGCAATCTTTTACCTGCTTTGCCATGCTCATGGCAGCAGCAATGCAGATGCCAGCAGCTGATGCCCACAAGGACTGCCAGCTTGGACTTATTTTCATTACATATCCTTGTCCTGATGTCCTTCTACAAGCTGGAACATTTCTCCATCTCAGCAGAAGAGGGCAGGAGGGGTCCAAGTTACAGGCACACTCTCCTCTTTTTCTGGCACACAAAGAGAAAATGAAAACCAGATGTGTTTAACTGCCTATGGCAAACACCAGACTTTCCATCCTTACAGTCTTCCTGACTTCAGCAATAATTGAAACAACATCCCACTCACCTTTGCCATGTCTGGCAGAGGTTGCAGCTCTTTCTATTGCATCCCTCTAGCTTTCAAGTCAAGAGCTCCTGTGTCACACAAGGAAAAGCAATCTTTTACCTGCTGTGCCATGCTCATGCCAGCAGCAATGCAGATGCCAGCAGCTGATGCCCACAAGGACAGCCAGCCTGGACTTATTTTCATTACATATCTTTGTCCTGATGTCCTTCTAGAAGCTGGGACATTTCTCCCTCTGAGCAGCAGAGGCCAGGAGGGGTCCAAGGTGAGGGCACACTCTGCTCTTTATCTGGCACTCAAAGAGAAAGAGAAAATGAAAACCAGCTCTGTTTCCCTGCCCATGGCAAACACCAGCCTTTCCATCCTTACAGTCCTTCCTGACATCAGCAGCAACTGAAACAACATCCCACTCACCTTTGCCACGTCTGGCAGAGGTTGCAGCTCTTTCTATTGCATCCCTCTAGCTTTCAAGTCAAGAGCTCCTGTGTCACACAAGGAAAAGCAATCTTTTACCTGCTTTGCCATGCTCATGGCAGCAGCAATGCAGATGCCAGCAGCTGATGCCCACAAGGACTGCCAGCCTGGACTTATTTTCATTACATATCCTTGTCCTGATGTCCTTCTACAAGCTGGAACATTTCTCCATCTCAGCAGAAGAGGGCAGGAGGGGTCCAAGGTGAGGGCACAGTCTGCTCTTTTTCTGGCACACAAAGGGAAAATGAAAACCAGATGTCTTTCCCTGCCCATGGCAAACACCAGCCTTTCCATCCTTACAGTCCTTCCTGACATCAGCAGCAACTGAAACAACATCCCACTCACCTTTGCCATGTCTGGCAGAGGTTGCAGCTCTTTCTATTGCATCCCTCTAGCTGTCAAGTCAAGTGCTCCTGTGTCACACAAGGAAAAGCAATCTTTTACCTGATGTGCCATGCTCATGCCAGCAGCAATGCAGATGCCAGCAGCTGATGCCCACAAGGACAGCCAGCCTGGACTTATTTTCATTACATATCCTTGTCCTGATGTCCTTCTACAAGCTGGAATATTTCTCCATCTCAGCAGAAGAGGGCAGGAGGGGTCCAAGGCGAGGGCACACTCTGCTTTTTGTCTGGCACTCAAAGAGAAAGAGAAAATGAAAACCAGATGTGTTTCCCAGCCCATGGCAAACACCAGCCTTTCCATCCTTACAGTCCTTCCTGCAATCATCAGCAATGGAAACAACTTCCCACTCACCTTTGCCATGTCTGGCAGAGGTTGCAGCTCTTTCTATTGCATCCCTCTAGCTTTCAATCAAGAGCTGCTGTGTCACACAAGGAAAAGCAATCTTTTACCTGCTGTGCCATGCTCATGCTAGCAGCAATGCAGATGCCAGCAGCTGATGCCCACAAGGACAGCCAGCCTGGACTTATTTTCATTACATATCTTTGTCCTGATGTCCTTCTAGAAGCTGGGACATTTCTCACTCTGAGCAGCAGAGGGCAGGATGGGTCCAAGGTGAGGGCACACTCTGCTCTTTAACTGGCACTCAAAGAGAAAGAGAAAATGAAAACCAGGTGTGTTTCCCTGCCCATGGCAAACACCAGCCTTTCCATCCTTACAGTCCTTCCTGACATCTGCACTAATTGAAACAACATCCCACTCACCTTTGCCATGTCTGGCAGAGGTTGCAGCTCTTTCTATTGCATCCCTCTAGCTTTCAAGTCAAGAGCTCCTGTGTCACACAAGGAAAAGCAATCTTTTACCTGCTTTGCCATGCTCATGGCAGCAGCAATGCAGATGCCAGCAGCTGATGCCCACAAGGACAGCCAGCCTGGACTTATTTTCATTACATATCCTTGTCCTGATGTCCTTCAAAAAGCTGGAACATTTTTCCATCTCAGCAGAAGAGGGCAGGAGGGGTCCAAGGTGAGGGCACACTCTGCTCTTTATCTGGCACTCAAAGAGAAAGAGAAAATGAAAACCAGATGTGTTTCCCTGCCCATGGCAAACAACAGACATTCCATCTTTACAGTCCTTCCTGACATCAGCACTAAATGAAACAACATCACACTCACCTTTGCCATGTCTGGCAGAGGTTGCAGCTCTTTCTATTGCATCCCTCTAGCTGTCAAGTCAAGAGCTCCTGTGTCACACAAGGAAAATCAATCTTTTACCTGCTGTGCCATGCTCATGGCAGCAGCAATGCAGATGCCAGCAGCTGATGCCCACAAGGACAGCCAGCCTGGACTTATTTTCATTACATATCCTTGTCCTGATGTCCTTCTACAAGCTGGAACATTTCTCCATCTCAGTAGAAGAGGGCAGGAGGGATCCAAGGTGAGGGCACACTCTGCTCTTTATCTGGCACTCAAAGAGAAAGAGAAGATGAAAACAAGATGTGTTTCCCAGCCCATGGCAAACACCAGCCTTTCCATCCTTACAGTCCTTCCTGACATCAGCAGCAACTGAAACAACATCCCACTCACCTTTGCCATGTCTGGCAGAGGTTGCAGCTCTTTCTATTGCATCCCTCTAGCTGTCAAGTCAAGAGCTCCTGTGTCACACAAGGAAAAGCAATCTTTTACCTGCTGTGCCATGCTCATGGCAGCAGCAATGCAGATGCCAGCAGCTGATGCCCACAAGGACAGCCAGCCTGGACTTATTTTCATTACATATCTTTGTTCTGATTTCCTTCTAGAAGCTTGGACATTTCTCCCTCTGAGCAGCAGAGAGCAGGATGCGACCAAGGTGAGGGCACAATCTGCTCTTTATATGGCCCTCAAAGAGAAAGAGAAAATGAAAACCAGATGTGTTTCCCTGCCCATGGCAAACACCAGACTTTCCATCCTTAAAGTCCTCCTGACATCAGCACTAATTGAAACAACATCCCACTCACCTTTGCCATGTCTGGCAGAGGTTGCAGCTCTTTCTATTGCATCCCTCTAGCTTTCAATGAAGAGCTCCTGTGTCACTCAAGGAAAAGCAATCTTTTACCTGCTGTGCCATGCTCATGGCATCAGAAGTCCAGATGCCAGCAGCTGATGCCCACAAGGACAGCCAGCCTGGACTTATTTTCATTACACATCTTTGTACTGATGTCCTTCTAGAAGCTGGAAGATTTCTCCATCTCAGCAGAAGAGGGCAGGAGGGGTCCAAGGTGAGGGCACACTCTCCTCTTTATCTGGCACTCAAAGAGAAAGAGAAAATGAAAACAAGATGTGTTTCCCAGCCCATGACAAACACCAGCCTTTCCATCCTTACAGTCCTTCCTGACATCAGCACTAACTAAAACAACATCCCACTCACCTTTGCCATGTCTGGCAGAGGTTGCAGCTCTTTCTATTGCATCCCTCTAGCTTTCAAGTCAAGAGCTCCTGTGTCACACAAGGAAACGCATTCTTTTACCTACTTTGCCATACTCATGGCTGCAGTCGTCCAGATGCCAGCAGCTGATGCCCACAAGGACAGCCAGCCTGGATTTATTTTCATTACATATCCTTGTCCTGATGTCCTTCTACAAGCTGGAACATTTCTCCCTCTGAGCAGCAGAGGGCAGGATGGGTCCAAGGTGAGGGCACACTCTGCTCTTTATCTGGCACTCAAAGAGAAAGAGAAAATGAAAACCAGATGTGTTTCCCTGCCCATGGCAAACACCAGCCTTTCCATCCTTACAGTCCTTCCTGACATCTGCAATAATTGAAACAACATCCCACTCAACTTTGCCATGTCTGGCAGAGGTTGCAGCTCTTTCTATTGCATCCCTCTAGCCTTCAAGACAAGAGCTCCTGTGTCACACAAGGAAAAGCAATCTTTTACCTGCTGTGCCATGCTCATGGCAGCAGCAATGCAGATGCCAGCAGCTGATGCCCACAAGGACAGCCAGCCTGGACTTATTTTCATTACATATCCTTGTCCTGATGTCCTTCTACAAGCTGGAACATTTCTCCCTCCCAGCAGAAGAGGGCAGGAGGGGTCCAAGGTGAGGGCACACTCTGCTCTTTTTCTGGCACACAAAGGGAAAATGAAAACCAGATGTGTTTCCCAGCCCATGGCAAACACCAGCCTTTCCATCCTTACAGTCCTTCCTGACATCAGCACTAATTGAAACAACATCCCACTCACCTTTGCCATGTCTGGCAGAGGTTGCAGCTCTTTCTATTGCATCCCTCTAGCTTTCAAGTCAAGAGCTCCTGTCACACAAGGAAAAGCAATCTTTTACCTGCTGTGCCATGCTCATGGCAGCAGCAATGCAGATGCCAGCAGCTGATGCCCACAAGGACAGCCAGCCTGGACTTATTTTCATCACATATCCTTGTCCTGATGTCCTTCTACAAGCTGGAACATTTCTCCCTCTCAGCAGCAGAGGGAAGGAGAGTTCCAAGGTGAGGGCAATCTATCCCATGTTTATCTGGCAATCAAAAAGAAAGAGAAAATGAAAACAAGATGTGTTTCCCAGCCCATGGCAAACACCAGCCTTTCCATCCTTACAGTCCTTCCTGACATCAGCAGCAATGGAAACAACATACCACTCACCTTTGCCATGTCTGGCAGAGGTTGCAGCTCTTTCTATTGCATCCCTCTAGCTTTCAAGTCAAGAGCTACTGTGTCACACAAGGAAAAGCAACATTTACCTGCTTTGCCATGCTCATGGCAGCAGCAATGCAGATGCCAGCAGCTGATGCCCACACGGACAGCCAGCCTGGACTTATTTACATTACATATCTTTGTCCTGATGTCCTTCTAGAAGCTGGAACATTTTTCCATCTCAGCAGAAGAGGGCAGGAGGGGTCCAAGGTGAGGGCACACTCTCTTCTTTTTCTGGAATACAAAGGGAAAATGAAAACCAGATGTGTTTCCCAGCCCATGGCAAACACCAGCCTTTCCATCCTTACAGTCCTTCCTGACATCAGCACTAACTGAAACAACATCCCACTCACCTTTGCCATGTCTGGCAGAGGTTGCAGCTCTTTCTATTGCATCCCTCTAGCTTTCAAGTCAAGAGCTCCTGTCACACAAGGAAAAGCAATCTTTTACCTGCTGTGCCATGCTCATGGCAGCAGCAATGCAGATGCCAGCAGCTGATGCCCACAAGGACAGCCAGCCTGGACTTATTTTCATCACATATCCTTGTCCTGATGTCCTTCTACAAGCTGGAACATTTCTCCCTCTCAGCAGCAGAGGGAAGGAGAGTTCCAAGGTGAGGGCAATCTATCCCATGTTTATCTGGCAATCAAAAAGAAAGAGAAAATGAAAACAAGATGTGTTTCCCAGCCCATGGCAAACACCAGCCCTTCCATCCTTACAGTCCTTCCTGACATCAGCAGCAATGGAAACAACATACCACTCACCTTTGCCATGTCTGGCAGAGGTTGCAGCTCTTTCTATTGCATCCCTCTAGCTTTCAAGTCAAGAGCTCCTGTGTCACACAAGGAAAAGCAATCTTTTACCTGCTGTGCCATGCTCATGGCAGCAGAGGTCCAGATGCCAGCAGCTGATGCCCACAATGACAGCCAGCCTGGACTTATTTTCATTACATATCTTTGTCCTGATTTCCTTCTAGAAGCTTGGACATTTCTCCCTCTGAGCAGCAGAGGGCAGGATGGGTCCAAGGTGAGGGCACACTCTGCTCTTTATATGGCCCTCAAAGAGAAAGAGAAAATGAAAACCAGATGTGTTTCCCTGCCCATGGCAAACACCAGACTTTCCATCCTTACAGTCCTTCCTGACATCAGCACTAATTGAAACAACATCCCACTCACCTTTGCCATGTCTGGCAGAGGTTGCAGCTCTTTCTATTGCATCCCTCTAGCTTTCAAGTCAAGAGCTCCTGTGTCACACAAGGAAACGCAATCTTTTACCTGCTGTGCCATGCTCATGGCAGCAGAGGTCCAGATGCCAGCAGCTGATGCCCACAAGGACAGCCAGCCTGGACTTATTTTCATTACATATCTTTGTCCTGATGTCCTTCTAGAAGCTTGGATATTTCTCCCTCTGAGCAGCAGAGAGCTGGATGGGTCCAAGGTGAGAGCACACTGCTCTTTATCTGGCACTCAAAGAGAAATAGAAAATGAAAATAAGATGTGTTTCCCAGCCCATGGCAAACACCAGACTTTCCATCCTTACAGTCTTCCTGACTTCAGGAATAATTGAAACAACATCCCACTCACCTTTGCCACGTCTGGCAGAGGTTGCAGCTCTTTCTACTGCATCCCTCTAGCTTTCAAGACAAGAGCTCCTGTGTCACACAAGGAAAAGCAATTTTTTACCTGCTGTGCCATGCTTATGGCAGCAGCAATGCAGATGCCAGCAGCTGATGCCCACAAGGACAGCCAGCCTGGACTTATTTTCATTACACATCTTTGTTCTGATGTCCTTCTAGAAGCTGGAACATTTCTCCATCTCAGCAGAAGAGGGCAGGATGGGTCCAAGTAGCAGGCACACTCTCCTCTTTTTCTGGAACACAAAGAGAAGATTAAAACCAGATGTGTTTCCCTGCCCATGCCAAACACCAGCCTTTCCATCCTTACAGTCCTTCCTGACATCAGCACTAATTGAAACAACATCCCACTCACCTTTGCCATGTCTGGCAGAGGTTGCAGCTCTTTCTATTGCATCCCTCTAGCTTTCAACTACAGAGCTCCTGTTTCACACAAGGAAAAGCAATCTTTTACCTGATGTGCCATGCTCATGGCAGCAGCAATGCAGATGCCAGCAGCTGATGCCCACAAGGACAGCCAGCCTGGACTTATTTTCATTACATATCTTTGTCCTGATGTCCTTCTAGAAGCTGGAACATTTCAACATCTCAGCCGAGGAGGGCAGGAGGGGTCCAAGTTGCAGGCACACTCTCCTCTTTTTCTGGAACACAAAGAGAAGATTAAAACCAGATGTGTTTCCCTGCCCATGCCAAACACCAGCCTTTCCATTGTTACAGTCCATCATGACATCAGCAGCACTAATTGAAACAACATCCCACTCACCTTTGCCATGTCTGGCAGAGGTTGCAGCTCTTTCTATTGCATCCCTCCAGCTGTCAAGTGAAGAGCTCCTGTGTCACTCATGGAAAAGCAATCTTTTATCTGCTGTGCCATGCTCATGCCAGCAGCAATGCAGATGCCAGCAGCTGATGCCCACAAGGACAGCCAGCCTGGACTTATTTTCATTACATATTTTTGTCCTGATGTCCTTCTAGATGCTGGAACGTTTCTCCACCTCAGCAGAAGAGGGCAGGAGGGGTCCAAGGTGAGGGCACACTCTGCTCTTTTTCTGGCACACAAAGAGAAAATGAAAACCAGATGTGTTTCCCTGCCCATGGCAAACACGAGACTTTCCATCCTTACAGTCCTTCCTGACATCAGCAGCAACTGAAACAACATCCCACTCACCTTTGCCATGTCTGGCAGAGGTTGCAGCTCTTTCTATTGCATCCCTCTAGCTTTCAAGTCAAGAGCTCCTGTGTCACACAAGGAAAAGCAATCTTTTACCTGCTGTGCCATGCTCATGCCAGCAGCAATGCAGATGCCAGCAGCTGATGCCCACAAGGACAGCCAGCCTGGACTTATTTTCATTACATATCTTTGTCCTGATGTCCTTCTAGAAGCTGGGAAATTTCTCCCTCTGAGCAGAAGAGGGCAGGAGAGTACCAAGGTGAGGGCACACTCTCCCCTGTTTATCTGGCACTCAAAGAGAAAGAGAAAATGAAAACCAGCTGTGTTTCCCTGCCCATGGCAAACACCAGCCTTTCCATCCTTACAGTCCTTCCTGACATCAGCACTAATGGAAACAACATCCCACTCACCTTTGCCATGTCTGGCAGAGGTTGCAGCTCTTTCTATTGCATCCCTCTAGCTTTCAAGTCAAGAGCTCCTGTGTCACACAAGGAAAAGCAATCTTTTACCTGATGTGCCATGCTCATGGCAGCAGCAATGCAGATGCCAGCAGCTGATGCCCACAAGGACAGCCAGCCTGGACTTATTTTCATTACATATCTTTGTCCTGATGTCCTTCTAGAAGCTTGGAAATTTCTCCCTCTGAGCAGAAGAGGGCAGGAGAGTACCAAGGTGAGGGCACACTCTCCCCTGTTTATCTGGCACTCAAAGAGAAAGAGAAAATGAAAACCAGATGTGTTTCCCTGCCCATGGCAAACACCAGCCTTTCCATCCTTACAGTCCTTCCTGACATCAGCACTAATTGAAACAACATCCCTCTCAACTTTACCATGTCTGGCAGAGGTTGCAGCTCTTTCTTTTGCATCCCTCTAGCTTTGAACTACAGAGCTCCTGTGTCACACAAGGAAAAGCAATCTTTTACCTGCTGTGCCATGCTCATGCCAGCAGCAATGCAGATGCCAGCAGCTGATGCCCACAAGGACAGCCAGCCTGGACTTATTTTCATTACATATCTTTGTCCTGATGTCCTTCTACAAGCTGGAACATTTCACCATCTCAGCCGAGGAGGGCAGGAGGGGTCCAAGTTGCAGGCACACTCTCCTCTTTTTCTGGAACACAAAGAGAAGATGAAAACCAGATGTGTTTCCCTGCCCATGGCAAACACCAGACTTTCAATCCATACAGTCCATCCTGACATCAGCAGCAACTGAAACAACATCCCACTCACCTTTGCCATGTCTGGCAGAGGTTGCAGCTCTTTCTATTGCATCCCTCTAGCTGTCAAGTCAAGAGCTCCTGTGTCACACAAGGAAAAGCAATCTTTTACCTGCTGTGCCATGCTCATGCCAGCAGCAATGCAGATGCCAGCAGCTGATGCCCACAAGGACAGCCAGCCTGGACTTATTTTCATTACATATCTTTGTCCTGATGTCCTTCTAGAAGCTGGAACATTTCTCCACCTCAGCAGAAGAGGGCAGGAGGGGTCCAAGTTGCCGGCACACTCTCCTATTTTTCTGGCACACAAAGAGAAAGAGAAGATGAAAACCAGATATGTTTCCCAGCCCATGGCAAACACCAGCCTTTCCATCCTTAAAGTCCTCCTGACATCAGCACTTATTGAAACAACATCCCACTCACCTTTGCCATGTCTGGCAGAGGTTTCAGCTCTTTCTATTGCATCCCTCTAGCTTTCAATCAAGAGCTCCTGTGTCACTCAAGGAAACGCAATCTTTTACCTGCTGTGCCATGCTCATGGCAGAAGAAGTCCAGATGCCAGCAGCTGATGCCCACAAGGACAGCCAGCCTGGACTTTTTTTCATTACACATCTTTGTCCTGATGTCCTTCTAGAAGCTGGAACATTTCTCCATCTCAGCAGAAGAGGGCAGGAGGGGTCCAAGGTGAGGGCACACCTTGCTCTTTATCTGGCACACAAAGTCAAAGAGAAGATGATAACCAGATGTCTTTCCCTGCCCATGGCAAACACCAGCCTTTCCATCCTTACAGTCCTTCCTGACATCAGCACTAACTGAAACAACATCCCACTCACCTTTGCCATGTCTGGCAGAGGTTGCAGCTCTTTCTATTGCATCCCTCTAGCTTTCAAGTCAAGAGCTCCTGTGTCACACAAGGAAAAGCAATCTTTTACCTGCTGTGCCATGCTCATGGCAGCAGAGGTCCAGATGCCAGCAGCTGATGCCCACAATGACAGCCAGCCTGGACTTATTTTCATTACATATCTTTGTCCTGATTTCCTTCTAGAAGCTTGGACATTTCTCCCTCTGAGCTGCAGAGGGCAGGATGGGTCCAAGGTGAGGGCACACTCTGCTCTTTATATGGCCCTCAAAGAGAAAGAGAAAATGAAAACCAGATGTGTTTCCCTGCCCATGGCAAACACCAGACTTTCCATCTTTACAGTCCTTCCTGACATCAGCACTAATTGAAACAACATCCCACTCACCTTTGCCATGTCTGGCAGAGGTTGCAGCTCTTTCTATTGCATCCCTCTAGCTTTCAAGTCAAGAGCTCCTGTGTCACACAAGGAAACGCAATCTTTTACCTGCTTTGCCATGCTCATGGCAGCAGAGGTCCAGATGCCAGCAGCTGATGCCCACAAGGACAGCCAGCCTGGACTTATTTTCATTACATATCTTTGTCCTGATGTCCTTCTAGAAGCTTGGATATTTCTCCCTCTGAGCAGCAGAGAGCTGGATGGGTCCAAGGTGAGAGCACACTGCTCTTTATCTGGCACTCAAAGAGAAATAGAAAATGAAAATAAGATGTGTTTCCCAGCCCATGGCAAACACCAGACTTTCCATCCTTACAGTCTTCCTGACTTCAGGAATAATTGAAACAACATCCCACTCACCTTTGCCACGTCTGGCAGAGGTTGCAGCTCTTTCTACTGCATCCCTCTAGCTTTCAAGACAAGAGCTCCTGTGTCACACAAGGAAAAGCAATCTTTTACCTGCTGTGCCATGCTCATGGCAGCAGCAATGCAGATGCCAGCAGCTGATGCCCACAAGGACAGCCAGCCTGGACTTATTTTCATTACACATCTTTGTTCTGATGTCCTTCTAGAAGCTGGAACATTTCTCCATCTCAGCAGAAGAGGGCAGGAGGGGTCCAAGTAGCAGGCACACTCTCCTCTTTTTCTGGAACACAAAGAGAAGATTAAAACCAGATGTGTTTCCCTGCCCATGGCAAACACCAGCCTTTCCATCCTTACAGTCCTTCCTGACATCAGCACTAATTGAAACAACATCCCACTCACCTTTGCCATGTCTGGCAGAGGTTGCAGCTCTTACTTTTGCATCCCTCTAGCTTTCAACTACAGAGCTCCTGTTTCACACAAGGAAAAGCAATCTTTTACCTGATGTGCCATGCTCATGGCAGCAGCAATGCAGATGCCAGCAGCTGATGCCCACAAGGACAGCCAGCCTGGACTTATTTTCATTACATATCTTTGTCCTGATGTCCTTCTAGAAGCTGGAACATTTCAACATCTCAGCCGAGGAGGGCAGGAGGGGTCCAAGTTGCAGGCACACTCTCCTCTTTTTCTGGAACACAAAGAGAAGATTAAAACCAGATGTGTTTCCCTGCCCATGCCAAACACCAGCCTTTCCATTGTTACAGTCCATCATGACATCAGCAGCACTAATTGAAACAACATCCCACTCACCTTTGCCATGTCTGGCAGAGGTTGCAGCTCTTTCTATTGCATCCCTCCAGCTGTCAAGTGAAGAGCTCCTGTGTCACTCATGGAAAAGCAATCTTTTATCTGCTGTGCCATGCTCATGCCAGCAGCAATGCAGATGCCAGCAGCTGATGCCCACAAGGACAGCCAGCCTGGACTTAATTTCATTACATATCTTTGTCCTGATGTCCTTCTAGAAGCTGGGAAATTTCTCCCTCTGAGCAGAAGAGGGCAGGAGAGTACCAAGGTGAGGGCACACTCTCCCCTGTTTATCTGGCACTCAAAGAGAAAGAGAAAATGAAAACCAGCTGTGTTTCCCTGCCCATGGCAAACACCAGCCTTTCCATCCTTACAGTCCTTCCTGACATCAGCACTAATGGAAACAACATCCCACTCACCTTTGCCATGTCTGGCAGAGGTTGCAGCTCTTTCTATTGCATCCCTCTAGCTTTCAAGTCAAGACCTCCTGTGTCACACAAGGAAAAGCAATCTTTTACCTGATGTGCCATGCTCATGGCAGCAGCAATGCAGATGCCAGCAGCTGATGCCCACAAGGACAGCCAGCCTGGACTTATTTTCATTACATATCTTTGTCCTGATGTCCTTCTAGAAGCTGGGAAATTTCTCCCTCTGAGCAGAAGAGGGCAGGAGAGTACCAAGGTGAGGGCACACTCTCCCCTGTTTATCTGGCACTCAAAGAGAAAGAGAAAATGAAAACCAGATGTGTTTCCCTGCCCATGCCAAACACCAGCCTTTCCATCCTTACAGTCCTTCCTGACATCAGCACTAATTGAAACAACATCCCACTCAACTTTACCATGTCTGGCAGAGGTTGCAGCTCTTTCTTTTGCATCCCTCAAGCTTTGAACTACAGAGCTCCTGTGTCACACAAGGAAAAGCAATCTTTTACCTGCTGTGCCATGCTCATGCCAGCAGCAATGCAGATGCCAGCAGCTGATGCCCACAAGGACAGCCAGCCTGGACTTATTTTCATTACATATCTTTGTCCTGATGTCCTTCTACAAGCTGGAACATTTCACCATCTCAGCCGAGGAGGGCAGGAGGGGTCCAAGTTGCAGGCACACTCTCCTCTTTTTCTGGAACACAAAGAGAAGATGAAAACCAGATGTGTTTCCCTGCCCATGGCAAACACCAGACTTTCAATCCATACAGTCCATCCTGACATCAGCAGCAATGGAAACAACATCCCACTCACCTTTGCCATGTCTGGCAGAGGTTGCAGCTCTTTCTATTGCATCCCTCTTGCTTTCAAGTCAAGAGCTCCTGTGTCACACAAGGAAAAGCAATCTTTTACCTGCTGTGCCATGCTCATGCCAGCAGCAATGCAGATGCCAGCAGCTGATGCCCACAAGGACAGCCAGCCTGGACTTATTTTCATTACATATCTTTGTCCTGATGTCCTTCTAGAAGCTGGAACATTTCTCCACCTCAGCAGAAGAGGGCAGGAGGGGTCCAAGTTGCCGGCACACTCTCCTATTTTTCTGGCACACAAAGAGAAAGAGAAGATGAAAACCAGATATGTTTCCCTGCCCATGCCAAACACCAGCCTTTCCATCCTTACAGTCCTTCCTGACATCAGCACTAATTGAAACAACATCCCACTCACCTTTGCCATGTCTGGCAGAGGTTGCAGCTCTTTCTTTTGCATCCCTCTAGCTTTCAACTACAGAGCTCCTGTGTCACACAAGGAAAAGCAATCTTTTACCTGCTGTGCCATGCTCATGGCAGCAGCAATGCAGATGCCAGCAGCTGATGCCCACAAGGACAGCCAGCCTGGACTTATTTTCATTACATATCTTTGTCCTGATGTCCTTCTAGAAGCTTGGAAATTTTTCCATCTCAGCAGAAGAGGGCAGGAGAGTACCAAGGTGAGGGCACACTCTCCCCTGTTTATCTGGCACTCAAAGAGAAAGAGAAAATGAAAACCAGATGTGTTTCCCTGCCCATGGCAAACACCAGCCTTTCCATCCTTACAGTCCTTCCTGACATCAGCACTAATTGAAACAACATCCCACTCACCTTTGCCTAATCTGGCAGGGAGGTGATGCTCTTTCTATTATACCCCTCTGGCTTTGAATTCACCAGTGCTTGTGTCACACAAGGAAATGCAACATTCCAGCTGTTCTGCCATTCCCATAGCAACAACTATGCATATGCCAGCAGCTGATGCCCACAAGGACAGCCAGCCTGGACTTATTTTCATTACATATCTTTGTCCTGAAGTCCTTCTAGAAGGTTGAACACTTCTCCATCTCTGCTGCAATGTTCAAAAAGGGTCCAAGTTTAGGGCACACTCTCCTCATGGCCTCTTGCACTCATAGACAAAGGGAACATGAAAACCAGATGTGTTTCTTTGCCCATGGCAGACACTAGCCTTTCCATCCTGACAGTCCTTCCTACAATCACTTGGAATTGAAACAACATCCCCCACATCTCTTTTTTGAACTTATTCATGCATGAATAATAATAATGAGAATTTTTCTGTAAATCTTATTTCTGCATGGAAACGATCAGATAACCAGAGCTTTTTTCTCTAAAACAATCCAGCAAATTTGCATTGCTTATCTATGTACGCAAAATGTTTTTGCCATTCATCTCAAATATCAGTGCATCTGGCCATAGAATATAGAAAAAGTATTTACAGACATTTTTGGACAGATTACTTCTGGTCAAGTGGGAAGGAATCCCTAAGCTGCAATCATGAAATTCTTTTATCACTTTCTCTGATTTAGCCAGTGTTACCAAAAGGGAAATAAGACACAGGCTTTTGATAGCAGCTGCCAATTTAAGAACGATAATAAGTTTTATTATTCTTGGCTAAGATCATAGTCCCCCATTTCAGGATTATCTCCAGCTCATCAAGTATAATTAACAGTTTTGGATTGCCACATTATTGTATAGCAATATTGTCTTCCTGCAAGAAATTTCATTGTTTTGACACGTGCCACAGGTTGTTAATAGATTGCCTGATTACCATTTATTTTTTTTATTGGCTTATGATGACTACAGAAAATTATACAGCAGCACCATAAAAACTTTAAATCCTATCCCATGTATCTGCACTCATACGAAAATAATATTGGAAAGCATTGGTGAAACTAAGATTACAAAATAAAGCAGAGGACAATTTCAGTGAAAGCCTGCAGATATTTATTGCAAGCAGCTCTTCCAAAAATGGAGATTAACAGAACCTGCAACCCAGGACACCTCAGTAAGCCAGTACTTTTCATCTCCTGAAGGTGTAGGTAGACACAGAGCTGGAACATCTTTTCCAGAGCTGTGTGATGCTATCTCATCTGTGTTCCCTTACTGTTGACTCAGTGTCACTTCTTATCTAACCTGGTTGCATCCCAGGATTTCTGGTGCCAAAAATAAACTGACAGCTTTCATCACTAGTTAAAAGGAAACTGCAATAGGAAAAGCAATTTTTCTGATTTCTCTGTTGATCAAAGATGCTTCCTGCAAGCCTGATGCGGTAGAAACAATATCAGCTTTAGAATGACAGTCATTAGAGCAGAATCCTTTCACTGATGAAATCCCACAGTCCTGATTCATACAACACTGACACTGGAGGACACAGTAGTTTAGATGAGAGCGCATTAAAAATGACTAAGTTAAGGTCTCAGAAATAGCAAAGAGTGACAAGTATGAAAAAAAGAAGTTGCAGAAACTGCTTCAGTTTGGCACTCTGGCATAAAGTATGACAACACACAACCTGCCTGTGCAGTTCCAGGAGCAGAAGAAAGCCGTCAACCAAGACTTGTTCTCATCTGCTCTGAAAGTCCACTGGGACAAGGCCACTTTTCTCTGACGTGCTTCCAGAAGTATCACTTCTGAGCACTGTGCCAGGGAGTTACAAGATACTGTTTGTGTGTACAGAGGAGAAAAAGACGTCTGTCTGGAAACAGACTTGGTGAAGGAGAAGCAGCATTTTGCAGAGTACTTCAGAAAGAACTGAGCACTGCCCCAAGAGCTTCAGAGCGGCAGGCTGTCACAGTGTGCCAACCAGCTCAGCTGTGAGTTGGCACTGAAGCTGCACCACAGGGAGAACAAAGCCCCCTGTGCACCCTTGGAGAGCCAAGGGTTGGAGATTCATGAACCTTGAGCTCCTTTCCAACCCGGGCCATGCTGTGATTCTGGGATTCTCACCTTTGCCTCATCTGGCAGAGGGAGGCAGCTCTTTCTCTTGTCTCCCTATGGCTGTCAGGTCACCAGGGCCAGTGTCACACAGGGAACTGCAAACACTGTGTGTGCTGTGCCCTGCCCATGGCAGCACAGAGGCAGCTGCCAGCAGCTGATGCCCACAAGGACAGCCAGCCTGGACTTCCTTTGATTCCTTCCCTTTGGATCAGCGTCCTTCAGGAAGGCGGAACATCTCTCCAGCTGAGCAGCAGAGGACAGCAGGGCTTCGTTGTCTGGGCATGTTCTCTTCTGGCCCTCTGGCCCTCACAGACACAGGAGGAGGACACAGAGGCTGCTGTAACACAGCCAGCCCTGCCTCTCAGGTCAGCTCTCAGGCCATCCTCTCTCCCCTCAGCAGCAGCTCACTGTTCTGCACTCCTCTGGCCTGGGCTGGCAGAGGTGTGCAGCAGTTCTGCTGATCTCCCAGTGCTGGCCATGTCTGCAGTGCCTGTGTGAAAGACACAGGAAGCTGCCAGCATTGCACTGCTCTGCTGTGCCCCTGCCATCACCGAGTTTGCTGTCAGCAGCTGCTGCTACACGTCCATTCAGGCACAGGCCTTTCCTTCCTGGCCCTCTTTCCCCCCCTCTCTCCTCTGCTCTCTCTCGTGCTCCCCTTTGGCCTGGGCTGGCTGAGCAGTGCAGGCCTTGTTGTTGCTCCCTGGGCCAACTACGTCACGGTTCCCCGTGACTCTGCCAGCTGCTCTGACACAGCGACTGCGTCCTCAGTGTGGATTCCAGAATGCGACAGACGTCCAGAGAAGAC
Source organism: Phasianus colchicus (assembly GCF_987193195.1). Lineage (NCBI taxonomy): Eukaryota > Metazoa > Chordata > Aves > Galliformes > Phasianidae > Phasianus > Phasianus colchicus. Next base: position 4,076,079 of record NC_143476.1, read on the forward strand.
TTCCAGGGCTGATTGGAACATGCTGCCATCAAGAACTGCCATGGCTCAGGCCCCCTGGGAATCTGCTCACAGCGAAAGCTGCTGTCACTCTGTGTGGGCACAGCCTTGTCTGTGTAGGCCTGCTCACACTGCAGCCCCTGTCTGCACCAGAACCGTGCCGATCCACCTTCTCTTGGCCTCCTTGCCTGCATGGAAAAGGGCAGCTTGGGCTGAAGTCCCTCAACTTTCCGATGGCCGAGTGAAGTCTCTGAGCCCTGGTGACCCACGCAGCTCTTTAGCCTGCTGACCTGCTCTGCTGGGGCTGTCTTAAAAGGCAGAGGGCACGTTATCCTAATGTCCCCACATCCATCCCTCTTAGCATACTGATGGCCAGTTCCTAAAAGGACACCTGCACAATCTCTCTGAATGTTAATCAACATGTAGTTGGTCTGTGCACTGCAGAAATTGCATCTAGGTTTTCAGTGGTGATTAGCTATGTGTTTAGTCAGAGGTGCAATGGTTCTAATGGTGAGAGAAAGACATTCCCAGTTGTCATCAGGTGGAACACACTTCAGACTGGAATCCTCAAGCAGACTGCAGTCAAGCTTTCTTAATTACTCGTTGTTGTTATCAATTCAGACGCATCTCTTAATTCCTGCTTGAATGAACATTCTGTAATAATCTGCTGAGACAGTGCAAGGCTTGACAATGAGACTGTAGTTTATTAAAGCAGCTGTGTTTACTTACTTTACAAGTTCTTATCTGAATGCTAAATACAACATCAATTCACTTCTCACTGGGTTGAACGTTTTAAATATTTGGTAAACATAATGGTTCTAATTCTGACATTTAATATGAAAATATTAAAATTCCTTGTAAGTACTTTTTTGTTAGAATGCCAGATGCTAAAGGGATGAAGTGGCACAAGAAAGCAAAATATCTCTGCTGATGGCAGGAAGGACTGTAAGGATGGAAAGGCTGGTGTTTGCCATGGGCAGGGAAACACATCTGGTTTTCTTGTTCCCTTTGTCTTTGAGTGCCAGAAAAATAGAGGAGAGTGTGCCCTCACCTTGGACCCCTCCTGCCCTCTGCTGCTGAGATGGAGAAATGTCCCACCTCCTACAAGGACATCAGGACAAAGGTAAGTAATCAAAATATTTCCAGGCTGGCTGTACTTGTGGGTATCTGTTGCTGGAAAATTTAATGGCAGTAAACTGCCTAGATAATGACAGAATGAGGGTGACAATAGAATGGTACGTAATCACAGTGCAATGAAAAAAGTATGCAGGGTGCAGGAAGGGAGGTGTGGACATTCTGAGTTGCAACTCTTTATTTGCTCCAGAAGGCTCTATCAGAATGGAAGACTGAAGGAAATACTTTGAGTGTTTCTTTAATGTGACTGGATAAAAGATCCACGTGGCAAATTGAATAGCTGGGTGGTAAAGGGACATAGATACCTCACTGTTTCATGGAACCTTTCAATTAAGCACCTGAGCACTGTGTACAGGACTTGGGAATATAAGTATTAGAGGATCATGGAATATCTGTATTTGGAAGGGACCTCGAGGATCATGTATTCCACCTCCTGGTTCCACACCGGACCTCCTATGGGTCAAGCCCTGTGTCTGAGAGCATTGTGCAAATGCTCTTTGGCCTTTGTCAGCTCAGTGCCAAACCACTGCCCTGGGGAGCCAGTGCCAAATTCCATGTATCTAGTTCATCCTACAGAATGATGCCAAGAACAGTTATAGAGATCGACTTACAAACAAAATTCTTGTCTTGAATTAATGGTACACTCACCATTTCAAAAAAAAAAAAAAAAAAAAAAGAAAGAGAGAAAAAGAAGAAAAAAAAAAAAATCAAAGCCACATTCTTATGCTGGCATTTTACAGTATTGTCAGATTTTTGTAATTCTGTTTTGTCATATAAGATTCTCTCATCATGAAATAATGACCAAGTTCTCTTTTCAGATCTAAACATACAAATGCTAAAGGCAACAGTGCTGTTCAAGAGTACATTACCAGCTCAAACACTGCTTTGGCTGTAAAACTGAAGGTAGTAAGGAATGTTATCAAGGAGTTAGAAGAAAACATGTAAGTGTAGATTTAAAAGCAACCTGTATTGTTACTTAGAGTTTGATATAGTGTAATCCAATGCACAGTACTTGTAACGTGTGTTTTACAAAATGCTGTGCAATGTAGGCATCTATTAAGATAAATGCTGCAAGTTCTAATATGTCCATGACCTTTTCAAACTGTTCCTTACTCCTACACATCACTACGAGTAGTTCTTCTGTCAGGAAGGATCACATGAGTAATTAACCTGTGACCTTAAGTTTGGAATTAAATGCATACAGTGGAAGTAAGAGCTGTGGGTTATTTTGCTCTTTCAGTGTTGAACAGCCGAGGTGTTTTGTTTTGGAGGGTGGACAGTGATGGGACAAGTGGGGAATGGCTTTAAACTGAGATGGGGGGTGTTGAGGTTGAGGTTGGATGTGAGGAGGAAGTTTTTCAGCCAGAGGGTGGTGAGGCACTGGAACAGGTTGCCCAGGGAGGCTGTGGATGCCCCATCCCTGCAGGCATCCAAGGCCAGGCTGGATGTGGCTCTGGGCAGCCTGGGCTGCTGGTTGGCAGGTTAGAAACCCAACATGACTTTATTGCAGCCCTGGGTGCAGGGGGATCACTGCTCCTAGCATGCACACAGAAGAGCTGGAGCACACAGGTGATGTACATTCCACCTGTGAACATTCCTGCAATTGCAGAGAGCGTGCGCCTGTTCCAATCACTGCTGCACAGATTAAAAACTGATTGCAGATGAGCTGTTTTGGTATGGGGTTCTTGCCAACGGTCTGCAGTGGCTGTGTGATTCCTCGGGGAGTTGCTCTCCAGCCCAAAGGTCATGTCCTAAGTCGACCAGATCCCGTTTGTGTCCAGAAATGGCTGACAACAGATCAGCTGCTGGTCAAGTTTCTAACAGCACACTGGCCTTGCTCCAGTGTCTGTGTCATCAGCCCCAGCACATACGGTGCACCTCTTCAAGGCTTTGCAACACTGAGACTCTGCACTTGGGCTCCAGACATCCTGCTGCACCAAGAGGTTATTCTAGCTTTGGTATCTTGCAACTTTGTATATAACTACATCACTGTAATCATAAATGTCTAGGAGCATGGAGATGGAGAAATTAATCTTCCTGTAATTCTCTGTACTGCAGCCCCGTGGTTTCAACACCCAATGCAGTATTGAAATTTCAGTTGAGAAATTGAAAGCTGTCCCTAACAAAAAACATCTGCATTTGTTATTGAAATCACACTGAGGATCAATAAATCCAAATGCTTCTAGCATAACCACGATTACAGGCAGTGTTTAGACAAGCTCTTACAGGAAAACCATGAACACAAGGCTAGAGAGAGACTAAGTGATGCACTCTGCAGGAATACTCATGGAAGTATTCACAGTGCAGGAGTCTGATCTGATTACAGATGCTGTGCTTTAAGTACCCCTTATCATATCTTTTTTTTCACTGTTGTGCAGGGGTTGGACTCAGTGATCTCTGGAGGCTGGAGATGCTGTTTGCTAATGGCAGATGGAGAGAGGAAAAGCAAGTCCAAGGCATGCTGTGCATAGCCACCACATGGCATCTGCCCCATTTCCCCCTGCACAAAGGAGGAGCAGCTCACAAGCTTGGCCTGGGCCAGGGAAGGGAGCAGACAAACATCTGGACCGACCCCAAACGAGCTGGTTCTGCAGGTTGGGTGTCTTCTGCTGCTTGTCTCACATCCTGCTGCTCAGCGGTAGATTTGTTCCTGCTCAGTGCTAACAGGAAACTCACACAGCATTTCTGTTTCAGCTGTGCCAACGCTTTGATCCCTTGCTGCTTGGATGGGGCGTTTGAAGAAGGATGCCTGTGCTGATGTCCAGCCAGGCTTTGGGGATGAGTCTCCACACCAGGGTCCGTCTGACAGGACTGAGGGTTGGGGATCCAGCCAGGTCGAGTCCAGTGTGCTTTGCTCTTGTTCTTAGTGCTTGTTTTTGCTCAGGAGGGCAGGAGGTGAACCTCGTGAACCAATGCCTGCAGACGGGGTTTGCAGAGAAAGAGGTCCTGCAGGCCTTGTGTGACAGCCACGGAGCTGCAGCGAGGCTGCATCCGTGTAAAACACCAGAGATCCACGGAGGTGTGAAGGGGAGCTGTGGGCTGCAGTCACGCAGGAATGGATGTGCATGCTCGGGGTTTGGTTGTTGTGTGTGTGTTAAGTGACTGTGATACCACTGCTGGGTCAGTGTGAGTGTACGGAACAAGTGTGACAGCCTTTTTGATGGAGTCCTGTGAAAGGATTCCTATGGATTTGAGATCCAACTGTCAGCCCGTGGGCATCATCCAGGAGTTGGGGTAGGGGATGAGGCAAGGGAAGTTGGGCTGAGAAAGGGATAAAGCAGTCTGGCAGTAGTTCTGTGTTTCTCCCATCTCCTGCTTTATTTCCTTCCAGGTGAAATAGATGGGTGCTGCAACATGCCCTTGAATGTAACAAAACCCACTCTAGTGTGGATTTGACATGGGCCCAGCACTGCAAGGTACGCTGCTGGGAGGAAGCGTCCATCTGGCTGAGGGCAGGAAGGCCCTCCAGAGGGATGCACTGAGGCCAGTTGTGCGAGGCTCAACAAGAGCAAGCGCCAGGTCCTGCGCTTTGGTCATGACGACCCCGTGCCAGCTTCTCCAGGATTTGGCTGGGGTAGAATTCCAAGCAGCCCCTGATTCCAGAACGTTGGGCTGGGCTGTTGGAATCTTCTGCCCTTGTGACTGGTCTTGCCTCCCCACCCTGTCCGTCGTGGTGGAGCAGCCTGGTGGCCCTCAGTGATGTCATAAGGGCTAGAATGAGGGGAGGAGCAGTGCGTGCTGCGTCCCTTCATTGGAGCGCTGGAGCTCTGACTGAGCAGCTCGCTTGTTGCACTTGTGCACCGACTGCGTACCTTTGTCTTCACACCGTCCTGTGCAGCACCTTGTAGGTAAGCTGAGACAGTGTGGGAGAGACGGGGGGACAGTGAGTGCTGAGAACTGCTGGCTGGCGGAGCTCATAGGATCACATTATCTCCATCAGCAGAGGGGTGGCCATGAGGGACAGGGAGGTGATCGTCCCCCCCTGCTCTGCTCTTGTGAGGCCCCATCTGCAGTACAGTGTCCAGAAAGACAGGGAGCTGTTGGAGAGGGTCCAGAGGCGAGCCACAGAGATGGTCAGGGGACAGGAGCACCTCCCCTGCAAAGACAGGCTGAGGGAGCTGGGCTTGTTCAGCCTGGAGAAATGAAGGCTGTGGGGTGACCTCATGGCAGCCTTCAGTACCTAAAGGGAGCCTAAAAAGAGGAGGGGAATCAACTCTTTGAAAGGGTAGATAACTGCAGGACAAGGGGAAATGGTTTTAAGTTGAAAACTTAAGTTTTTAAGTTGAGGGAGGGCAGATTTTGGTTTTTCCCTCGTAGTCTTTGCTAAACCGTGCAAGCAAACTGACCTGCTCTTTCTCTCTCCTCTCTCCACCCTCTGCCTGCTTCCCTGCTGCAGCTTTTGCTCGTGGAAGATCAGAGCAAAGTGACAAGGAACGGCTGCGGATTCGTGAGATTTCTCTTCCTCGTTCTGATCTCTTGCCAGGTACCTGCCATGGTTTGTCCCCCCACATGCTTTAGCAGCCCGTGACGCCCCGTGTTTAGTAACACAGCCTCATCCAGCTTTGATGGGACGCTGGTCACGTGTGGGTTTTCTCCACGTGCTCTGCAGCTCAGCCCTCAGAAGGATGCTGTCTGTGGTGCTGTGACCAGCTGGTTTTATGGAAAGCAATCCCTTAGGCAAAGAGTCCCAGCCCCAGCTTGTGCAGAGCTGCACAGCATCACCAGGGACACCAGCAGGCGTGCTTGGGCTGTGTGAGTGTGCCCGACAGCTGTAGGGAGCACAGCAGAGATGTGAACAGAGAAAATAAAAGTGTGTTTCTTTTCAGTTCCAGCTTGTCACACCTACGCTGATGGCTGTGGCGTGCAGCGAGATCAGCTGTGGGCGTGACCTGGCATGGACAGAGGTAGAGTATGAAGCTCTGATTGGTCTTTGTTCCCTGACTGCAGCCAGCAGAGTGAGCCGCAGATGTGCTCTCCTGCATTCCAAGAGAGCTCCTCTGTGGCAAGACAGTAGTGCAAGCGTGGCAAGTTTATAAAAGTACCAGAGCCATCTCGGCTGTTGTGTTTGTCCTCTACTGACTTTTCCCTTGAAATGGCTGCAGAAACAACAATCATTCTCTGCTCTGTTTGGCCTCGCTGTTGGTTGGACTGCTCAAGAGAGCTGCTTGGTGCTTGCAATGGCACTGTTTGCACCTTGTAACTGCAGCCGTAGCTTTGGTTTCCCTCTTCACGGTCTCCTAGCATCTTAAACAGTCAGCCTTCCTGCACAAACAGCGCAGGAAAGGTGGGGGCAAAATGCACAAGGCCACCTGTCTGTGTCAGTGCCATTGCTGATTAGTCTGGATGGGGAGAGATGCATCTTTGCTGGCGTGTGCCTGCTGCACACCAGGGAGAGAAACAGCCGTTATTAGACTTGCAGTTCCTTCTGAAGTGCCCATGATAAGGACCGAGTGCATTTCCTGCAGCTTTCTCTGCAGATGTGCTCCTCACCTTGAAGTCCTCCTTGTTGGTTCCCAGCTCCTCACCGTGGCCTGTGCTCTCTGTTTCAGGCTGAGAACAAGGGGAAGCCCCTGCTAGACCATGAGGTGGCACCTGTGAATGTTCCAGCTATTGCTGCTGCCCATGCTATTAAGAGATACGTTGCCCAGGCAGCAGATGAACTCTCCTTTGAGGTAAGCAGTTCAAGGCGTTCCTTGTTGTTCAATTTTACAATGGCAAATGCCTTCAGAGCTGCACTGGTGCAAGTGCTCTCAGGCTCGGCGATGTTTGGCAGTGCAGAAGAATGCAGACATTTGAGCTGTGCTTTCCTCCCAGCCGTGCTGAAGCTGGGATTGACGTTGCAATCTCTTGCAGGTGGGAGACATCGTGTGTGTCATCGACATGCCACCAAAGGAGCTGACCCCCTGGTGGAGAGGCAAGCTCGGCTTCCAGGTAGGCACAAGCTTCAGACTGGAGAGTGCAACTGCAGTAAAGGCAGGAATCTTAGCTTAGAGCTGCTCTGCATGCACAGGATGCCTAATGGACGTAAACAGTTTCCCTGTGTCGGTGTCAGGGGACCTTGCCGTTGGCTGCAAATGTTGAAAAATTGTTACCTTTATGCTTTGAACTATGGCCATTTTCTGCTGGATAGTCTTATGGAACGTCAGGCAAGCACGTTCCGAGGGAAATGTTATGTGGCTTTTGGTTTAACAGTTCAGACCTGAGAAGTGCTGCATGCAATAGTTGGCTTCTCTTCTTGTTACAGGTTGGATTTTTCCCAGGGGAGTGTGTGGAACTGATTAATAAGAACCTTCCTGAGGCACTCATCAACTCAGTGCCAAAGCCAGGTAGGGATGTTACATTTGATGGTGTGGGGAAGCAAAATGAAGTCTTTTTGGGGGTGCGTTCCATGTTTAGTACCTCCTTTATCCATCCCACATTGTCCTCTGGGTTGATGATTCTTCATGCACACCATGGGGCAGAGATTTGGCCCAATCCTCCTGTGTTTATGATTGGACTTGGGGAAACTATAGAATCTTCATAGAATGGCTTGGGATGGTAGGGTCCTTAAGGATCCTCAAGCTTCCACTTCCTTGCATCAGGCTGTGCTGCCAGCCCCCACATTTAATGTGAGACTAGATCAGGCTGCCCAGGGCCCCATCCAACCTGGCCTTGGGCTCCTCCAGAGATGGGGAAAATCCCTTTTTGTATGTACTGGTTGGTAACGTTCTTCCCGTTCTGACGTGCTCTGTAGAATGTGCTGTGCTCGGCCTCGTCCAACGGAGCCAGACCTGAAATGACCTGGTTTCTTCCTTTTGTTGTGCAGTGCCCAAGAAACGCAGCAAGATCCTCACCTTCCTTCGTTCCTTGGTGAAGGCCCGCCCAAAGAAACCGACCGAGCGGGAGGTGGAGAAGGAAAGGGTGTTTGGCGGTGACCTGGGAGAGCATCTTCTCCACTCCGGTCGTGATGGTAAGGAGCAGCCCATTCCTGAGATCTTCCTCTGCTGGGCATCTGAAGAAGATGAAAGGGAGCTCATATCTAGCAGGGGGCAGGCTGATAGCCGTGGAGACACGTGTAATGGGAGTTGATGGCTGAAGGATAAAGTGAGGCGGATGCTCCTAAGAGACAAGCACATCTGTATTTGCTTCAGCCAAGCCTGGCTGGGCTTAGTGGATGGGATGTGAAGCACAGCCTGCAGCACGATTGAATCAGGAGCTCCACTGACGGCTGGCACGTGTTCTTCAGTCCCCCAGGTCCTCCAGAGCTGCGCTGAGTTCATTGAGCAGCACGGCGTGGTGCAGGGGATATACCGCCTGTCCGGCGTCGCGTCCAACATCCAGAGACTGCGGTAAGAGTGCTGCGACTGACACAGCCTGAGTGCATCTGGTGTGGCTTTGGGCTTGCCTTCCTCTCGCTCAACCGGGTTTGCGTCCCTCTCTCCAGGCAGGAATTTGAGTCGGAGCAGATTCCTGAGCTCACCGTCCGTGACATTCACAGCGTGAGCTCCCTCTGCAAGATGTACTTCAGGGAGCTCCCGAACCCTCTGCTCACCCACCAGCTGTACGGCAAGTTCTCGGTAAGCACAAGGCCACGTCTTTCATTTCCCTCTTCCTGGGCCTCTTGGCAGATGGCTGCAGCAGTGCCCCAGCTCGGAGGCCCTTTTGCTGTCAGCCCCACGAGGTTTACTCGCAGTGGTGTACTAGCCTGATTGGTGTCTCGCTCCCTTTCTGCACTACTCCAGGATGCTGTTGGTGCCGCTACAGAGGAGGAGCGGCTGCTCAGAATGCAGGACGTCATCCAGCAGCTGCCCGCTCCTCACTACAGGTCAGTGCTGCCCTCAGCCTGCTGAGCTCAGCCCTGCTGCATTGCAGAGGGCAACGATGCGGTTCCAGGCTCTGTCTCACGCCGGCAACACGATGCCTGTGTATGCTGAAGGGTTGAAGGCTCCATGGGCTTACTTTATGGGGTCAGTTCCTGGGCACGGGGGCACGCTTGGTGCAGCTGATGGCTGCGGCTGTGCTGTGCTGGGGCTTGGTGCTGCAGCGTGGCACTCAGTCAAGTTGGATCTACTTCATCTTCGGTGACAGTAGCAATCACAAGAAGTAGCATGAATGGAGGTTTGCTTTCTGAATTGCAGCACGGCATGCTCGTTGGTGCTGAACGTTTGCCTCTCTTGTTTTCCAGGACACTGGAGTTCCTGATGAGACACTTGGCGTGTCTGGCTGCGAGCTCTACCACCACAAACATGCATGCCAAGAACCTAGCCATTGTGTGGGCTCCAAACCTCTTAAGGTAAACTTCTGGTTCTGTTTCAACGCTTCCTCTGTTCTCCAGTTAAGAAAAGCAGTCCTCTCTTTTTCTCCATCAAATGTGCTCTTCTCCTGTAAAATCTGTGGCTGACAGAAGCGCAGGAGCCTGGGCTATTCTCCAACCCCACGGGCACAATGTCTAGGTGACAATTACTGCAGTCTTGTTGAGATGGGACTGACGTGTCCTTGATCATCCAGGGGAATTTCTGCAGTGGCATCACTGATTGCCCACTGCGGAAGTCTCCAGAGCCTCAGCTGACAGCTTTTGGCTGCAACAATTCAGACTCGGGGAAACGGTCTTGGAGAAATGACTTCTAAAATCTGCCTTTTCTACAGATCACAGCAGAACGAGTCTGCCTGCGCCAGCGGAAGAGCTGCCTGCATGGAGCTGCAGACACAGTCAGATGTGGTGGAATTTATCATCAACCACACAGACGTCCTCTTCGGCTCCAAATCCAGAGCAGACATCGCAGATGCAGCAGGTGAGTTTCTTCCTCCATTAGCTTGATCATGACCTGACACCTTGATCAAATGCAGGCCTTCTCCAGTACCTTTGAGATACTCTTTTACCATCAAGAGGACAGCAGACCTCTGGGCTTCCATTAGAATTTGGCATCCTGTTGCTGGATGCTGAGAATGTCCAAGCACAAACTTCACAAGGAGGAAACTGACATTATTATGGTTTGCACACAGGAGAAGCTTGATGCAAGTGTGGCAGCGAAGTTTTCTCAATTCCTGCCACCATTTCCTTGGGTTTTTCCTTGCCTATTTTGATACAGTAAGCTGCTCTTAATGATGACCGTGTCCTTTGCCATAAACACACCACTGCCCACATAGTTATTTTGAGCTCCTCTTCTTCCAGTAACTCGGATAAGCAAGCCTGAGAAAAATACAGCACCTCCCCCAGAACTGTAGTGGCTGTGCTGCTGCTTTCTGATCCTCGCTCTTACCTGTGGTTTTCCCTGACAGGGCACAATTCTCTCCCAGGGCCCAAGTCTGTGGGGGTCTCTTCTGCTGCCACAAAGCTGCTAAGCCTGGAGGAGGCACAGGCACAGAGGCGAGGCCACAGCAGCTATCCCCCTGTTGTGACAGAGAGCAGCAGGGACATTGAGGTGGAAGAAAGCCCTGCAGCTGGGCAGGGCAAATTCCACACCGTCATCGACTTTCCATCTGACAGGTAAAGAGGACTTTCTTTTCCAGCACCTAGCATCATTGTTTGGGTGGGTTTTTCTGTTTTTCTCTCCATGATTTCTAGTGCCAAAACTTGCTGAAACTAAGTTATGCTACTGGTGGGTTTTTTAGATGTCAGGGCCACGTACCTGAAACCAATTGCAGTTCTCCTCTAAGCAGAGCAGTTGGTCAGACTTGCTGGCACTAGAAATTAAACATGGCAGTGAGATGAGGCCGATGAGGTGCTAATGAAAGAGTCTGAGATGCTTCTGCTTCTGAACTTCCTTTATGGCTGCACGGTTCCTCAGAAAGCAGTTATGCCTGCCAGCTCCATCAAAGCCATCCCTCAGATGCTGTGCTGTACAGCTGTGGAGCCTTTGCTCACATGCTCTGCATCTTGCTTGACAGAGTTGAGGGGAATTTAGCCAGCAAGACTTCAGGGCTGAGCTGTAGAACGGAGCCATCCTCAACTGTTGGAAACAGAGCGAGTTTCTAAGCTGTGTTTCTGCAGAAACCAGGCAGTCCCAGGAACAAGCAACTGCTGCCAAGAGCTCAGTGCAGCTCTTCCCTCACCCTGCACCACACACGACTCACAGCGTTGGCTGTTTTCTCTCTCCAGGCAAAATCCACCCAGAAAGACTGAGGAATCACCAGCTAGCAGTTGGTGTTGCTGCTTTAGCCTCAGAAAGCCATCCTCTGGGAGCAAACGCCAACTGCAGCGCAATGCCAGGCAGCCCTCAGAAACAGCAGTGGTAGTCCTGGCAGGTAAGGGTGCAAATGCAGCTTCCAAATCCCTGCTTTTCAGGAACATACAATTCAAGCTTGCTCTGCACTTCTATCTCCTTCTAGCATTCCAGCCCCTTCCTAACATCTTCAGTTCACCCCTGATCAAGAACCACTGTCGTAATTCAGCTTGTGAAAGTTTGACACTAACCCCTGTGTATCCTTTCTAGGTGAATCGAGCCCTTGCCAACCCACAAGATCCAGGGCAAGTAGCGAGGATGCTCTCTGTGCTTCCATCAGTGGAGAGCTCATAGGAAGCACAAATTGCTGCAGTTCTAATAGCAGCCTTCCATCTAACAACATTAATGGAGAGAAGGAGCTCATCGAAGTGCATGCTCTGATTACACCTGGCTCTGCTGAAGTTGCTGACCTGGGCCTGCCAGACACCACAGTCACCAGCCTGGATTGTAACCAGGAGTCTCTGCAGTGCAGCCCATCTGAAGCACAGTGTGAGTGCCCCGACAGCAGCACCTCCATGCAGGAGCAGGTCAGTGTCAGTGAGGAGGAGCAGAGCCTCTTGCAGGGGGACTTTCAATCAGGCCTCCAGTCCCAGGCACCGGACAGCAGCACTGAGAGCTCTGAGCCACTCTCTCCATGACAAGACAGGATGAGTCCCATCTTCACCGTGGACCTCTCACACCCTCCTGTCCTTTATTTAATAATAAAAGCACACTCGTGCTCAATCAACGCCTTGACTGCCTCCAGAGTCTTCATTCACACGGACTGGGATGAATGCAGCACACAGCAAGGCACCCCAGCTTGCAATGCTGTGGCTGTGGGGTGCGTGCAGCACAGCTCCGGGTTTGTTCCTGTTTTGTCTGGCTTTGGGATGTCTGCAGGGGGAGCTCTGCTACCATTTGGCATGGTAGCAAATAATCTCTCGCATCCTGGATGCTGCTCATGATACTCCCAAGCTTCCTGGCTGTGGCTTTGTGATGCTTTTCAGGGCTTTCTGATGCATTTCCATGCCTTGGATGTTGCTTAACACCTCCCTCCTCCCATCATGTCCTTTCCTGGCTCCCATCTACGAACTGGCCCTGCAGATCATCTCCAGACCTGTCATCATCACACTGCGGCAGGAGAAGCTCCCCCTGGCCAACGTCAGGCAGTACTGCTTGGTCTGCAGCTCAGTGGCCATTTCCCTTTTAGGCGGCTCCTGCAGAAGAATCAAGCAGCAGAAGAATTTGCTCACCCTGCAGCACACAAATGCTACGAAAGCAGAAACAACCTGGGAATCTCTGGGTCTGCAAGACTTCACAGACACTCACCGACTGTGTCTGATGGTTCCCTCCCATCCTTGATTTCCTTCTCCCCTTCTCCACGTCGGATCCCACTGCTGAGCCATGATCAAGCTGCCCAGTGTGGCAGAGCATCGTGCAGAGCTGTGCTGGCACCTCCTCCCCTTCCTCTCCTGCATCTCAGCGTGCAACCTGAGCAAGTTTTTTTCTGAGAAAGTGACCAGCTCTTTTCCATCCCTTTGCCCCTACAAACAGTTGTCCAGAGGATCTCGTCCAAGAATTCCTGGAACAGCCTGCAGCTGGCTCTCCTGAAGTTCAGGCTCCTGCCTTTGCTTCCTGCCAGGCCCACATTCCTTGAGATCACAAGCTCAAGGAGGGCATGGTCACTGCAGCCCTGACCGCCTCCTGTCGTAACCCCTGGTGTGCACCATGTCCAGCAATGCTTCCCTTCTGCTTGCTGTGCCCAATGCCTGCACCACAGAGTGATTCTCACTGCACTCCAGGAGTCTGTCAGATTGCTTGCAGCCAGCCATGCTGATTTCCCAGACTGACTGGAATCCCCCATCAGGATGAGAGTCAGTGAGTGCGATGCTTCTGCTGGCTGCAGTAAGCAGCTCCCACCAACAGGCTCTCTTTCCAGGCGGCTGTAGCAGACCCTCACCTCCAGAAGCCCTGCACTGCTGCAGTTCCTGATTTTACCCACAAGTTCACAACCTGGTCATGGCTCTTCTTAGTTCTTTGCACTCAACTTCTCATCACAGAGGGCAAATCCCTTGCCTTCCAGAATTCCGTAGTATCAATTGTGTCTGCTTTATGTCAGGATTTTTTTTCTTTCTTTTCCCATTTTCTAGGTAGGAAAATGAATTTCTGAGCCAGGAGAAGCAGAAGTGAAACAGTCTTCCTGGCACTGCTCAGGTTGCAGGAGTTGCCAAGTGCTCCTCAGGTAATGTGTGCTGAAGAGCTGACCTTGGTGGCAGGGGCTGTGGCTGCATTTTGTGCCTGTCATGCGGGAATCCAAGAAAGCCTATTCAGAGCAGGAGCTGCAGAGCGAGATAAACATCACGAGAAGGTAAGGCTGAGAAGCAAGGACACCTCCAGAAAGAAGAGAAAAACTGAGTCAAGTGAGCTGCGTGACGGCCGTGTGATGCTGACCATGATTGGAGGAAGAGCGCATGGCTGGGAATGACTGATGGCTCTGGTTGGATGGGTGCCTGTGTGCACAGAGGTAAGGAGTGTTTGTGGGATGTTTTGCTGGCATCTAACGGCTGTAAGGGGAAGTCAAGAGAGAAAACTTGTGAATGCATATAAGGGATGTTAAAATCTGGAACAGACTGTTTGGATCATTCACAGCTGAGTCCAGATTGCCACACTGCCAGAACTTGGGGCCTAGGATTTTCCTTAGAGTGCCAACTGCTTATTTTAAATGATAAAAAGTAATACTGAAAAAAGCATCCCTCCTTGCATTAGAATAAGGCATTGATATTTGATGTTTCTGTCTTTCCATTCCTTTAGCAGCCTGGCTGTTGATGCAGCTGCATGCATCTGCTGCCCTCCCCTTCTGTTTTGTGTAAAAGAACAGTAAAATATGCAATCAGTGTGAGATCTTTCTGAAGTATTTTACTTTATTTGCCCCTAGGCTGCAATGGCTGGGAAATGGCAGTGTCACCCAGGAGCCCACACGGCGACCTGATGTCTCATTGTTGGGGTCTATTGGAAACCACCACGATGACAAAAGAATGCCTGGGATTCCTCCGGCCCAAATGCCAAACCTTGCACTTGGCTGTGCTGAACCTCATCAGGTTCACCCAGGCCCACCTCTCAAGTCTGCTGAGCTCAAACAGATGTCATTTTTCTCGTGTCCTTCCATTCCGAGTCCATCTGTTCCCCAAAGCAAAAGAATTTGGAGGGAACCACCGACAGTTATGTGAGCGATTTCAGCGTCTATTTCTGATCATGGCAACAACTTCAGAGGTCACACTTAATTTACGGTGCCCGTTGTAATTCTGACCAAGGCTGCAGTTGCAGCTGACTTCCCAAGGCTGCAAGACGTGGTGGTGACACAGCCTTGTGCTTCTGCATTGGTGCTCATCCCACGTTTCCTTTCTCTGTCTCGCAGGTCAGCTCCTGCTGGAAGCAGATGGTATCCCAGTGTGAATGAAGGTCAGTGCAGGAGCAGCTGCTGATGGGAGGAAGGAAGTCCATGCTGAAGAGCTCTGAAGCATCTGCAGGTATGGTTCTGGAGGAGGCAGCAGTGATGTCGGAGGGCTCCCAGCAGGAAGCTGTCTCATCCAAATGCTTGCTGAGTGGTTGGAAGGGAGCTTTCTGCATGACAGCAGCACCAGCTGCTTGCTTCACATGCTGCAAAGACAAGGATTAGCAGGAGTTCCAGTATCTACAGTATCATCACGAATCACGATAGGATTACAATGTGTCCTCATACAAACGCAGTCATTTCTCGCGGAGTCCAGAGGCTGTCCGGAAAGCATCTGTGAGGTCTCTCACACCAAACCACTGCTGTCCGTGTGGGATCTGACTCATTAGGGTATAGGGGTTAGGAACCACAGGCTGTCTTTTGAGAACGGGTTCAGTCATTTCCTTACATCTTGCACCAGCCGATACGTGCCGTCTGCCTTCCGTGCCGACAGGATTGGGGTGTTATAAGGCCACAGACAAGGTTCCAGAAGACCATCCTTAACCACTGTCTGTGTTACAGCTTTTAGACCCACTCTCCCTTCTAAGGCTATGGGATATTGTTGCTGTTTCACAGCTCCACTCCCTCCTTGGGCAGTTCTTTGTAAGGGAAAATTGTGAGTCCACCCCGATTTCCTTCCCCTGCCCACACCTTTGGATTCATTTCTTCTTCATCACAGCTGATAACACATTCATTGACACCTGATACCTGTTTCACAGACTTGCAGCTGTAATCCTCATTTAACTGTTAAATCTCTCCCCCATAAATCGGTCCCTGCTTCAGGCACACAGAACAATTGCCCTGCAACTATTTTATCTTTCCATTTTAGTTCAGTGGTCTCCAAGAGTGGAGCTGTCATTTCTGATCCCTCAGCCCCAGTTATGCACAACAGCCACATCCAGATACACGTCTGGTACCTCTGAACTAGCTAATGCTGCAGGATGGAATGTTGTTTCTGCACTGGCTATCAAATGTGGGATTGCTCTGAAGCAGTACAGCACGATGTGTTTTGTAATTTGCCCTTAGAAACAGTTTGAAAAAGTAGAAAGACTTTATTAGTATTAGTAAAAAGAAGTTATTTCATAACATATTTTAGAAATACAGTTGTTCAATCATGTGATCAATTCTCACTTACAGAACTGTAATAGTTACAAATTGCATGGGTTTAGTATTAAGGACCAGAAAGCATGTTGTAAGGCCATTCTGTTTGGATAGGAGAAGCTCAGCAAAAGAAAAACAGACTCCAAAGAAGCCAGGGCCTCCACACAAGGCCGAACTGACTCACTCTGTGGGCAGGTTGGGATGCAACAGGCAGGCATCAAGAGACTCCCCTCTGTCCTCCTTCCAAACTTCTCTCTCTTCAGGGATGAGCAGGTGTCCAGAAATAGTGGCCAAGTGTTGATAAGCAGCTGTCAGGCGTTCAATAATTAGCAGTATACCTGCTGAGCTAGCAACAATTGGTGTTTAGCCAGTCACACACACACAGAATGGCCCGGGTTGGAAGGGACCTCAAGGATCAGGAATCTCCAACCCCCTGCCACAGGCAGGACCACCAACATCTGTAGCACTGCACATATGCATACTGCTGGATAGAAACAGCAGTGTGGGATAAAACTGTATGCTGTGGATGCAAAGGGTGAATCAGAATGGCTTAACAGCTGTCCCACAAGGAAAAGCAATCCCTTACCTGCTGTGACATGCTCATGGCAACACCAATGCAGAAGCCAGCAGCTGATGCCCACAAGGACAGCCAGCCTGGACTTATTTTCACTACATATCTTTGTCCTGATGTCCTTGTAGAACCTGGGACATTTCTCCATCTCAGCAGAAGAGGGCAAGAGGGGTAGAAAGCACGCACACTCTCCTCTATTTTTCTGGCACTCAAAGAGAAAGAGAAGATGAAAACCAGCATTGTTTCCCTGCCCATGGCAAACACCAGCCTTTCCATCCTTACAGTCCTTCCTGCCATCAGCAGCAATTGAAACAACATCCCACTCATCTTTGCCATGTCTGGCAGAGGTTGCAGCTCTTTCTATTGCATCCCTCTAGCTGTCAAGTCAAGAGCTCCTGTGTCACGCAAGGAAAAGAAATTTTTTACCTGCTGTGCCATGCTCATGGCAGCAGCAATGCAGATCCCTGCAGCTGATGCCCACAAGGACAGCCAGCCTGGACTTATTTTCATTACATATCCTTGTCCTGATGTCCTTCTAGAAGCTGGAACATTTCTCCATCTCAGCAGAAGAGGGCAGGAGGGGTCCAAGGTGAGGGCACACTCTGCTCTTTATCTGGCACTCGAAGAGAAAGAGAAAATGAAAACCAGCTGTGTTTCCCTGCCCATGGCAAACACCAGCCTTTCCATCCTTCCAGTCCTTCCTTACATCAGCACTAATTGAAACAACATCCCACTCACCTTTGCCATGTCTGGCAGAGGTTGCAGCTCTTTCTATTGCATCCCTCTAGCTGTCAAGTCAAGAGCTCCAGTGTCACACAAGGAAAAGCAATCTTTTACCTGCTGTGCCATGCTCATGGCAGCAGCAATGCAGATGCCAGCAGCTGATGCCCACAAGGGCAGCCAGCCTGGATTATTTTCATTACATATCTTTCTCCTGATGTCCTTCTAGAAGCTTGGACATTTCTCCCTCTGAGTAGCAGAGGGCAGGATGGGTCCAAGGTTAGGGCACACTCTGCTCTTTCTCTGGCACTCAAACAGAAGATGAAAAACAGATGTGTTTCCCTGCCCATGGCAAACACCAGACTTTCCATCCTTACAGTCCTCCTGACATCAGCACTAATTGAAACAACATCCCACTCACCTTTGCCATGTCTGGCAGAGGTTGCAGCTCTTTCTATTGCATCCCTCTAGCTTTGAAGTCAAGAGCTGCTGTGTCACACAAGGAAACGCAATCTTTTACCTGCTTTGCCATGCTCATGGCACAGAAGTCCAGATGCCAGCAGCTGATGCCCACAAGGACAGCCAGCCTGGACATATTTTCATTACATATCTTTGTCCTGATGTCCTTTTACAAGCTGGAACATTTCTCCACCTCAGCAGAACAGGGCAGGATGGGTCCAAGGTGAGGGCACACTCTCCCCTGTTTATCTGGCACTCAAAGAGAAAGAGAAAATGAAAACCAGATGTGTTTCCCTGTCCATGGCAAACACCAGCCTTTCCATCCTTACAGTCCTTCCTGACATCAGCACTAATTGAAACAACATCCCACTCACCTTTGCCATGTCTGGCAGAGGTTGCAGCTCTTTCTATTGCATCCCTCTAGCTGTCAAGAGCTCCTGTGTCACACAAGGAAAAGCAAACTGTTACCTGCTGTGCCATGCTCATGTCAGCAGCAATGCAGATGCCAGCAGCTGATGCCCACAAGGACAGCCAGCCTGGACTTATTTTCATTACATATCTTTGTCCTGATGTCCTTCCAGAAGCTGGGACATTTCTCCCTCTCAGCAGCAGAGGGTAGGAGAGTTGCAAGGTGAGGGCACACTCTACCCTGTTTATCTGGCACTCAAAGAGAAAGAGAAAATGAAAACCAGATGTGTTTCCCTGCCCATGGCAAACACTAGACTTTCCATCCTTACAGTCCTTCCTGACATCAGCACAAATTGAAACAACATCCCACTCACCTTTGCCATGTCTGGCAGAGGTTGCAGCTCTTTCTATTGCATCCCTCTAGCTTTCAAGTGAAGAGCTCCTGTGTCACACAAGGAAAAGCAATCTTTTACCTGCTTTGCCATGCTCATGGCAGCAGCAATGCAGATGCCAGCAGCTGATGCCCACAAGGACAGCTAGCCTGGACTTATTTTCATTACATATCTTTGTCCTGATGTCCTTCTACAAGCTGGAACATTTCTCCATCTCAGCAGAAGAGGGCAGGAGGGGTCCAAGGTGAGGGCACACTCTCCCCTATTTATCTGGCACACAAAGAGAAAGAAGATGAAAACCAGATGTGTTTCCCTGCCCAGGGCAAACACTAGACTTTCCATCCTTACAGTCCTTCCTGTCATCAGCAGCAACTGAAACAACACCCCACTCACCTTTGCCATGTCTGGCAGAGGTTGCAGCTCTTTCTATTGCATCCCTCTAGATTTCAAGTCAAGAGCTCCTGTGTCACACAAGGAAAAGCAATCTTTTACCTGCTTTGCCATGCTCATGGCAGCAGCAATGCAGATGCCAGCAGCTGATGCCCACAAGGACAGCCAGCCTGGACTTATATTCATTACATATCTTTGTCCTGATGTCCTTCTACAAGCTGGAACATATCACCATCTCAGCAGAAGAGGGCAGGATGGGTCCAAGGTGAGGGCACACTCTCCCCTGTTTATCTGGCACTCAAAGAGAAAGAGAAAATGAAAACCAGATGTGTTTCCCTGCCCATGGCAAACACCAGCCTTTCCATCCTTAAAGTCTTCCTGACATCAGCACTAATTGAAACAACATCCCTCTCAAGTTTGCCATGTCTGGCAGAGGTTGCAGCTCTTTCTATTGCATCCCTCTAGCTGTCAAGTCAAGAGCTCATGTGTCACACAAGGAAAAGCAATCTTTTACCTGCTGTGCCATGCTCATGGCAGCAGCAATGCAGATGCCAGCAGCTGATGCCCACAAGGACAGCCAGCCTGGACTTATTTTCATTACAGATCTTTGTCCTGATGTCCTTCTAGAAGCTGGAACATTTCCCCATCTCAGCAGAAGAGGGCAGGAGGGGTCCAAGGTGAGGGCACACTCTCCCCTGTTTATCTGGCACACAAAGAGAAAGAGAAAATGAAAACCAAATGTGTTTCCCTGCCCAGGGCAAACACCAGCCTTTCCTTACTTACAGTCCTTCCTGACATCAGCAGCAACTGCAACAACATCCCACTCACCTTTGCCTAATCTGGCATGGAGGTGATGCTCTTTCTATTATACCCCTCTGGCTTTGAATTCACCAGTGCTTGTGTCACACAAGGATATGCAAGATTCCACTTGTTCTGCCATTCCCATAACAACAACTATGCAGATGCCAGCAGCTGATGCCCACAAGGACAGCCAGTCTGGACTTCTTTTCATTACATATCTTTGTCCTGATGTCCTTCTACAAGCTGGAACATTTCTCCATCTCAGCAGAAGAGGGCAGGAGGGGTCCAAGGTGAGGGCACACTCTCCCCTGTTTATCTGGCACACAAAGAGAAAGAAGATGAAAACCAGATGTGTTTCCCTGCCCATGGCAAACACCAGCCTTTCCATCCTTACAGTCCTTCCTGACATCAGCAGCAATGGAAACAACATCCCACTCACCTTTGCCATGTCTGGCAGAGGTTGGAGCTCTTTCTATTGCATCCCTCTAGCTGTCAAGTCAAGAGCTCCTGTGTCACACAAGGAAAAGCAATCTTTTACCTGCTGTGCCATGCTCATGGCAGCAGCAATGCAGATGCCAGCAGCTGATGCCTACAAGGACAGCCAGCCTGGACTTCTTTTCATTACATATCTCTGTCCTGATGTCCTTCTAGAAGCTGGAACATTTCTCCCTCTGAGCAGCAAAGTGCAGGAGGGGTCCAAGGTGAGGGCACACTCTCCTCTTTTTCTAGCACACAAAGAGAAAGAGAAGATGAAAACCAGATGTGTTTCCCTGCCCAGGGCAAACACTAGACTTTCCTTACTTACAGTCCTTCCTGACATCAGCAGCAATGGAAACAACACCCAACTCACCTTTGCCATGTCTGGCAGAGGTTGCAGCTCGTTCTATTGCATCCCTCTAGCTTTCAAGTCAAGAGCTCCTGTGTCACACAAGGAAAAGCAATCTTTTACCTGCTGTGCCATGCTCATGGCAGCAGCAATGCAGATGCCAGCAGCTGATGCCCACAAGGACAGCCAGCCTCGACTTATTTTCATTACATATCTTTGTCCTGATGTCCTTCTAGAAGCTGGAACATTTCTCCCTCTGAGCAGCAGAGGGCAGGAGGGGTCCAAGGTGAGGGCACACTCTCCCCTGTTTATCGGGCACTCAAAGAGAAAGAGAAGATGAAAACCAGATGTGTTTCCCTGCCCATGGCAAACACCAGCCTTTCCATACTTACAGTCCTCCTGACATCAGCACTAATTGAAACAACATCCTTCTCACCTTTGCCATGTCTGCCAGTGGTTGCAGCTCTTTCTATTGCATCCCTCTAGCTGTCAAGGCAAGAGCTCCTGTGTCACATAAGGAAAAGCAATCTTTTACCTGCTTTGCCATGCTCATGGCAGCAACAATGCAGATGCCAGCAGCTGATGCCCACAAGGACAGCCAGCCTGGACTTATTTTCATTACATATCTTTGTCCTGATGTCCTTCTACAAGCTGGAACATTTCTCCCTCTGAGCAGCAGAGGGCAGGAGGGGTCCAAGGTGAGGGCACACTCTCCCCTATTTATCTGGCACACAAAGAGAAAGAAGATGAAAACCAGATGTGTTTCCCTGCCCAGGGCAAACACTAGACTTTCCATCCTTACAGTCCTTCCTGTCATCAGCAGCAACTGAAACAACACCCCACTCACCTTTGCCATGTCTGGCAGAGGTTGCAGCTCTTTCTATTGCATCCCTCTAGATTTCAAGTCAAGAGCTCCTGTGTCACACAAGGAAAAGCAATCTTTTACCTGCTTTGCCATGCTCATGGCAGCAGCAATGCAGATGCCAGCAGCTGATGCCCACAAGGACAGCCAGCCTGGACTTATATTCATTACATATCTTTGTCCTGATGTCCTTCTACAAGCTGGAACATATCACCATCTCAGCAGAAGAGGGCAGGATGGGTCCAAGGTGAGGGCACACTCTCCCCTGTTTATCTGGCACTCAAAGAGAAAGAGAAAATGAAAACCAGATGTGTTTCCCTGCCCATGGCAAACACCAGCCTTTCCATCCTTAAAGTCTTCCTGACATCAGCACTAATTGAAACAACATCCCTGTCAAGTTTGCCATGTCTGGCAGAGGTTGCAGCTCTTTCTATTGCATCCCTCTAGCTGTCAAGTCAAGAGCTCATGTGTCACACAAGGAAAAGCAATCTTTTACCTGCTGTGCCATGCTCATGGCAGCAGCAATGCAGATGCCAGCAGCTGATGCCCACAAGGACAGCCAGCCTGGACTTATTTTCATTACAGATCTTTGTCCTGATGTCCTTCTAGAAGCTGGAACATTTCCCCATCTCAGCAGAAGAGGGCAGGAGGGGTCCAAGGTGAGGGCACACTCTCCCCTGTTTATCTGGCACACAAAGAGAAAGAGAAAATGAAAACCAGATGTGTTTCCCTGCCCAGGGCAAACACCAGCCTTTCCTTACTTACAGTCCTTCCTGACATCAGCAGCAACTGCAACAACATCCCACTCACCTTTGCCTAATCTGGCATGGAGGTGATGCTCTTTCTATTATACCCCTCTGGCTTTGAATTCACCAGTGCTTGTGTCACACAAGGATATGCAAGATTCCACTTGTTCTGCCATTCCCATAACAACAACTATGCAGATGCCAGCAGCTGATGCCCACAAGGACAGCCAGTCTGGACTTCTTTTCATTACATATCTTTGTCCTGATGTCCTTCTACAAGCTGGAACATTTCTCCATCTCAGCAGAAGAGGGCAGGAGGGGTCCAAGGTGAGGGCACACTCTCCCCTGTTTATCTGGCACACAAAGAGAAAGAAGATGAAAACCAGATGTGTTTCCCTGCCCATGGCAAACACCAGCCTTTCCATCCTTACAGTCCTTCCTGACATCAGCAGCAATGGAAACAACATCCCACTCACCTTTGCCATGTCTGGCAGAGGTTGGAGCTCTTTCTATTGCATCCCTCTAGCTGTCAAGTCAAGAGCTCCTGTGTCACACAAGGAAAAGCAATCTTTTACCTGCTGTGCCATGCTCATGGCAGCAGCAATGCAGATGCCAGCAGCTGATGCCTACAAGGACAGCCAGCCTGGACTTCTTTTCATTACATATCTCTGTCCTGATGTCCTTCTAGAAGCTGGAACATTTCTCCCTCTGAGCAGCAAAGTGCAGGAGGGGTCCAAGGTGAGGGCACACTCTCCTCTTTTTCTAGCACACAAAGAGAAAGAGAAGATGAAAACCAGATGTGTTTCCCTGCCCAGGGCAAACACTAGACTTTCCTTACTTACAGTCCTTCCTGACATCAGCAGCAATGGAAACAACATCCCACTCACCTTTGCCATGTCTGGCAGAGGTTGCAGCTCGTTCTATTGCATCCCTCTAGCTTTCAAGTCAAGAGCTCCTGTGTCACACAAGGAAAAGCAATCTTTTACCTGCTGTGCCATGCTCATGGCAGCAGCAATGCAGATGCCAGCAGCTGATGCCCACAAGGACAGCCAGCCTCGACTTATTTTCATTACATATCTTTGTCCTGATGTCCTTCTAGAAGCTGGAACATTTCTCCCTCTGAGCAGCAGAGGGCAGGAGGGGTCCAAGGTGAGGGCACACTCTCCCCTGTTTATCGGGCACTCAAAGAGAAAGAGAAAATGAAAACCAGATTTGTTTCCCTGCCCAGGGCAAACACCAGCCTTTCCATACTTACAGTCCTCCTGACATCAGCACTAATTGAAACAACATCCAACTCACCTTTGCCATGTCTGGCAGTGGTTGCAGCTCTTTCTATTGCATCCCTCTAGCTGTCAAGGCAAGAGCTCCTGTGTCACACAAGGAAAAGCAATCTTTTACCTGCTTTGCCATGCTCATGGCAGCAGCAATGCAGATGCCAACAGCTGATGCCCACAAGGACAGCCAGCCTGGACTTATTTTCATTACATATCTTTGTCCTGATGTCCTTCTACAAGCTGGAACATTTCTCCATCTCAGCAGAAGAGGGCAGGAGGGGTCCAAGGTGAGGGCACACTCTCCTCTTTTTCTGGCACACAAAGAGAAAGAGAAGATGAAAACCAGATGTGTTTCCCTGTCCAGGGCAAACACTAGACTTTCCATCCTTACAGTCCTTCCTGACATCAGCACTAATTGAAACAACATCCCACTCACCTTTGCCATGTCTGGCAGAGGTTGCAGCTCTTTCTATTGCATCCCTCTAGCTTTCAAGTCAAGAGCTCCTGTGTCACACAAGGAAAAGCAATCTGTTACCTGCTGTGCCATGCTCATGGCAGCAGCAATGCAGATGCCAGCAGCTGATGCCCACAAGGACAGCCAGCCTGGACTTATATTCATTACATATCTTTGTCCTGATGTCCTTCTACTTGCTGGAACATATCACCATCTCAGCAGAAGAGGGCAGGAGGGGTCCAAGGTGAGTGCACACTCTCCTCTTTTTCTGGCACACAAAGAGAAAGAGAAGATGAAAACCAGATGTGTTTCCCTGCCCATGGCAAACACCAGCCTTTCCATACTTACAGTCCTCCTGACATCAGCACTAATTGAAACAACATCCTTCTCACCTTTGCCATGTCTGGCAGTGGTTGCAGCTCTTTCTATTGCATCCCTCTAGCTGTCAAGGCAAGAGCTCCTGTGTCACATAAGGAAAAGCAATCTTTTACCTGCTTTGCCATGCTCATGGCAGCAACAATGCAGATGCCAGCAGCTGATGCCCACAAGGACAGCCAGCCTGGACTTATTTTCATTACATATCTTTGTCCTGATGTCCTTCTACAAGCTGGAACATTTCTCCCTCTGAGCAGCAGAGGGCAGGAGGGGTCCAAGGTGAGGGCACACTCTCCCCTGTTTATCTGGCACTCAAAGAGAAAGAGAAAATGAAAACCAGATGTGTTTCCCTGCCCAGGGCAAACACCAGCCTTTCCATCCTTAAAGTCCTCCTTACATCAGCAGCAACTGAAACAACATCCTACTCACCTTTGCCTAATCTGGCGTGGAAATGATGCTCTTTCTATTATACCCCTCTGGCTTTGAATTCACCAGTGCTTGTGTCACACAAGGATATGCAAGATTCCACCTGTTCTGCCATTCCCATAACAACAACTGTGCAGATGCCAGCAGCTGATGCCCACAAGGACAGCCAGCCTGGACTTATTTTCATTACGTATCTTTGTCCTGATGTCCTTCTACAAGCTGGAACATTTCTCCCTCTGAGCAGCAGAGGGCAGGAGAGTTCTAAGATGAGGGCACACTCTCCCCTGTTTATCTGGCACTCAAAGGGAAAGAGAAAATGAAAACCAGATATGTTTCCCTGCCTATGGCAGACACTAGCCTTTCCATCCTGACAGTCCTTCCTACAATCACCTGGAATTGAAACAACATCCCCCACATCTCTTTTTTGAACTTATTCATTCATGAATGAGAATAATGAGAATTTTTCTGTAAATCTTATTTCTGCATGGAAACAATCTGATAACCGGAGCTTTTTTCTCTAAAACAATCCAGGAAATTTGCATTGCTTATCTATGTACGCAAAATGTTTTGTCCTTTCATCTCAAATATCAATTCATATAGCAAAATAATATAGAAAATATATTTACAGACATTTTTGGACATAGATTACTTCTGGTCATGTGGGAAAGATTCCCTAAGCTGCAATCATGAAATTCTTTTATCATTTTCTCTGATTTAGCCAGTGTAACTAAAAGGGAAATAAGACACAGGCTTTTGATAGCAGCTGCCAATTTAACTACGATAATAACTTTTATTATTCTTGGCTAAGATCAAAGTCCCGCATTTCAGGATTATCTCCAGCTCATCAAGTATAATTAACAGTTTTGGATAGCCACATTATTATACAGCAATATTGTCTTCCTGCAAGGAATTTCATTGTTTTGACACGTGCCACAGGTTGTTAATAGATTGCCTGATTACCATTTATTTTTTTTATTGGCTTATGATGACCACAGAAAATTATACAGCAGCACCATAAAAACTTTAAATCCTATCCCATGTATCTGCACTCATACGAAAATAATATTGGAAAGCATTGGTGAAACTAAGATTACAAAATAAAGCAGAGGACAATTTCAGTGAAAGCCTGCAGGTTTCACAGCTCTGCCCATTTCAACCCCCTGAAGACACCCACGGGTTTCCTGCTGTGGGACACAGGCACTCACCTGCAGCTCAGCACTGCCTGCTCATGCCTGCGCTCACATTCAGGCTGGAACCAAGGAAATCCTCAGCAAAGACATCAGTACACTTTTGTTATGACGACTTTCATAAAGAAGCATCAAATATTTCTTCACGAGAAATACTGCAAGTCCCTTTGACACTAGCCCTTATTTTAAATGTTTAGATTTGTGCTTCATTCAGGCGTGCTGTCACTCCCAAAAAGATTTTTATTCTTTTGCTTTTCATTCTGAGGAACACAGTGATTTCTGCCTTGTTTACTGACTGTAGGCACAGCAATACTCCTGCACCTTCAGGGAAACAGCAAATCCATCTCTTTCACACCCTACTTCTATCAAGCTCATTCACCTTACAAGGTATTTATTGCAAGCAGCTCTTCCAAAAATGGAGATTAACAGAGCCTGCAACCCAGGACACCTCAGTAAGCCAGTACTTTTCATCTCCTGAAGGTGTAGGTAGACACAGAGCTGGAACATCTTTTCCAGAGCTGTGTGATGCTATCTCATCTGTGTTCCCTTACTGTTGACTCAGTGTCACTTCTTATCTAACCTGGTTGCATCCCAGGATTTCTGGTGCCAAAAATAAACTGACAGCTTTCATCGCTAGTTAAAAGGAAACTGCAATAGGAAAAGCAATTTTTCTGATTTCTCTGTTGATCAAAGATGCTTCATGCAAGCCTGATGCGGTAGAAACAATATCAGCTTTAGAATGACAGTCATTAGAGCAGAATCCTTTCACTGATGAAATCCCACAGTCCTGATTCATACAACACTGACCCTGGAGGATACAGTAGTTTAGATGAAAGTGCATTAAAAATGACTAAGTTAAGGTCTCAGCAATAGCAAAGAGTGACAAGTATGAAAAAAAGAAGTTGCAGAAACTGCTTCAGTTTGGCACTCTGGCATAAAGTATGACAACACACAACCTGCCTGTGCAGTTCCAGAAGCAGAAGAAAGCCGTCAACCAAGACTTGTTCTCATCTGCTCTGAAAGTCCACTGGGACAAGGCCACTTTTCTCTGACGTGCTTCCAGAAGTATCACTTCTGAGCACTGTGCCAGGGAGTTACAAGATACTGTTTGTGTGTACAGAGGAGAAAAAGACGTCTGTCTGGAAACAGACTTGGTGAAGGAGAAGCAGCATTTTCCAGAGTACTTCAGAAAGAACTGAGCACTGCCCCAAGAGCTTCAGAGCGGCAGGCTGTCACAGTGTGCCAACCAGCTCAGCTGTGAGTTGGCACTGAAGCTGCACCACAGGGAGAACAAAGCCCCCTGTGCACCCTTGGAGAGCCAAGGGTTGGAGATTCATGAACCTTGAGCTCCTTTCCAACCCGGGCCATGCTGTGATTCTGGGATTCTCACCTTTGCCTCATCTGGCAGAGGGAGGCAGCTCTTTCTCTTGTCTCCCTATGGCTGTCAGGTCACCAGGGCCAGTGTCACACAGGGAACTGCAAACACTGTGTGTGCTGTGCCCTGCCCATGGCAGCACAGAGGCAGCTGCCAGCAGCTGATGCCCACAAGGACAGCCAGCCTGGACTTCCTTTGATTCCTTCCCTTTGGATCAGCGTCCTTCAGGACTCTCCAGCTGAGCAGCAGAGGACAGCAGGGCTTCGTTGTCTGGGCATGTTCTCTTCTGGCCCTCTGGCCCTCACAGACACAGGAGGAGGACACAGAGGCTGCTGTAACACAGCCAGCCCTGCCTCTCAGGTCAGCTCTCAGGCCATCCTCTCTCCCCTCAGCAGCAGCTCACTGTTCTGCACTCCTCTGGCCTGGGCTGGCAGAGGTGTGCAGCAGTTCTGCTGATCTCCCAGTGCTGGCCATGTCTGCAGTGCCTGTGTGAAAGACACAGGAAGCTGCCAGCATTGCACTGCTCTGCTGTGCCCCTGCCATCACCGAGTTTGCTGTCAGCAGCTGCTGCTACACGTCCATTCAGGCACAGGCCTTTCCTTCCTGGCCCTCTTTCCCCCCCTCTCTCCTCTGCTCTCTCTCGTGCTCCCCTTTGGCCTGGGCTGGCTGAGCAGTGCAGGCCTTGTTGTTGCTCCCTGGGCCAACTACGTCACGGTTCCCCGTGACTCTGCCAGCTGCTCTGACACAGCGACTGCGTCCTCAGTGTGGATTCCAGAATGCGACAGACGTCCAGAGAAGACTTCCAGGGCTGATTGGAACATGCTGCCATCAAGAACTGCCATGGCTCAGGCCCCCTGGGAATCTGCTCACAGCGAAAGCTGCTGTCACTCTGTGTGGGCACAGCCTTGTCTGTGTAGGCCTGCTCACACTGCAGCCCCTGTCTGCACCAGAACCGTGCCGATCCACCTTCTCTTGGCCTCCTTGCCTGCATGGAAAAGGGCAGCTTGGGCTGAAGTCCCTCAACTTTCCGATGGCCGAGTGAAGTCTCTGAGCCCTGGTGACCCACGCAGCTCTTTAGCCTGCTGACCTGCTCTGCTGGGGCTGTCTTAAAAGGCAGAGGGCACGTTATCCTAATGTCCCCACATCCATCCCTCTTAGCATACTGATGGCCAGTTCCTAAAAGGACACCTGCACAATCTCTCTGAATGTTAATCAACATGTAGTTGGTCTGTGCACTGCAGAAATTGCATCTAGGTTTTCAGTGGTGATTAGCTATGTGTTTAGTCAGAGGTGCAATGGTTCTAATGGTGAGAGAAAGACATTCCCAGTTGTCATCAGGTGGAACACACTTCAGACTGGAATTGTACTTGAGGGCATCTGTTGCTGGAAAATTTAATGGCAGTAAACTGCCTAGATAATGAGAGAATGAGGGTGACAATAGAATGGTACGTAATCACAGTGGAATGAAAAAAGTATGCAGGGTGCAGGAAGGGAGGTGTGGACGTTCTGAGTTGCAACTCTATTTGCTCCAGAAAGCTCTGTCAGAATAGAAGACCGAAGGAAATACTTTGAGTGTTTTTTTAATGTGACTGGATGAAAGATCCATGTGGCAAATTGAATAACTGAGTGGTAAAGGGACATAGATACCTCACTGTTTCATGGAACTTTTCAATTAAGCACCTGAGCACTGCGTACAGGACTTGGGAATATAAGTATTGGAGGATGATGGAATATCTTTATTTGGAAGGGACCTCGAGGATCATGTATTCCACCTCCTGGTTCCACACCGGACCTCCTATGGGTCAAGCCCTGTGTCTGAGAGCATTGTGCAAATGCTCTTTGGCCTTTGTCAGCTCAGTGCCAAACCACTGCCCTGGGGAGCCAGTGCCAAATTCCATGTATCTAGTTCATCCTACAGAATGATGCCAAGAGCAGTTATAGAGATCGACTTACAAACAAAATTCTTGTCTTGAATTAATGGTACACTCACCATTTAAAAAAAAAAAAAAAAAAAAAAAAGAACTAAAAGAAAAAAAAGAAGAAAAAAAAAGAAAAAGAAAAATCAAAGCCACATTCTTACGCTGGCATTTTACAGTATTGTCAGATTTTTGTAATTCTGTTTTGTCATATAAGATTCTCTCATCATGAAATAATGACCAAATTCTCTTTTCAGATCTAAACATACAAATGTTAAAGGCAGCAGTGCTGTTCAAGAGTACATTACCACCTCAAACACTGCTTTGGCTGTAAAACTGAAGGTAGTAAGGAATTTTATCAAGGAGTTAGAAGAAAACATGTAAGTGTAGATTTAAAAGCAACCTGTATTGTTACTTAGAGTTAGATATAGTGTAATCCAATGCACAGTACTTGTAACGTGTGTTTTACAAAATGCTTTGCAATGTAGGCATCTGTTAAGATAAATGCTGCAAGTTCTAATATGTCCATGACCTTTTCAAACTGTTCCTTACTCCTACACATCACTACGAGTAGTTCTTCTGTCAGGAAGGATCACCTGAGTAATTAACCTGTGACCTTAAGTTTGGAATTAAATGCATACAGTGGAAGTAAGAGCTGTGGGTTATTTTGCTCTTTCAGTGTTGAACAGCCGAGGTGTTTTGTTTTGGAGGGTGGACAGTGATGGGACAAGTGGGGAATGGCTTTAAACTGAGACGGGGGGTGTTGAGGTTTAGGTTGGATGTGAGGAGGAAGTTTTTCAGCCAGAGGGTGGTGAGGCACTGGAACAGGTTGCCCAGGGAGGCTGTGGATGCCCCATCCCTGCAGGCAGCCAAGGCCAGGCTGGATGTGGCTCTGGGCAGCCTGGGCTGCTGGTTGGCAGGTTAGAAAGCCAGCATGACTTTATTGCAGCCCTGGGTGAAGGGGGATCACTGCTCCTAGCATGCACACAGAAGAGCTGGAGCACACAGGTGATGTACATTCCACTTGTGAACATTCCTGCAATTGCAGAGAGCGTGCGCCTGTTCCAATCACTGCTGCACAGATCAAAAACTGATTGCAGATGAGCTGTTTTGGTATGGGGTTCTTGCCAACGGTCTGCAGTGGCTGTGTGATTCCTCGGGGAGTTGCTCTCCAGCCCAAAGGTCATGTCCTAAGTCGACCAGATCCCGTTTGTGTCCAGAAATGGCTGACAACAGATCAGCTGCTGGTCAAGTTTCTAACATCACACTGGCCTTGCTCCAGTGTCTGTGTCATCAGCCCCAGCACATACGGTGCACCTCTTCAAGGCTTTGCAACACTGAGACTCTGCACTTGGGCTCCAGACATCCTGCTGCACCAAGAGGTTATTCTAGCTTTGGTATCTTGCAACTTTGTATATAACTACATCACTGTAATCATAAATGTCTAGGAGCGTGGAGATGGAGAAATTCATCTTCCTGTAATTCTCTGTACTGCAGCCCCGTGGTTTCAACACCCAATGCAGTATTGAAATTTCAGTTGAGAAATTGAAAGCTGTCCCTAACAAAAAACATCTGCATTTGTTATTGAAATCACACTGAGGATCAATAAATCCAAATGCTTCTAGCATAACCACGATTACAGGCAGTGTTTAGACAAGCTCTTACAGGAAAACCATGAACACAAGGCTAGAGAGAGACTAAGTGATGCACTCTGCAGGAATACTCATGGAAGTATTCACAGTGCAGGAGTCTGATCTGATTACAGATGCTGTGCTTTAAGTACCCCTTATCATATCTTTTTTTTCACTGTTGTGCAGGGGTTGGACTCAGTGATCTCTGGAGGCTGGAGATGCTGTTTGCTAATGGCAGATGGAGAGAGGAAAAGCAAGTCCAAGGCATGCTGTGCATAGCCACCACATGGCATCTGCCCCATTTCCCCCTGCACAAAGGAGGAGCAGCTCACAAGCTTGGCCTGGGCCAGGGAAGGGAGCAGACAAACATCTGGACCGACCCCAAACGAGCTGGTTCTGCAGGTTGGGTGTCTTCTGCTGCTTGTCTCACATCCTGCTGCTCAGCGGTAGATTTGTTCCTGCTCAGTGCTAACAGGAAACTCACACAGCATTTCTGTTTCAGCTGTGCCAACGCTTTGATCCCTTGCTGCTTGGATGGGGCGTTTGAAGAAGGATGCCTGTGCTGATGTCCAGCCAGGCTTTGGGGATGAGTCTCCACACCAGGGTCCGTCTGACAGGACTGAGGGTTGGGGATCCAGCCAGGTCGAGTCCAGTGTGCTTTGCTCTTGTTCTTAGTGCTTGTTTTTGCTCAGGAGGGCAGGAGGTGAACCTCGTGAACCAATGCCTGCAGACGGGGTTTGCAGAGAAAGAGGTCCTGCAGGCCTTGTGTGACAGCCACGGAGCTGCAGCGAGGCTGCATCCGTGTAAAACACCAGAGATCCACGGAGGTGTGAAGGGGAGCTGTGGGCTGCAGTCACGCAGGAATGGATGTGCATGCTCGGGGTTTGGTTGTTGTGTGTGTGTTAAGTGACTGTGATACCACTGCTGGGTCAGTGTGAGTGTACGGAACAAGTGTGACAGCCTTTTTGATGGAGTCCTGTGAAAGGATTCCTATGGATTTGAGATCCAACTGTCAGCCCGTGGGCATCATCCAGGAGTTGGGGTAGGGGATGAGGCAAGGGAAGTTGGGCTGAGAAAGGGATAAAGCAGTCTGGCAGTAGTTCTGTGTTTCTCCCATCTCCTGCTTTATTTCCTTCCAGGTGAAATAGATGGGTGCTGCAACATGCCCTTGAATGTAACCCACTCTAGTGTGGATTTGACATGGGCCCAGCACTGCAAGGTACGCTGCTGGGAGGAAGCGTCCATCTGGCTGAGGGCAGGAAGGCCCTCCAGAGGGATGCACTGAGGCCAGTTGTGCGAGGCTCAACAAGAGCAAGCGCCAGGTGCTGCGCTTTGGTCATGACGACCCCGTGCCAGCTTCTCCAGGATTTGGCTGGGGTAGAATTCCAAGCAGCCCCTGATTCCAGAACGTTGGGCTGGGCTGTTGGAATCTTCTGCCCTTGTGACTGGTCTTGCCTCCCCACCCTGTCCGTCGTGGTGGAGCAGCCTGGTGGCCCTCAGTGATGTCATAAGGGCTAGAATGAGGGGAGGAGCAGTGCGTGCTGCGTCCCTTCATTGGAGCGCTGGAGCTCTGACTGAGCAGCTCGCTTGTTGCACTTGTGCACCGACTGCGTCCCTTTGTCTTCACACCGTCCTGTGCAGCACCTTGTAGGTAAGCTGAGACAGTGTGGGAGAGACGGGGGGACAGTGAGTGCTGAGAACTGCTGGCTGGCGGAGCTCATAGGATCACATTATCTCCATCAGCAGAGGGGTGGTCAGCAGGGACAGGGAGGTGATCGTCCCCGCCTGCTCTGCTCTTGTGAGGCCCCAGCTGCAGTACAGTGTCCAGAAAGACAGGGAGCTGTTGGAGAGGGTCCAGAGGCGAGCCACAGGGATGATCAGGGGACAGGAGCACCTCCCCTGCAAAGACAGGCTGAGGGAGCTGGGCTTGTTCAGCCTGGAGAAATGAAGGCTGTGGGGTGACCTCATGGCAGCCTTCAGTACCTAAAGGGAGCCTAAAAAGAGGAGGGCAATCACCTCTTTGAAAACTTAAGTTTTTAAGTTGAGGGAGGGCAGATTTTGGTTTTTCCCTCGTAGTCTTTGCTAAACCGTGGAAGCAAACTGACCTGCTCTTTCTCTCTCCTCTCTCCACCCTCTGCCTGCTACCCTGCTGCAGCTTTTGCTCGTGGAAGATCAGAGCAAAGTGACAAGGAACGGCTGCGGATTCGTGAGATTTCTCTCCCTCGTTCTGATCTCTTGCCAGGTACCTGCCATGGTTTGTCCCCCCACATGCTTTAGCAGCCCGTGACGCCCCGTGTTTAGTAACACAGCCTCATCCAGCTTTGATGGGACGCTG
Organism: Phasianus colchicus; assembly: GCF_987193195.1. Taxonomy (NCBI): domain Eukaryota; kingdom Metazoa; phylum Chordata; class Aves; order Galliformes; family Phasianidae; genus Phasianus; species Phasianus colchicus. The sequence goes on from NC_143476.1 coordinate 4,109,130, forward strand.
GTCACGTGTGGGTTTTCTCCACGTGCTCTGCAGCTCAGCCCTCAGAAGGATGCTGTCTGTGGTGCTGTGACCAGCTGGTCTACAGGAAACCAATCCCTTAGGCAAAGAGTCCCAGCCCCAGCTTGTGCAGAGCTGCACAGCATCACCAGGGACACCAGCAGGCGTGCTTGGGCTGTGTGAGTGTGCCCGACAGCTGTAGGGAGCACAGCAGAGATGTGAACAGAGAAAATAAAAGTGTGTTTCTTTTCAGTTCCAGCTTGTCACACCTACGCTGATGGCTGTGGCGTGCAGCGAGATCAGCTGTGGGCCTGACCTGGCATGGACAGAGGTAGAGTATGAAGCTCTGATTGGTCTTTGTTCCCTGACTGCAGCCAGCAGAGTGAGCCGCAGATGTGCTCTCCTGCTTTCCAAGAGAGCTCCTCTGTGGCAAGACAGTAGTGCAAGAGTGGCAAGTTTATAAAAGTACCAGAGCCATCTCGGCTGTTGTGTTTGTCCTCTACTGACTTTTCCCTTGAAATGGCTGCAGAAACAACAATCATTCTCTGCTCTGTTTGGCCTCGCTGTTGGTTGGACTGCTCAAGAGAGCTGCTTGGTGCTTGCAATGGCACTGTTTGCACCTTGTAACTGCAGCCGTAGCTTTGGTTTCCCTCTTCATGGTCTCCTAGCATCTGAAACAGTCAGCCTTCCTGCACAAAGAGCGCAGGAAAGGAGGGGGCAAAATGGACAAGGCCACCTGTCTGCGTCAGTGCCATTGCTGATTAGTCTGGGTGGGGAGAGATGCATCTTTGCATTGCCTGGCGTGTGCCTGCTACACACCAGGGAGAGAAACAGCCGTTATTAGACTTGCAGTTCCTTCTCAAGTGCCCATGATAAGGACCGAGTGCATTTCCTGCAGCTTTCTCTGCAGATGTGCTCCTCACCTTGAAGTCCTCCTTGTTGGTTCCCAGCTCCTCACCGTGGCCTGTGCTCTCTGTTTCAGGCTGAGAACAAGGGGAAGCCCCTGCTGGACCATGAGGTGGCACCTGTGAATGTTCCAGCTATTGCTGCTGCCCATGCTATTAAGAGATACGTTGCCCAGGCAGCGGATGAACTCTCCTTTGAGGTAAGCAGTTCAAGGCGTTCCTTGTTGCTCAATTTTACAATGGCAAATGCCTTCAGAGCTGCACTGGTGCAAGTGCTCTCATGCTCGGCGATGTTTGGCAGTGCAGAAGTATGCAGTCATTTGAGCTGTGCTTTCCTCCCAGCCGTGCTGAAGCTGGGATTGACGTTGCAATCTCTTGCAGGTGGGAGACATCATCTGTGTCATCGACATGCCACCAAAGGAGCTGACCCCCTGGTGGAGAGGCAAGCTCGGCTTCCAGGTAGGCACAAGCTTCAGACTGGAGAGTGCAACTTCAGTAGAGGCAGGAATCTCAGCTTAGAGCTGCTCTGCCTGCACAGGATGCCTAATGGACATAAACAGTTTCCCTGTGTCGGTGTCAGAGGACCTTGCCTTTGGCTGCAAATGTTGAAAAATTATTACCTTTATGCTGTGAACTATGGCCATTTTCTGCTGGATAGTCTTATGGAACGTCAGGCAAGCACGTTCCGAGGGAAATGTTATGTGGCTTTTGGTTTAACAGTTCAGACCTGAGAAGTGCTGCATGCAATAGTTGGCCTCTCTTCTTGTTACAGGTTGGATTTTTCCCAGGGGAGTGTGTGGAACTCATTAATAAGATCATTCCTGAGGCACTCATCAATTCTGTGCCAAAGCCAGGTAGGGATGTTACATTTGATGGTGTGGGAAAGCAAAGTGAAGTCTTTTTTGGGGTGGTTCCATGTTTAATACCTCCTTTATCCATCCCACATTGTCCTCTGGGTTGATGATTCTTCATGCACACCATGGGTCAGAGATTTGGCCCAATCCTCCTGATTTTATGATTGGACTTGGCAAAACTATAGAATCTTCATAGAATGGCTTGGAATGGAAGGGACCTCAGGGATCATCATGCTCCAACCCTCCCGCCTCAGGATGGTCTCCCAGCCCCCACATTTAATGTCAGATTAGACCAGGCTGCCCAGGGCCCCATCCAACCTGGCCTTGGGCTCCTCCAGAGATGGGGAAAATCCCTTTTTGTATGTACTGGTTGGTAACGTTCTTCCCGTTCTGACGTGCTCTGTAGAATGTGCTGTGCTCGGCCTCGTCCAACGGAGCCAGACCTGAAATGACCTGGTTTCTTCCTTTTGTTGTGCAGTGCCCAAGAAACGCAGCAAGATCCTCACCTTCCTTCGTTCCTTGGTGAAGGCCCGCCCAAAGAAACCGACCGAGCGGGAGGTGGAGAAGGAAAGGGTGTTTGGCGGTGACCTGGGAGAGCATCTTCTCCACTCCGGTCGTGATGGTAAGGAGCTGCCCATTCCTGAGATCTTCCTCTGCTGGGCATCTAAAGAAGATGAAAGGGAGCTCATATCTAGCAGGGGGCAGGCTGATAGCCGTGGAGACACGTGTAATGGGAGTTGATGGCTGAAGGATAAAGTGAGGCGGATGCTCCTAAGAGACAAGCACATCTGTATTTGCTTCAGCCAAGCCTGGCTGGGCTTAGTGGATGGGATGTGAAGCACAGCCTGCAGCACGATTGAATCAGGAGCTCCACTGACGGCTGGCACGTGTTCTTCAGTCCCCCAGGTCCTCCAGAGCTGCGCTGAGTTCATTGAGCAGCACGGCGTGGTGCAGGGGATATACCGCCTGTCCGGCGTCGCGTCCAACATCCAGAGACTGCGGTAAGAGTGCTGCGACTGACACAGCCTGAGTGCATCTGGTGTGGCTTTGGGCTTGCCTTCCTCTCGCTCAACCGGGTTTGCGTCCCTCTCTCCAGGCAGGAATTTGAGTCGGAGCAGATTCCTGAGCTCACCGTCCGTGACATTCACAGCGTGAGCTCCCTCTGCAAGATGTACTTCAGGGAGCTCCCGAACCCTCTGCTCACCCACCAGCTGTACGGCAAGTTCTCGGTAAGCACAAGGCCACGTCTTTCATTTCCCTCTTCCTGGGCCTCTTGGCAGATGGCTGCAGCAGTGCCCCAGCTCTGAGGCCCTTTTGCTGTCAGCCCCACGAGGTTTACTCGCAGTGGTGTACTAGCCTGATTGGTGTCTCGCTCCCTTTCTGCACTACTCCAGGATGCTGTTGGTGCCGCTACAGAGGAGGAGCGGCTGCTCAGAATGCAGGACGTCATCCAGCAGCTGCCCGCTCCTCACTACAGGTCAGTGCTGCCCTCAGCCTGCTGAGCTCAGCCCTGCTGCATTGCAGAGGGCAACGATGCGGTTCCAGGCTCTGTCTCACGCCGGCAACACGATGCCTGTGTATGCTGAAGGGTTGAAGGCTCCATGGGCTTACTTTATGGGGTCAGTTCCTGGGCACGGGGGCACGCTTGGTGCAGCTGATGGCTGCGGCTGTGCTGTGCTGGGGCTTGGTGCTGCAGCGTGGCACTCAGTCAAGTTGGATCTACTTCATCTTCGGTGACAGTAGCAATCACAAGAAGTAGCATGAATGGAGGTTTGCTTTCTGAATTGCAGCACGGCATGCTCGTTGGTGCTGAACGTTTGCCTCTCTTGTTTTCCAGGACACTGGAGTTCCTGATGAGACACTTGGCGTGTCTGGCTGCGAGCTCTACCACCACAAACATGCATGCCAAGAACCTAGCCATTGTGTGGGCTCCAAACCTCTTAAGGTAAACTTCTGGTTCTGTTTCAACGCTTCCTCTGTTCTCCAGTTAAGAAAAGCAGTCCTCTCTTTTTCTCCATCAAATGTGCTCTTCTCCTGTAAAATCTGTGGCTGACAGAAGCGCAGGAGCCTGGGCTATTCTCCAACCCCACGGGCACAATGTCTAGGTGACAATTACTGCAGTCTTGTTGAGATGGGACTGACGTGTCCTTGATCATCCAGGGGAATTTCTGCAGTGGCATCACTGATTGCCCACTGCGGAAGTCTCCAGAGCCTCAGCTGACAGCTTTTGGCTGCAACAATTCAGACTCGGGGAAACGGTCTTGGAGAAATGACTTCTAAAATCTGCCTTTTCTACAGATCACAGCAGAACGAGTCTGCCTGCGCCAGCGGAAGAGCTGCCTGCATGGAGCTGCAGACACAGTCAGATGTGGTGGAATTTATCATCAACCACACAGACGTCCTCTTCGGCTCCAAATCCAGAGCAGACATCGCAGATGCAGCAGGTGAGTGTCTTCCTCCATTAGCTTGATCATGACCTGACACCTTGATCAAATGCAGGCCTTCTCCAGTACCTTTGAGATACTCTTTTACCATCAAGAGGACAGCAGACCTCTGGGCTTCCATTAGAATTTGGCATCCTGTTGCTGGATGCTGAGAATGTCCAAGCACAAACTTCACAAGGAGGAAACTGACATTATTATGGTTTGCACACAGGAGAAGCTTGATGCAAGTGTGGCAGCGAAGTTTTCTCAATTCCTGCCACCATTTCCTTGGGTTTTTCCTTGCCTATTTTGATACAGTAAGCTGCTCTTAATGATGACCGTGTCCTTTGCCATAAACACACCACTGCCCACATAGTTATTTTGAGCTCCTCTTCTTCCAGTAACTCGGATAAGCAAGCCTGAGAAAAATACAGCACCTCCCCCAGAACTGTAGTGGCTGTGCTGCTGCTTTCTGATCCTCGCTCTTACCTGTGGTTTTCCCTGACAGGGCACAATTCTCTCCCAGGGCCCAAGTCTGTGGGGGTCTCTTCTGCTGCCACAAAGCTGCTAAGCCTGGAGGAGGCACAGGCACAGAGGCGAGGCCACAGCAGCTATCCCCCTGTTGTGACAGAGAGCAGCAGGGACATTGAGGTGGAAGAAAGCCCTGCAGCTGGGCAGGGCAAATTCCACACCGTCATCGACTTTCCATCTGACAGGTAAAGAGGACTTTCTTTTCCAGCACCTAGCATCATTGTTTGGGTGGGTTTTTCTGTTTTTCTCTCCATGATTTCTAGTGCCAAAACTTGCTGAAACTAAGTTATGCTACTGGTGGGTTTTTTAGATGTCAGGGCCACGTACCTGAAACCAATTGCAGTTCTCCTCTAAGCAGAGCAGTTGGTCAGACTTGCTGGCACTAGAAATTAAACATGGCAGTGAGATGAGGCCGATGAGGTGCTAATGAAAGAGTCTGAGATGCTTCTGCTTCTGAACTTCCTTTATGGCTGCACGGTTCCTCAGAAAGCAGTTATGCCTGCCAGCTCCATCAAAGCCATCCCTCAGATGCTGTGCTGTACAGCTGTGGAGCCTTTGCTCACATGCTCTGCATCTTGCTTGACAGAGTTGAGGGGAATTTAGCCAGCAAGACTTCAGGGCTGAGCTGTAGAACGGAGCCATCCTCAACTGTTGGAAACAGAGCGAGTTTCTAAGCTGTGTTTCTGCAGAAACCAGGCAGTCCCAGGAACAAGCAACTGCTGCCAAGAGCTCAGTGCAGCTCTTCCCTCACCCTGCACCACACACGACTCACAGCGTTGGCTGTTTTCTCTCTCCAGGCAAAATCCACCCAGAAAGACTGAGGAATCACCAGCTAGCAGTTGGTGTTGCTGCTTTAGCCTCAGAAAGCCATCCTCTGGGAGCAAACGCCAACTGCAGCGCAATGCCAGGCAGCCCTCAGAAACAGCAGTGGTAGTCCTGGCAGGTAAGGGTGCAAATGCAGCTTCCAAATCCCTGCTTTTCAGGAACATAGAATTCAAGCTTGCTCTGCACTTCTATCTCCTTCTAGCATTCCAGCCCCTTCCTAACATCTTCAGTTCACCCCTGATCAAGAACCACTGTCGTAATTCAGCTTGTGAAAGTTTGACACTAACCCCTGTGTATCCTTTCTAGGTGAATCGAGCCCTTGCCAACCCACAAGATCCAGGGCAAGTAGCGAGGATGCTCTCTGTGCTTCCATCAGTGGAGAGCTCATAGGAAGCACAAATTGCTGCAGTTCTAATAGCAGCCTTCCATCTAACAACATTAATGGAGAGAAGGAGCTCATCGAAGTGCATGCTCTGATTACACCTGGCTCTGCTGAAGTTGCTGACCTGGGCCTGCCAGACACCACAGTCACCAGCCTGGATTGTAACCAGGAGTCTCTGCAGTGCAGCCCATCTGAAGCACAGTGTGAGTGCCCCGACAGCAGCACCTCCATGCAGGAGCAGGTCAGTGTCAGTGAGGAGGAGCAGAGCCTCTTGCAGGGGGACTTTCAATCAGGCCTCCAGTCCCAGGCACCGGACAGCAGCACTGAGAGCTCTGAGCCACTCTCTCCATGACAAGACAGGATGAGTCCCATCTTCACCGTGGACCTCTCACACCCTCCTGTCCTTTATTTAATAATAAAAGCACACTCGTGCTCAATCAACGCCTTGACTGCCTCCAGAGTCTTCATTCACACGGACTGGGATGAATGCAGCACACAGCAAGGCACCCCAGCTTGCAATGCTGTGGCTGTGGGGTGCGTGCAGCACAGCTCCGGGTTTGTTCCTGTTTTGTCTGGCTTTGGGATGTCTGCAGGGGGAGCTCTGCTACCATTTGGCATGGTAGCAAATAATCTCTCGCATCCTGGATGCTGCTCATGATACTCCCAAGCTTCCTGGCTGTGGCTTTGTGATGCTTTTCAGGGCTTTCTGATGCATTTCCATGCCTTGGATGTTGCTTAACACCTCCCTCCTCCCATCATGTCCTTTCCTGGCTCCCATCTACGAACTGGCCCTGCAGATCATCTCCAGACCTGTCATCATCACACTGCGGCAGGAGAAGCTCCCCCTGGCCAACGTCAGGCAGTACTGCTTGGTCTGCAGCTCAGTGGCCATTTCCCTTTTAGGCGGCTCCTGCAGAAGAATCAAGCAGCAGAAGAATTTGCTCACCCTGCAGCACACAAATGCTACGAAAGCAGAAACAACCTGGGAATCTCTGGGTCTGCAAGACTTCACAGACACTCACCGACTGTGTCTGATGGTTCCCTCCCATCCTTGATTTCCTTCTCCCCTTCTCCACGTCGGATCCCACTGCTGAGCCATGATCAAGCTGCCCAGTGTGGCAGAGCATCGTGCAGAGCTGTGCTGGCACCACCTCCCCTTCCTCTCCTGCATCTCAGCGTGCAACCTGAGCAAGTTTTCCTGAAAAAGTGACCAGCTCTTTTCCATCCCTTTGCCCCTACAAACAGTTGTCCAGAGGATCTCGTCCAAGAATTCCTGGAACAGCCTGCAGCTGGCTCTCCTGAAGTTCAGGCTCCTGCCTTTGCTTCCTGCCAGGCCCACATTCCTTGAGATCACAAGCTCAAGGAGGGCATGGTCACTGCAGCCCTGACCGCCTCCTGTCGTAACCCCTGGTGTGCACCATGTCCAGCAATGCTTCCCTTCTGCTTGCTGTGCCCAATGCCTGCACCACAGAGTGATTCTCACTGCACTCCAGGAGTCTGTCAGATTGCTTGCAGCCAGCCATGCTGATTTCCCAGACTGACTGGAATCCCCCATCAGGATGAGAGTCAGTGAGTGCGATGCTTCTGCTGGCTGCAGTAAGCAGCTCCCACCAACAGGCTCTCTTTCCAGGCGGCTGTAGCAGACCCTCACCTCCAGAAGCCCTGCACTGCTGCACTTCCTGATTTTACCCACAAGTTCACAACCTGCTCATGGCTCTTCTGAGTTCTTTGCACTCAACTTCTCATCACAGAGGGCAAATCCCTTGCCTTCCAGAATTCCATGGTATCAATTGTGTCTGCTTTATGTCAGGATTTTTTTTCTTTCTTTTCTTTTTCCATTTTCTAGGTAGGAAAATGAATTTCTGAGCCAGGAGAAGCAGAAGTGAAACAGTCTTCCTGGCACTGCTCAGGTTGCAGGAGTTGCCAAGTGCTCCTCAGGTAATGTGTGCTGAAGAGCTGACCTTGGTGGCAGGGGCTGTGGCTGCATTTTGTGCCTGTCATGCGGGAATCCAAGAAAGCCTATTCAGAGCAGGAGCTGCAGAGCGAGATAAACATCACGAGAAGGTAAGGCTGAGAAGCAAGGACACCTCCAGAAAGAAGAGAAAAACTGAGTCAAGTGAGCTGCGTGACGGCCGTGTGATGCTGACCATGATTGGAGGAAGAGCGCATGGCTGGGAATGACTGATGGCTCTGGTTGGATGGGTGCCTGTGTGCACAGAGGTAAGGAGTGTTTGTGGGATGTTTTGCTGGCATCTAACGGCTGTAAGGGGAAGAGAAGAGAGAAAACTTGTGAATGCATAGAAGGGATGTTAAAATCTGGAACAGACTGTTTGGATCATTCACAGCTGAGTCCAGATTGCCACACTGCCAGAACTTGGGGCCTAGGATTTTCCTGTAAGAGTGCCAACTGCTTATTTTAAATTATAAAAAGTAACACTGAAAAAAGCTTCCCTCCTTGCATTAGAATAAGGCATTGATATTTGATGTTTCTGTCTTTCCATTCCTTTAGCAGCCTGGGTGTTGATGCAGCTGCATGCATCTGCTGCCCTGCCCTTCTGTTTTGTGTAAAAGAACAGTAAAATATGCAATCAGTGTGAGATCTTTCTGAAGTATTTTACTTTATTTGCCCCTAGGCTGCAATGGCTGGGAAATGGCAGTGTCACCCAGGAGCCCACATGGCGACCTGATGTCTCATGGTTGGGGTCTATTGGAAACCACCACGATGACAAAAGAATGCCTGGGATTCCTCCGGCCCAAATGCCAAACCTTGCACTTGGCTGTGCTGAACCTCATGAGGTTCACCCAGGCCCACCTCTCAAGTCTGCTGAGCTCAAACAGATGTCATTTTTCTCGTGTCCTTCCATTCCGAGTCCATCTGTTCCCCAAAGCAAAAGAATTTGGAGGGAACCACCGACAGTTATGTGAGCGATTTCAGCGTCTATTTCTGATCATGGCAACAACTTCAGAGGTCACACTTAATTTACGGTGCCCGTTGTAATTCTGACCAAGGCTGCAGTTGCAGCTGACTTCCCAAGGCTGCAAGACGTGGTGGTGACACAGCCTTGTGCTTCTGCATTGGTGCTCATCCCACGCTTCCTTTCTCTGTCTCGCAGGTCAGCTCCTGCTGGAAGCAGATGGTATCCCAGTGTGAATGAAGGTCAGTGCAGGAGCAGCTGCTGATGGGAGGAAGGAAGTCCATGCTGAAGAGCTCTGAAGCATCTGCAGGTATGGTTCTGGAGGAGGCAGCAGTGATGTCGGAGGGCTCCCAGCAGGAAGCTGTCTCATCCAAATGCTTGCTGAGTGGTTGGAAGGGAGCTTTCTGCATGACAGCAGCACCAGTTGCTTGCTTCAAATGCTGCCAAGACAAGGATTAGCACGAGTTCCAGTATCTACAGTATCATCACGAATCACGATAGGATTACAATGTGTCCTCATACAAACGCAGCCATTTCTCCCTGAGTCCAAAGGCTGTCCGGAAAGCATCTTTGAGGTCTCTCACACCAAACCACTGCTGTCCGTGTGGGATCTGACTCATTAGGGTATAGGGGTTAGGAACCGCAGGCTGTCTTTTGAGAACGGGTTCAGTCATTTCCTTACATCTTGCACCAGCCGATACGTGCCGTCTGCCTTCCGTGCCGACAGGATTGGGGTGTTATAAGGCCACAGACAAGGTTCCAGAAGACCATCCTTAAGCACTGTCTGTGTTACAGCTTTTAGACCCACTCTCCCTTCTAAGGCTATGGGATATTGTTGCTGTTTCACAGCTCCACTCCCTCCTTGGGCAGTTCTTTGTAAGGGAAAATTGTGAGTCCACCCCGATTTCCTTCCCCTGCCCACACCTTTGGATTCATTTCTTCTCATCACAGCTGTTAACACATTCATTGACACCTGATATCTGTTTCACAGACTTGCAGCTGTAATCCTCATTTAACTGTTAAATCTCTCCCCCATAAATCGGTCCCTGCTTCAGGCACAGAGAACAATTGCCCTGCAACTATTTTATCTTTCCATTTTAGTTCTGTGGTCTCCAAGAGTGGAGCTGTCATTTCTGATCCCTCAGCCCCAGTTATGCACAACAGCCACATCCAGATACACGTCTGGTACCTCTGAACTAGCTAATGCTGTAGGATGGAATGTTTCTGCACTGGCTATCAAATGTGGGACTGGTCAGAAGCAGTACAGCACAATTTGTTTTGTAATTTGCCCTTAGAAACAGTTTGAAAAAGTAGAACGACTTTATTAGTATTAGTAAAAAAAAGTTATTTCAAACATATTTGAGAAATACAGTTGTTCAATCATGTGATCAATTCTCACTTACAGAACTGTAATAGTTACAAATTGCATGGGTATAGCATTAAGGACCAGAAAGCATGTTGTAAGGCCATTCTGTTTGGATAGGAGAAGCTCAGCAAAAGAAAAACAGACTCCAAAGAAGCCAGGGCCTCCACACAAGGCCGAACTGACTCACTCTGTGGGCAGGTTGGGATGCAACAGGCAGGCATCAGGAGACTCCCCTCTGTCCTCCTTCCAAATTTCTCTCTCTTCAGGGATGAGCAGGTGTCCAGAAATAGTGGCCAAGTGTTGATAAGCAGCTGTCAGACGTTCAATAATTAGCAGTATACCTGCTGAGCTAGCAACAATTGGTGTTTAGCCAGTCACACACACACACACAGAATGGCCCGGGTTGGAAGGGACCTCAAGGATCAGGAATCTCCAACTCCCTGCCACAGGCAGGGCCACAACCTCTGTACCACTGCACATATGCACACTGCTGGATAGAAAGAGCAGTGTGGGAAAAAAACTGTATGCTGTGGATGCAAAGGGTGAATCAGAATGGCTTAACAGCTGTCCCACAAGGAAAAGCAATCTTTTACCTGCTGTGCCATGCTCATGGCAGCAGCAATGCAGATGCCAGCAGCTGATGCCCACAAGGACAGCCAGCCTGGACTTATTTCCATTACATATCTCTGTCCTGATGTCCTTCTAGAAACTGGAACATTTCAGCATCTCAGCAGAAGAGGGCAGTAGGGGTCCAAGGTGAGGGCACACTCTGCTCTTTTTCTGGCAAAAAAAGAGAACATGAAAACCAGATGTGTTTCCTTGCCCATGGCAAACACCAGCCTTTCCATACTTACAGTCCTTCCTGACATCAGCAGCAACTGAAACAACATCCCACTCACCTTTGCCATGTCTGGCAGAGGTTCCAGCTCTTTCTATTGCATTCCTCTAGCTTTCAAGTCAAGAGCTCCTGTGACACAAGGAAAAGCAATCTTTTACTAGCATTGCCATGCTCATGGCAGCAGCAATGCAGATGCCAGCAGCTGATGCCCACAAGGAAAGCCAGCCTGGACTTATTTTCATTACATATCTTTGTCCTGATGTCCTTCTAGAAGCTGGCACATTTCACCATCTCAGCAGAAGAGGGCAGAAGGGGTCCAAGTTGCAGGCACACTCTCCTCTTTTTCTGGAACACAAAGAGAAAATGAAAACCAGATGTGTTTCCCTGCCCATGGCAAACACCAGCCTTTCCATCCTTACAGTCCTCCTGACATCAGCACTAATTGAAACAACATCCCACTCAACTTTGCCATGTCTGGCAGAGGTTGCAGCTCTTTCTATTGCATCCCTCTTGCTTTCAAGTCAAGAGCTCCTGTGTCACACAAGGAAAAGCAATCTCTTACCTGCTGTGCCATGCTCATGGCAGCAGCAATGCAGTTGCCAGCAGCTGATGCCCACAAGGACAGCCAGCCTGGACTTATTTTCATTACATATCTTTGTCCTGATGTCCTTTACAAGCTGGAACACTTCTCCATCTCAGCAGCAGAGGGCAGGAGGGGTCCAAGGTGAGGGCACACTCTCCCCTGTTTATCTGGCATTCAAAGAGAAAGAGAAAATGAAAACAAGATGTGTTTCCCAGCCCATGGCAAACACCAGCCTTTCCATCCTTAAAGTCTTCCTGACATCAGCACTAATTGAAACAACATCCCACTCACCTTTGCCATGTCTGGCAGAGGTTGCAGCTCTTTCTATTGCATCCCTCTAGCTTTCAACTCAAGAGCTCCTGTGTCACACAAGGAAAAACAATCTTTTACCAGCTGTGCCATGCTCATGGCAGCAGCAATGCAGTTGCCAGCAGCTGATGCCCACAAGGACAGCCAGCCTGGACTTATTTTCATTACATATCTTTGTCCTGATGTCCTTCTACAAGCTGGAACATTTCTCCATCTCAGCAGAAGAGGGCAGGAGGGGTCCAAGGTGAGGGCACACTCTCCACTGTTTATCTGGCACTCAAAGAGAAAGAGAAAATGAAAACAAGATGTGTTTCCCAGCCCATTGGAAACACCAGCCTTTCCATCCTTACAGTCTTCCTGACATCAGCACTAATTGAAACAACATCCCACTCACCTTTGCCATGTCTGGCAGAGGTTGCAGCTCTTTCTATTGCATCCCTCTAGCTTTCAAGTCAAGAGCTCCTGTGTCACACAAGGAAAAGCAACCTTTTACCTGCTGTGCCATGCTCATGGCAGCAGCAGTGCAGATGCCTGCAGCTGATGCCCACAGGGACAGCCAGCCTGGACTTATTTTCATTACATATCTTTGTCCTGATGTCCTTCTAGAAGCTGGAACATTTCTCCACCTCAGCAGAAGATGGCAGGATGGGTCCAAGGTGAGGGCACACTCTCCCCTGATTATCTGGCACTCAAAGAGAAAGAGAAAATGAAAACAAGATGTGTTTCCCAGCCCAGGGCAAACACCAGCCTTTCCATCCGTACAGTCTTCCTGACATCAGCACTAATTGAAAGAACATCCCACTCACCTTTGCCATGTCTGGCAGAGGTTGCAGCTCTTTCTATTGCATCCCTCCAGCTTTCAAGTCAAGAGCTCCTGTGTCACACAAAGAAAAGCAACCTTTTACCTGCTGTGCGATGCTCATGGCAGCAGCAATGCAGATGCCAGCAGCTGATGCCCACAAGGACAGCCAGCCTGGACTTATTTTCATTACATATCTTTGTCCTGATGTCCTTCTACAAGCTTGGCCATACTCCCTCTGAGCAGCAGAGGGCAGGATGGGTCCAAGGTGAGGGCACACTCTCCCCTGTTTATCTGGCACTCAAAGAGAAAGAGAAAATGAAAACCAGATGTGTTTCCCTGCCCATGGCAAACACCAGCCTTTCCATCCTTACAGTCCTTCCTGACATCAGCAGCAACTGAAACAACATCCCACTCACCTTTGCCATGTCTGTCAGAGGTTGCAGCTCTTTCTATTGCATCCCTCCAGCTTTCAAGTCAAGAGCTCCCTTGTCACACAAAGATAAGCAACCTTTTACCTGCTGTGCCATGCTCATGGCAGCAGTAATGCAGATGCCAGCAGCTGATGCCCACAAGGACAGCCAGCCTGGACTTATTTTCATTACATATCTTTGTCCTGATGTCCTTCTACAAGCTGGCACATTTCTCCCTATGAGCAGCAGAGGGCAGGAGGGGTCCAAGTTGCAGGCACACTGTCCTTTTTTTCTGGCACACAAAGGGAAGATGAAAACCAGATGTGTTTCCCAGCCCATGGCAAACACCAGCCTTTCCATCCTTACAGTCCTTCCTGACATCAGCACTAATTGAAACAACATCCCACTCACCTTTGCCATGTCTGGCAGAGGTTGCAGCTTTTTCTATTGCATCCCTCTTGCTTTCAAGTCAGGAGCTCCTGTGTCACACAAGGAAAAGCAATCTTTTACCTGCTGTGCCTCGCTCATTCCAGCAGTAATACAGATGCCAGCAGCTGATGCCCACAAGTACAGCCAGCCTGGACTTATTTTCATTACATATGTTTGTACTGATGTCCATGTAGTAGCTTGGACATTTCTCCCTATGAGCAGCAGACGGCAGGATGGGTCCAAGGTGAGGGCACACTCTCCCCAGTTTATCTGGCACTGAAAGAGAAAGAGAAAATGAAAACCAGATGTGTTTCCCTGCCCATGGCAAACACCAGACTTTCCATCCTTACAGTCCTTCCTGACATCAGCACTAATTGAAACAACATCCCACTCACCTCTGCCATGTCTGGCAGAGGTTGCAGCTCTTTCTATTGCATCCCTCTTGCTTTCAAGTCAAGAGGTCCTGTGTCACACAAGGAAAAGCAATCTTTTACCTGCTGTGCCATGCTCATGGCAGCAGCAATGCAGATGCCAGCAGCTGATGCCCACAAGGACAGCCAGCCTGGACTTATTTTCATTACATATGTTTGTACTGATGTCCATGTAGTAGCTTGGACATTTCTCCCTATGAGCAGCAGACGGCAGGATGGGTCCAAGGTGAGGGCACACTCTCCCCAGTTTATCTGGCACTGAAAGAGAAAGAGAAAATGAAAACCAGATGTGTTTCCCTGCCCATGGCAAACACCAGACTTTCCATCCTTACAGTCCTTCCTGACATCAGCACTAATTGAAACAACATCCCACTCACCTCTGCCATGTCTGGCAGAGGTTGCAGCTCTTTCTATTGCATCCCTCTTGCTTTCAAGTCAAGAGGTCCTGTGTCACACAAGGAAAAGCAATCTTTTACCTGCTGTGCCATGCTCATGGCAGCAGCAATGCAGATGCCAGCAGCTGATGCCCACAAGGACAGCCAGCCTGGACTTATTTTCATTACATATCTTTGTCCTGATGTCCTTCTAGAAGCTGGAAAATTTCTCCATCTCAGCAGAAGAGGGCAGGAGGGGTCCAAGTTGCAGGCACACACTCCTCTATTTATCTAGCACTGAAAGATTAAGACAAAATGAAAACCAGATGTGTTTCCCTGCCCATGGCAAACACCAGCCTTTCCATCCTTACAGTCCTCCTGACATCAGCACTAATTGAAACAAAATCCCACTCACCCCTGCCATGTCTGGCTGAGGTTGCAGCTCTTTCTATTGCAACACTCTAGCTTTCAAGTCAACAGAAACTGTGTCACTCAAGGAAAAGCAATCTTTTACCTGCTTTGCCATGCTCATGGCAGCAGCAATGCAGATGCCAGCAGCTGATGTCCACAAGGACAGCCAGCCTGGACTTATTTTCATTACATATCTTTGTCCTGATGTCTTTCTAGAAGCTGGAACATTTCTCCCTATGAGCAGCAGAGGGCAGGAGCGTTCCAAGGTGAGGGCACACTCTCCCCTGTTTATCTGGCTGTCAAAAAGAAAGAGAAAATGAAAACCAGATGTGTTTCCCTGCCCATGGCAAACACCAGACATTCCATCCTTACAGTCCTTCCTGACATCAGCACTAATTGAAACAACATCCCACTCATCTTTGCCATGTCTGGCAGTGTTTGCAGCTCTTTCTATTGCATTCCTCTAGCTTTCAACTCAAGAGCTCCTGTGTCACACAAGGAAAAACAATCTTTTAACTGCTGTGCCACGCTCATGCCAGCAGCAATGCAGATGCCAGCAGCTTATGCCCACAAGGACAGCCAGCCTGGACTTACTTTCATTACATATCTTTGTCCTGATGTCCTTCTAGAAGCTGGAACATTTCTCCATCTCAGCAGAAGAGGGCAGGAGGGGTGCAAGGTTAGGGCACACTCTCCTCTTTTTTGGCACACAAAAACAAAAAGAAGATGAAAACCAGATGTGTTTCCCTGCCCAGGGCAAACATTATACTTTCCATCCTTACGGTCCTTCCTGACATCAGTAGCAATGGAAACAACATCCCATTCACCTTTGCCATGACTGTCAGAGGTTGCAGCTCTTCCTATTGCGTCCCTCTTGCTTTGAAGTCAAGAGGTCCTGTGTCACACAAGGAAAAGCAATCTTTTACCTGCTGTGCAATGCTCATTGCAGCAGCAATGCAGATGCCAGCAGCTGACGCTTACATGGACAGCCAGCCTGGACTTATTTTCAATATATATCTTTGTTCTGATGTCCTTCTAGAAGCTTGGACATTTCTCCCTTTGAGCAGCAGAGGGCAGGAAAGTTCCAAGGTGAGGGCACACTCTCCCCTTTTTATATCTGGAACACGAAGAGAAAGAGAAGATGAAAACCAGATGTGTTTCCCTGCCCATGGCAAACACCAGCCTTTCCATCCTTAAGTCCTTCCTGACATCAGCAGCAATGGAAACAACATCCCACTCACCTTTGCCATGTCTGGCAGAGGTTGCAGCTCTTGCTATTGCATCCCTCTAGCTTTCAACTCAAGAGCTCCTGTGTCACACAAGGAAAAGCAATCTGTTACCTGCTGTGCCATGCTCATGCCAGCAGCAATGCAGATGCCAGCAGCTGATGCCCACAAGGACAGCCAGCCTGGACTTATTTTCATTACATATCTTTGTCCTGATGTCCTTTACAAGCTGGAACACTTCTCCATCTCAGCAGCAGAGGGCAGGAGAGATCCAAGCTGACGGCACACTCTCCCCTCGTATCTAGCACTGAATGATTAAGACAAAATGAAAACCAGATGTGTTTCCCTGCCCATGGCAAACACCAGCCTTTCCATCCTTACAGTCCTCCTGACATCAGCAGCAATGGAAACAACATCCCACTCACCTTTGCCATGTCTGGCAGAGGTTGCAGCACTTTCTATTACATCCCTCTAGCTGTCAAGTCAAGAGCTCCTGTGTCACACAAGGAAAAGCAATCTGTTACCTGCTGTGCCATGCTCATGCCAGCAGCAATGCAGATGCCAGCAGCTGATGCCCACAAGGACAGCCAGCCTGGACTTATTTTCATTACATATCTTTGTCCTGATGTCCTTCTAGAAGCTGGAACATTTCCCCACCTCAGCAGAAGAGGGCAGGAGGGATCCAAGGTGAGGGCACACTCTCCTCTTTTTCTGGCACTCAAAGAGAAAATGAAAACCAGATGTGTTTCCCTGCCCATGGCAAACACCAGCCTTTCCATCCTTACAGTCCTTCCTGCCATCAGCACTATTTGAAAGAACATCCCACTCACCTTTGCCTAATCTGGCAGGGAGGTGATTCTCTTTCTTATATACCCGTCTAGCTTTGAATTCACCAGTGCTTGTGTCTCACAAGGAAATGCAACATTCCTGCTGTTCTGCCATTCCCATAGCAACAACTATGCAGATGTCAGCAGCTGATGCCCACAAGGACAGCCAACCTGGACTTATTTTCATTACATAACTTTGTCCTGATGTCCTTCTAGAAGGTTGAACACTTCTCCATCTCTGCTGCAATGGTCAAAAAGGGTGCAAGTTTAGGGCACACTCTCCTCATGGCCTCTTGCACTCAAAGACAAAGGGAACATGAAAACCAGAAGTGTTTCTTTGCCCATGGCAGACACTAGCCTTTCCATCCTGACAGTCCTTCCTACAATTACCTGGAATTGAAACAACATCCCCCACATCTCTTTTTTGAACTTAATCATGCATGAATAATAATAATGAGAATTTTTCTGTAAATCTTATTTCTGCATGGAAACGATCAGATAACCGGAGCTTTTTTCTCTAAAACAATCCTGCAAATTTGCATTGCTTATCTATGTGCGCAAAATGTTTTTGCCATTCATCTCAAATATCAATTCATCTGGCAAAATAATATAGAAAAAGTATTTACAGACATTTTTGGACATAGATTACTTCTTCTCAAGTGGGAATTAATCCCTAAGCTGCAATCATGAAATGCTTTTATCACTTTCTCTGATTTAGCCAGTGTTACTAAAAGGGAAATAAGACACAGGCTTTTGATAGCAGCTGCCAATTTAGGAATGATAATAAGTTTTATTATTCTTGGCTAAGATCAAAGCCCCCCACTTCACGATTATCTCCAGCTCCTCAAGTATAATTAACAGTTTTGGATAGCCACATTATTATATAGCAATATTGTCTTCCTGCAAGGAATTTCATTGTTTTGACACGTGCCACAGGTTGTTAATAGATTGCCTGATTACCATTTATTTTTTTTATTGGCTTATGATGACCACAGAAAATTATACAGCAGCACCATAAAAACTTTAAATCCTATCCCATGTATCTGCATTCATACGAAAATAATATTGGAAAGCACTGGTGAAACTAAGATTACAAATAAAGCAGAGGACAATTTCAGTGAAAGCCTACAGGTTTCTCAGCTCTGCTTATTTCAAACCCCTGAAGACATCCACGGGTTTCCTGCTGTGGGACACAGGCACTCACCTGCAGCTCAGCACTGCCTGCTCATGCCTGCGCACACCTTCAGCCTGGAACCAAGGAAATCCTCAGCAAAGACATCAGTACACTTTTGTTATGATGACTTTCATAAAGAAGCATCAAATATTTCTTCATGAGAAATACTGCAAGTCCCTTTGACACTAACCCTTATTTTAAATGTTTAGATTTGTGCTTCATTCAGGCGTGCTGTCACTCCCAAAAAGATTTTTATTCTTTTGCTTTTCATTCTGAGGAACACAGTGATTTCTGCCTTGTTTACTGACTGTAGGCACAGCAATTCTCCTGCACCTTCAGGGAAACAGCAAATCCATCTCTTTCACACCCTACTTCTATCAAGCTCATTCACCTTACAAGGTATTTATTGCAAGCAGCTCTTCCAAAAATGGAGACTAACAGAACCTGCAACCCAGGACACCTCAGTAAGCCAGTACTTTTCATCTCCTGAAGGTGTAGGTAGACACAGAGCTGGAACATCTTTTCCACAGCTGTGTGATGCTATCTCATCTATGTTCCTTTACTGTTGACTCAGTTTCACTTCTTATCTAACCTGGTTGCATCCCAGGATTTCTGGTGCCAAAAATAAACTGACAGCTTTCATCACTAGTTAAAAGGAAACTGCAATAGGAAAAGCAATTTTTCTGATTTCTCTGTTGATCAAAGATGCTTCCTGCAAGCCTGATGCGGTAGAAACAATATCAGCTTTAGAATGACAGTCATTAGAGCAGAATCCTTTCACTGATGAAATCCCACAGTCCTGATTCATACAACACTGACACTGGAGGACACAGTAGTTTAGATGAGAGCGCATTAAAAATGACTAAGTTAAGGTCTCAGAAATAGCAAAGAGTGACAAGTATGAAAAAAAGAAGTTGCAGAAACTGCTTCAGTTTGGCACTCTGGCATAAAGTATGACAACACACAACCTGCCTGTGCAGTTCCAGAAGCAGAAGAAAGCCGTCAACCAAGACTTGTTCTCATCTGCTCTGAAAGTCCACTGGGACAAGGCCACTTTTCTCTGACGTGCTTCCAGAAGTATCACTTCTGAGCACTGTGCCAGGGAGTTACAAGATACTGTTTGTGTGTACAGAGGAGAAAAAGACGTCTGTCTGGAAACAGACTTGGTGAAGGAGAAGCAGCATTTTGCAGAGTACTTCAGAAAGAACTGAGCACTGCCCCAAGAGCTTCAGAGCGGCAGGCTGTCACAGTGTGCCAACCAGCTCAGCTGTGAGTTGGCACTGAAGCTGCACCACAGGGAGAACAAAGCCCCCTGTGCACCCTTGGAGAGCCAAGGGTTGGAGATTCATGAACCTTGAGCTCCTTTCCAACCCGGGCCATGCTGTGATTCTGGGATTCTCACCTTTGCCTCATCTGGCAGAGGGAGGCAGCTCTTTCTCTTGTCTCCCTATGGCTGTCAGGTCACCAGGGCCAGTGTCACACAGGGAACTGCAAACACTGTGTGTGCTGTGCCCTGCCCATGGCAGCACAGAGGCAGCTGCCAGCAGCTGATGCCCACAAGGACAGCCAGCCTGGACTTCCTTTGATTCCTTCCCTTTGGATCAGCGTCCTTCAGGAAGGCGGAACATCTCTCCAGCTGAGCAGCAGAGGACAGCAGGGCTTCGTTGTCTGGGCATGTTCTCTTCTGGCCCTCTGGCCCTCACAGACACAGGAGGAGGACACAGAGGCTGCTGTAACACAGCCAGCCCTGCCTCTCAGGTCAGCTCTCAGGCCATCCTCTCTCCCCTCAGCAGCAGCTCACTGTTCTGCACTCCTCTGGCCTGGGCTGGCAGAGGTGTGCAGCAGTTCTGCTGATCTCCCAGTGCTGGCCATGTCTGCAGTGCCTGTGTGAAAGACACAGGAAGCTGCCAGCATTGCACTGCTCTGCTGTGCCCCTGCCATCACCGAGTTTGCTGTCAGCAGCTGCTGCTACACGTCCATTCAGGCACAGGCCTTTCCTTCCTGGCCCTCTTTCCCCCCCTCTCTCCTCTGCTCTCTCTCGTGCTCCCCTTTGGCCTGGGCTGGCTGAGCAGTGCAGGCCTTGTTGTTGCTCCCTGGGCCAACTACGTCACGGTTCCCCGTGACTCTGCCAGCTGCTCTGACACAGCGACTGCGTCCTCAGTGTGGATTCCAGAATGCGACAGACGTCCAGAGAAGACTTCCAGGGCTGATTGGAACATGCTGCCATCAAGAACTGCCATGGCTCAGGCCCCCTGGGAATCTGCTCACAGCGAAAGCTGCTGTCACTCTGTGTGGGCACAGCCTTGTCTGTGTAGGCCTGCTCACACTGCAGCCCCTGTCTGCACCAGAACCGTGCCGATCCACCTTCTCTTGGCCTCCTTGTCTGCATGGAAAAGGGCAGCTTGGGCTGAAGGCCCTCCACTTTCAGATGGCCGAGTGAAGTCTCTGAGCCCTGGTGACCCACGCAGCTCTTCAGCCTGCTGACCTGCTCTGCTGGGGCTGTCTTAAAAGGCAGAGGGCACGTTATCCTAATGTCCCCACATCCATCCCTCTTAGCATACTGTAGGCCAGTTCCTAAAAGGACACCTGCACAATCTCTCTGAATGTTAATCAACATGTAGTTAGTTTTCAGTGGTGATTAGCTATGTGTTTAGTCAGAGGTGCAATGGTTCTCATGGTGAGAGAAAGACATTCCCAGTTGTCATCAGGTGGAACACACTTCAGACTGGAATCCTCAAGCAGACTGCAGTCAGGCTTTCTTAATTACTCGTTGTTGTTATCAATTCAGACGCATCTCTGAATTCCTGCTTGAATGAACATTCTGTAATAATCTGCTGAGACAGTGCAAGGCTTGACAATGAGACTATAGTTTATGAAAGCAGCACTTTTTACTTCCTTTACAAGTTCTTATCTGAATGCTAAATACAACATCAATTCACTTCTCACTGGGTTGAACGTTTTAAATATTTGGTAAATCTAAGGTTCTAATTCTGACATTTAACATGAAAATATTAAAATTCCTTGTAAGTACTTTTTTGTTAGAATGCCAGATGCTAAAGGGATGAAGTGGCACAAGAAAGCAAAATATCTCTGCTGATGTCAGGAAGGACTGTAAGGATGGAAAGGCTGGTGTTTGCCATGGGCAGGGAAACACATCTGGTTTTCATCTTCTTTTTGTGTGCCAGAAAAAGAGGAGAGTGTGCCTGCAACTTGCACCCCTGCTGCCCTCTTCTGCTGAGATGGTGAAATGTCCCAGCTTCTAGAAGGACATCAGGACAAAGATATGTAATGAAAATAAGTGCAGGCTGGCTGTCCTTGTGGGCATCAGCTGCTGGCATCTGCATTGCTGCTGCCATGAGCATGGCACAGCAGGTAAGAGATTGCTTTTCTTTGTGTGACACAGGAGCTCTTGACTTGAAAGCTAGAGGGATGCAATAGAAAGAGCTGCAACCTCTGCCAGACATGGCAAAGGTGAGTGGGATGCTGTTTCAATTAGTTCTGATGTCAGGAAGGACTGTAAGGATGGAAACGCTGGTGTTTGCCATGGGCAGGGAAACACATCTGGTTTTCATGTTCTGTTTGTTTTTGAGTGCCAGAAAAACAGAGGAGAGTGTGCCCTCACCTTGGACCCCTCCTGCCCTCTGCTGCTGAGATGGAGAAATGTCCCACCTCCTACAAGGACATCAGGACAAAGATAAGTAATCAAAATATTTCCAGGCTGGCTGTACTTGTGGGTATCTGTTGCTGGAAAATTTAATGGCAGTAAACAGCCTAGATAATGACAGAATGAGGGTGACAATAGAATGGTACGTAATCACAGTGCAATGAAAAAAGTATGCAGGGTGCAGGAAGGGAGGTGTGGACATTCTGAGTTGCAACTCTTTATTTGCTCCAGAAAGCTCTATCAGAATGGAAGACTGAAGGAAATACTTTGAGTGTTTTTTTAATGTGACTGGATAAAAGATCCATGTGGCAAATTGAATAACTGAGTGGTAAAGGGACACAGATACCTCACTGTTTCATGGAACCTTTCAATTAAGCACCTGAACACTGTGTACAGGACTTGGGAATATAAGTATTAGAGGATCATGGAATATCTTTATTTGGAAGGGACCTCGAGGGTCATGTATTCCACCTCCTGGTTCCACACCGGACCTCCTATGGGTCAAGCCCTGTGTCTGAGAGCATTGTGCAAATGCTCTTTGGCCTTTGTCAGCTCAGTGCCAAACCACTGCCCTGGGGAGCCAGTGCCAAATTCCATGTATCTAGTTCATCCTACAGAATGATGCCAAGAACAGTTATA
Organism: Phasianus colchicus; assembly: GCF_987193195.1. NCBI lineage: Eukaryota > Metazoa > Chordata > Aves > Galliformes > Phasianidae > Phasianus > Phasianus colchicus. The sequence goes on from NC_143476.1 coordinate 4,131,445, forward strand.
AAGATCGACTTACAAACAAAATTCTTGTCTTGAATTAATGGTACACTCACCATTTCAAAAAAAAAAAAAAAAAAAAAAAAGAAAGAGAGAAAAAGAAGAAAAAAAAAAAATGAAAGCCACATTCTTACGCTGGCATTTTACAGTATTGTCAGATTTTTGTAATTCTGTTTTGTCATATAAGATTCTCTCATCATGAAATAATGACCAAGTTCTCTTTTCAGATCTAAACATACAAATGCTAAAGGCAACAGTGCTGTTCAAGAGTACATTACCAGCTCAAACACTGCTTTGGCTGTAAAACTGAAGGTAGTAAGGAATTTTATCAAGGACTTAGAAGAAAACATGTAAGTGTAGATTTAAAAGCAACCTGTATTGTTACTTAGAGTTTGATATAGTGTAATCCAATGCACAGTACTTGTAACGTGTGTTTTACAAAATGCTGTGCAATGTAGGCATCTATTAAGATAAATGCTGCAAGTTCTAATATGTCCATGACCTTTTCAAACTGTTCCTTACTCCTACACATCACTACGAGTAGTTCTTCTGTCAGGAAGGATCACATGAGTAATTAACCTGTGACCTTAAGTTTGGAATTAACTGCATACAGTGGAAGTAAGAGCTGTGGGTTATTTTGCTCTTTCAGTGTTGAACAGCCGAGGTGTTTTGTTTTGGAGGGTGGACAGTGATGGGACAACTGGGGAATGGCTTTAAACTGAGACGGGGGGTGTTGAGGTTTAGGTTGGATGTGAAGAGGAAGTTTTTCAGCCAGAGGGTGGTGAGGCACTGGAACAGGTTGCCCAGGGAGGCTGTGGATGCCCCATCCCTGCAGGCATCCAAGGCCAGGCTGGATGTGGCTCTGGGCAGCCTGGGCTGCTGGTTGGCAGGTTAGCAACCCAACAGGACTTTATTGCAGCCCTGGGTGCAGGGGGATCACTGCTCCTAGCATGCACACAGAAGAGCTGGAGCACACAGGTGATGTACATTCCACCTGTGAACATTCCTGCAATTGCAGAGAGCGTGCGCCTGTTCCAATCACTGCTGCACAGATTAAAAACTGATTGCAGATGAGCTGTTTTGGTATGGGGTTCTTGCCAACGGTCTCCAGTGGCTGTGTGATTCCTCGGGGAGTTGCTCTCCAGCCCAAAGGTCATGTCCTAAGTCGACCAGATCCCGTTTGTGTCCAGAAATGGCTGACAACAGATCAGCTGCTGGTCAAGTTTCTAACATCACACTGGCCTTGCTCCAGTGTCTGTGTCATCAGCCCCAGCACATACGGTGCACCTCTTCAAGGCTTTGCAACACTGAGACTCTGCACTTGGGCTCCAGACATCCTGCTGCACCAAGAGGTTATTCTAGCTTTGGTATCTTGCAACTTTGTATATAACTACATCACTGTAATCATAAATGTCTAGGAGAATGGAGATGGAGAAATTAATCTCCCTGTAATTCTCTGTACTGCAGCCCCGTGGTTGTCAACACCTAATGCAATATTGAAATTTCAGTTGAGAAATTGAAAGCTGCCCTTAACAAAAAAGCATCTGGATTTGTTACTGAAATCACACTGAGGATCAAGAAATCCAAATGCTTCTAGCATAACCACAATTACAGGCAGTGTTTAGACAAGCTCTTACAGGAAAACCATGAACACAAGGCTAAAGAGAGACTAAGTGATGCACTCTGCAGGAATACTCATGGAAGTCTTCACAGTGCAGGAGTCTGATCTGATTACAGATGCTGTGCTTTAAGTACCCCTTATCATATCTTTTTTTTCACTGTTGTGCAGGGGTTGGACTCAGTGATCTCTGGAGGCTGGAGATGCTGTTTGCTAATGGCAGATGGAGATAGGAAAAGCAAGTCCAAGGCATGCTGTGCATAGCCACCACATGGCATCTGCCCCATTTCCCATTGCACCAAGGAGGAGCAGCTCACAAGCTTGGCCTGGGCCAGGGAAGGGAGCAGACAAACATCTGGACCGACCCCAAACGAGCTGGTTCTGCAGGTTGGGTGTCTTCTGCTGCTTGTCTCACATCCTGCTGCTCAGCGGTAGATTTGTTCCTGCTCAGTGCTAACAGGAAACTCACACAGCATTTCTGTTTCAGCTGTGCCAACGCTTTGATCTCTTGCTGCTTGGATGGGGCGTTTGAAGAAGGATGCCTGTGCTGATGTCCAGCCAGGCTTTGGGGATGAGTCTCCACACCAGGGTACGACTGACAGGACTGAGGGTTGGGGATCCAGCCAGGTCGAGTCCAGTGTGCTTTGCTCTTGTTCTTAGTGCTTGTTTTTGCTCAGGAGGGCAGGAGGTGAACCTCGTGAACCAATGCCTGCAGACGGGGTTTGGAGAGAAAGAGGTCCTGCAGGCCTTGTGTGACAGCCACGGAGCTGCAGCGAGGCTGCATCCGTGTAAAACACCAGAGATCCACGGAGGTGTGAAGGGGAGCTGTGGGCTGCAGTCACGCAGGAAGGGATGTGCATGCTCGGGGTTTGGTTGTTGTGTGTGTGTTAAGTGACTGTGATACCACTGCTGGGTCAGTGTGAGTGTACGGAACAAGTGTGACAGCCTTTTTGATGGAGCCCTGTGAAAGGAGTCCTATGGACTTGAGATCCAACTATCAGCCCGTGGGCATCATCCAGGAGTTGGGGTAGGGGATGAGGCAAGGGAAGTTGGGCTAAGAAAGGGATAAAGCAGTCTGGCAGCAGTTCTGTGTTTCTCCCATCTCCTGCTTTATTTCCTTCCAGGTGAAATAGATGGGTGCTGCAACATGCCCTTGAATGTAACAAAACCCACTCTAGTGTGGATTTGACATGGGCCCAGCACTGCAAGGTACGCTGCTGGGAGGAAGCGTCCATCTGGCTGAGGGCAGGAAGGCCCTCCAGAGGGATGCACTGAGGCCAGTTGTGCGAGGCTCAACAAGAGCAAGCGCCAGGTGCTGCGCTTTGGTCATGACGACCCCGTGCCAGCTTCTCCAGGATTTGGCTGGGGTAGAATTCCAAGCAGCCCCTGATTCCAGAACGTTGGGCTGGGCTGTTGGAATCTTCTGCCCTTGTGACTGGTCTTGCCTCCCCACCCTGTCCGTCGTGGTGGAGCAGCCTGGTGGCCCTCAGTGATGTCATAAGGGCTAGAATGAGGGGAGGAGCAGTGCGTGCTGCGTCCCTTCATTGGAGCGCTGGAGCTCTGACTGAGCAGCTCGCTTGTTGCACTTGTGCACCGACTGCGTCCCTTTGTCTTCACACCGTCCTGTGCAGCACCTTGTAGGTAAGCTGAGACAGTGTGGGAGAGACGGGGGGACAGTGAGTGCTGAGAACTGCTGGCTGGCGGAGCTCATAGGATCACATTATCTCCATCAGCAGAGGGGTGGCCATGAGGGACAGGGAGGTGATCGTCCCCCCCTGCTCTGCTCTTGTGAGGCCCCAGCTGCAGTACAGTGTCCAGAAAGACAGGGAGCAGTTGGAGAGGGTCCAGAGGCGAGCCACAGAGATGATCAGGGGACTGGAGCACCTCCCCTGCAAAGACAGGCTGAGGGAGCTGGGCTTGTTCAGCCTGGAGAAAAGAAGGCTGTGGGGTGACCTCATGGCAGCCTTCAGTACCTAAAGGGAGCCTAAAAAGAGGAGGGGAATCAACTCTTTGAAAGGGTAGATAACTGCAGGACAAGGGGAAATGGTTTTAAGTTGAAAACTTAAGTTTTTAAGTTGAGGGAGGGCAGATTTTGTTTTTTCCCTCGTAGTCTTTGCTAAACCGTGGAAGCCAACTGACCTGCTCTTTCTCTCTCCTCTCTCCACCCTCTGCCTGCTTCCCTGCTGCAGCTTTTGCTCGTGGAAGATCAGAGCAAAGTGACAAGGAACGGCTGCGGATTCGTGAGATTTCTCTCCCTCGTTCTGATCTCTTGCCAGGTACCTGCCATGGTTTGTCCCCCCACATGCTTTAGCAGCCCGTGACGCCCCGTGTTTAGTAACACAGCCTCATCCAGCTTTGATGGGACGCTGGTCACGTGTGGGTTTTCTCCACGTGCTCTGCAGCTCAGCCCTCAGAAGGATGCTGTCTGTGGTGCTGTGACCAGCTGGTTTTATGGAAAGCAATCCCTTAGGCAAAGAGTCCCAGCCCCAGCTTGTGCAGAGCTGCACAGCATCACCAGGGACACCAGCAGGCGTGCTTGGGCTGTGTGAGTGTGCCCGACAGCTGTAGGGAGCACAGCAGAGATGTGAACAGAGAAAATAAAAGTGTGTTTCTTTTCAGTTCCAGCTTGTCACACCTACGCTGATGGCTGTGGCGTGCAGCGAGATCAGCTGTGGGCCTGACCTGGCATGGACAGAGGTAGAGTATGAAGCTCTGATTGGTCTTTGTTCCCTGACTGCAGCCAGCAGAGTGAGCCGCAGATGTGCTCTCCTGCATTCCAAGAGAGCTCCTCTGTGGCAAGACAGTAGTGCAAGCGTGGCAAGTTTTTAAAAGTACCAGAGCCATCTCGGCTGTGGGGTTTGTCCTCTACTGACTTTTCCCTTGAAATGGCTGCAGAAACAACAATCATTCTCTGCTCTGTTTGGCCTCGCTGTTGGTTGGACTGCTCAAGAGAGCTGCTTGGTGCTTGCAATGGCACTGTTTGCACCTTGTAACTGCAGCCGTAGCTTTGGTTTCCCTCTTCACGGTCTCCTAGCATCTTAAACAGTCAGCCTTCCTGCACAAAGAGCATAGGAAAGGAGGGGGCAAAATGGACAAGGCCACCTGTCTGCGTCAGTGCCATTGCTGATTAGTCTGGGTGGGGAGAGATGCATCTTTGCATTGCCTGGCGTGTGCCTGCTGCACACCAGGGAGAGAAACAGCCGTTATTAGACTTGCAGTTCCTTCTGAAGTGCCCACGATAAGGACCGAGTGCATTTCCTGCAGCTTTCTCTGCAGATGTGCTCCTCACCTTGAAATCCTCCTCGTTGGTTCCCAGCTCCTCACCGTGGCCTGTGCTCTCTGTTTCAGACTGAGAACAAGGGGAAGCCCCTGCTGGACCATGAGGTGGCACCTGTGAACATTCCAGCTATTGCTGCTGCCCATGCTATTAAGAGACACATTGCCCAGGCAGCGGATGAACTCTCCTTTGAGGTAAGCAGTTCAAGGCGTTCCATGCTCTATTTTACAGTGGCAAATGCCTTCACAGCTGCGCTGGTGCAAGTGCTCTCACGCTCGGCAATGTTTGGCAGTGCAGAAGAATGCAGTCATTTGAGCTGTGCTTTCCTCCCAGCCGTGCTGAAGCTGGGATTGATGTTGCAATCTCTTGCAGGTGGGAGACATCATCTGTGTCATCGACATGCCACCAAAGGAGCTGACCCCCTGGTGGAGAGGCAAGCTCGGCTTCCAGGTAGGCACAAGCTTCAGACTGGAGAGTGCAACTTCAGTAAAGGCAGGAATCTCAGCTTAGAGCTGCTCTGCCTGCACAGGATGCCTAGTGGACATAAACAGTTTCCCTGTGTCGGTGTCAAGGGACCTTGCCTTTGGCTGCTAATGTTGAAAAATTATTACCTTTATGCTGTGAACTATGGCCATTTTCTGCTGGATAGTCTTATGGAACGTCAGGCAAGCACGTTCCGAGGGAAATGTTACGTGGCTTTTGGTTTAACAGTTCAGACCTGAGAAGTGCTGCATGCAATAGTTGGCCTCTCTTCTTGTTACAGGTTGGATTTTTCCCAGGGGAGTGTGTGGAACTCATTAATAAGAACATTCCTGAGGCACTCATCAATTCTGTGCCAAAGCCAGGTATGGATGTTACATTTGATGGTGTGGGAAAGCAAAATGAAGTCTTTTTGGGGGTATGTTCCATGTTTAGTACCTCCTTTATCCATCCCACATTGTCCTCTGGGTTGATGATTCTTCATGCACACCATGGGGCAGAGATTTGGCCCAATCCTCCTGGGTTTATGACTGGACTTGGGGAAACTATAGAATACTCATGGAATGGCTTGGGATGGAAAGGAACCTCAGGGATCATCATGCTCCAACCCTCCTGCCTCAGGATGGTCTCCCAGCCCCCACATTTAATGTGAGACTAGATCAGGCTGCCCAGGGCCCCATCCAGCCTGGCCTTGGGCTCCTCCAGAGATGGGGAAAATCCCTTTTTGTATGTACTGGTTGGTAATGTTCTTCCCGTTCTGACGTGCCCTGTAGAATGTGCTGTGCTCGGCCTCGTCCAACGGAGCCAGACCTGAAATGACCTGGTTTCTTCCTTTTGTTGTGCAGTGCCCAAGAAACGCAGCAAGATCCTCACCTTCCTTCGTTCCTTGGTGAAGGCCCGCCCAAAGAAACCGACCGAGCGGGAGGTGGAGAAGGAAAGGGTGTTTGGCTGTGACCTGGGAGAGCATCTTCTCCACTCCGGTCGTGATGGTAAGGAGCAGCCCATTCCTGAGATCTTCCTCTGCTGGGCATCTAAAGAAGATGAAAGGGAGCTCATATCTAGCAGGGGGCAGGCTGATAGCCGTGGAGACACGTGTAATGGGAGTTGATGGCTGAAGGATAAAGTGAGGCGGATGCTCCTAAGAGACAAGCACATCTGTATTTGCTTCAGCCAAGCCTGGCTGGGCTTAGTGGATGGGATGTGAAGCACAGCCTGCAGCACGATTGAATCAGGAGCTCCACTGACGGCTGGCACGTGTTCTTCAGTCCCCCAGGTCCTCCAGAGCTGCGCTGAGTTCATTGAGCAGCACGGCGTGGTGCAGGGGATATACCGCCTGTCCGGCGTCGCGTCCAACATCCAGAGACTGCGGTAAGAGTGCTGCGACTGACACAGCCTGAGTGCATCTGGTGTGGCTTTGGGCTTGCCTTCCTCTCGCTCAACCGGGTTTGCGTCCCTCTCTCCAGGCAGGAATTTGAGTCGGAGCAGATTCCTGAGCTCACCGTCCGTGACATTCACAGCGTGAGCTCCCTCTGCAAGATGTACTTCAGGGAGCTCCCGAACCCTCTGCTCACCCACCAGCTGTACGGCAAGTTCTCGGTAAGCACAAGGCCACGTCTTTCATTTCCCTCTTCCTGGGCCTCTTGGCAGATGGCTGCAGCAGTGCCCCAGCTCGGAGGCCCTTTTGCTGTCAGCCCCACGAGGTTTACTCGCAGTGGTGTACTAGCCTGATTGGTGTCTCGCTCCCTTTCTGCACTACTCCAGGATGCTGTTGGTGCCGCTACAGAGGAGGAGCGGCTGCTCAGAATGCAGGACGTCATCCAGCAGCTGCCCGCTCCTCACTACAGGTCAGTGCTGCCCTCAGCCTGCTGAGCTCAGCCCTGCTGCATTGCAGAGGGCAACGATGCGGTTCCAGGCTCTGTCTTTCTGAATTCCAGCACGGCATGCTCGTTGGTGCTGAACGTTTGCCTCTCTTGTTTTCCAGGACTCTGGAGTATCTGATGAGACACTTGGCGTGTCTGGCTGGGAGCTCCAGTATAACAAACATGCATGCCAAGAACCTAGCCATTGTGTGGGCTCCAAACCTCTTAAGGTAAACTTCTGGTTCTGTTTCAACACAACACTTACATCTGTTCTCCATTAAAAAAAAAAACAGTGCTCCCTTTTTCTCCATCAAATGTGCTCTTCTGTAAAATCTGTGGCTGACAGAAGAGCAGGAGCCTGAGCTGTTCTCCATCCCCACGGGCACAATGTCTAGGTGACAATTTCTGCAGTCTTGTTGAGATGGGACTGACGTGTCCTTGATCATCCAGGGGAATTTCTGCAGTGGCATCACTGATTGCCCACTGCGGAAGTCTCCAGAGCCTCAGCTGACAGCTTTTGGCTGCAACAATTCAGACTCGGGGAAACGGTCTTGGAGAAATGACTTCTAAAATCTGCCTTTTCTACAGATCACAGCAGAACGAGTCTGCCTGCGCCAGCGGAAGAGCTGCCTGCATGGAGCTGCAGACGCAGTCGGATGTGGTGGAATTCATCATCAACCACACCGACGTCCTCTTCGGCTCCAAATCCGGAGCAGACATTGCAGATGCAGCAGGTGAGTGTCTTCCTCCATTAGCTTGATCTTGACCTGACACCTTGACCAAATGCAGGCCTTCTCCAGGATGTTTGAGATACTCTTTTACCATCAAGGGGACAGCAGACCTCTGGACTTCCATTAGGGTATGGCATCCTGTTGCTGGATGCTGAGAATGTCCAAGCCCAAACTTCACAAGGAGGAAACCGTCATTATTATGGTTTGCACGCAGGAAAAGCTTGATGCAAGTGTGGCAGCGAAGCTTTCTCAGTTCCCTGCCCCCATTTCCTTGGGTTTTTCCTTGCCTATTTTGATACAGTAAGCTGCTCTTAATGATGACCATGTCCTTTGCCATAAACACACCTCTTCCCACATGGTTATTTTGGGCTCCTCTTCTTCCAGTGGCTCGGATAAGCAAGCCTGAGAAAAATACAGCACCTCCCCCAGAACTGTGGTGGCTGTGCTGCTGCTTTCTGATCCTCGCTCTTACCTGTGGTTTTCCCTGACAGGGCACAATTCTCTCCCAGGGCCCAAGTCTGTGGGGGTCTCTTCTGCTGCCACAAAGCTGCTCAGCCTGGAGGAGGCACAGGCACAGAGGCGAGGCCACAGCACCTCTTCTGTGGTAACAGAGAGCAGCAGGGACATTGAAGTGGAAGAAAGCCCTGCAGCTGGGCAGGGCAAATTCCACACCGTCGTTGACTTTCCATCTGACAGGTAAAGAGGACTTTCTTTTCCAGCACCTAGCATCATTGTTTGGGTGGGTTTTTGTGTTTTCCTGCAGAAACCAGGCAGTGCTAGGAACAAGCAACTGCTGCCAAGAGCTCAGTGCTGCTCTTCCCTCACCCTGCACCACGCACGACTCACAGCATTGGCTGTTTTCTCTCTCCAGACAAAATCCACCCAGCAAGACTGAGGAATCACCAGCTAGCAGTTGGTGTTGCTGCTTCAGCCTCAGGAAGCCATCCTCTGGCAGCAAACGCCAACTGCAGCGCAATGCCAGGCAGCCCTCAGAAACAGCAGTGGTAGTCCTGGCAGGTAAGGGTGCAAATGCAGCTTCCAAATCCCTGCTTTTCAGGAACATACAATTCAAGCTTGCTCTGCACATGTATCTCTTTCTAGCGTTCAATCCCGTGCCTAAATCTTCACCCCTGATCAAGTACCACTGTCGTAATTCAGCTTGTGAAAGTTTGACACTAACCCCTGTGTATCCTTTCTAGGTGAATCGAGCCCTTGCCAAGCCATAAGATCCAGGGCAAGTAGCGAGGATGCTCTGTGTGCTTCCATCAGTGGAGAGCTCTTAGGAAGCACAAATTGCTGCAGTTCTAATAGCAGCCTTCCATCTAACAACATTAATGGAGAGAAGGAGCTCATCGAAGTCCATGCTCTCATTACACCTGGCTCTGCTGAAGTTGCTGACCTGAGCCTGCAAGCCACCACAGTCACAAGTGTGGATTTTAACCCAGAGTCTCTGCAGTGCCGCCCATCTGAAGCACAGTGTGAGTGCCCCGACAGCAGCACCTCCATGCAGGAGCAGGTCAGCATCAGTGAAGAGGAGCAGAGCCTCTTGCAGGGGGACTTTCAATCAGGCCTCCAGTCCCAGGCACCGGACAGCAGCACTGAGAGCTCTGAGCCACTCTCTCCATGACAAGACAGGATGAGTCCCATCTTCACCGTGGACCTCTCACACCCTCCTGTCCTTTATATAATAATAAAAGCACACTCGTGCTCAATCAACGCCTTGACTGCCTCCAGTGCCTTCATTCAAACAGATTGGGATGAATGCAGCACACAGCAAGGCACCTCAGCTTGCAATGCTGTGGCCGTGGGGTGCGTGCAGCACAGCTCCGGGTTTGTTCCTGTTTTGTCTGGCTTTGGGATGTCTGCAGGGGGAGCTCTGCTACCATTTGGCATGGTAGCAAATAATCTCTCGCATCCTGGATGCTGCTCATGATACTCCCAAGCTTCCTGGCTGTGGCTTTGTGATGCTTTTCAGGGCTTTCTGATGCATTTCCATGCGTTGGCTGTTCTTTAACACCTCTCTCTTCCCATCATGTCCTTTCCTGGCTCCCATCTACGAACTGGCCCTGCAGATCATCTCCAGACCTGTCATCATCACACTGCGGCAGGAGAAGCTCCCCCTGGCCAACGTCAGGCAGTACTGCTTGGTCTGCAGCTCAGTGGCCATTTCCCTTTTAGGCGGCTCCTGCAGAAGAATCAAACAGCAGAACCTTTTGCTCACCCTGCACCACACAAATGCTGCAAAAGCAGAAACAACCTGGGAATCTCTGGGTCTGCAAGACTTCACAGACACTCACCGACTGTGTCTGATGGTTCCCTCCCATCCTTGATTTCCTTCTCCCCTTCTCCACGTCGGATCCCACTGCTGAGCCATGATCAAGCTGCCCAGTGTGGCAGAGCATCGTGCAGAGCCGTGCTGGCACCTCCTCCCCTTCCTCTCCTGCAGCTCAGCGTGCAACCTGTGCAAGTTTTTTTCTGAGAAAGTGACCAGCTCTTTTCCATCCCTTTGCCCCTACAAACAGTTGTCCAGAGGATCTCGTCCAAGAATTCCTGGAACAGCCTGCAGCTGGCTCTCCTGAAGTTCAGGCTCCTGCCTTTGCTTCCTGCCAGGCCCGCATTCCTTGAGATCACCAACTCAAGGAGGGCATGGTCACGGCAGCCCTGACCGCCTCCTGTCGTAACCCCTGGTGTGCACCATGTCCAGCAATGCTTCCCTTCTGCTTGCTGTGCCCAATGCCTGCACCACAGAGTGATTCTCACTGCACTCCAGGAGTCTGTCAGATTGCTTGCAGCCAGCCATGCTGATTTCCCAGACTGACTGGAATCCCCCATCAGGATGAGAGTCAGTGAGTGCGATGCTTCTGCTGGCTGCAGTAAGCAGCTCCCACCAACAGGCTCTCTTTCCAGGCGGCTGTAGCAGACCCTCACCTCCAGAAGCCCTGCACTGCTGCACTTCCTAATTTTACCCACAAGTTCACAACCTGCTCATGGCTCTTCTTAGTTCTTTGCAGTCAACTTCTCATCATAGAGGGCAAATCCCTTGCCTTCCAGAATTCCATAGTATCAATTGTGTCTGCTTTATGTCAGGATTTTTTTTCTTTCTTTTCTTTTCCCATTTTCTAGGTAGGAAAATGAATTTCTGAGCCAGGAGAAGCAGAAGTGAAACAGTCTTCCTGGCACTGCTCAGGTTGCATGAGTTGCCAAGTGCTCCTCAGGTAATGTGTGCTGAAGAGCTGACCTTGGTGGCAGGGGCTGTGGCTGCATTTTGTGCCTGTCATGCGGGAATCCAAGAAAGCCTATTCAGAGCAGGAGCTGCAGAGCGAGATAAACATCACGAGAAGGTAAGGCTGAGAAGCAAGGACACCTCCAGAAAGAAGAGAAAAACTGAGTCAAGTGAGCTGCGTGACGGCCGTGTGATGCTGACCATGATTGGAGGAAGAGCGCATGGCTGGGAATGACTGATGGCTCTGGTTGGATGGGTGCCTGTGTGCACAGAGTTAAGGAGTGTTTGTGGGATGTTTTGCTGGCATCTAACGGCTGTAAGGGGAAGTCAAGAGAGAAAACTTGTGAATGCATAGAAGGGATGTTAAAATCTGGAACAGACTGTTTGGATCAGTCACAGCTGAGTCCAGATTGCCACACTGCCAGAACCTGGGGCCTAGGATTTTCCTTTAAGAGTGCCAACTGCTCATTTTAAATGATAAAAAGTAACATTGATAGAAGCTTCCCTCCTTGCATTAGAATAAGGCATTGATATTTGATGTTTCTGTCTTTCCATTCCTTTAGCAGCCTGGGTGTTGATGCAGCTGTATGCATCTGCTGCCCTCTCCTTCTGTTTTGTGTAAAAGAACAGTAAAATATGCAATCAGTGTGAGATCTTTCTGAAGTATTTTACTTTATTTGCCCCTAGGCTGCAATGGCTGGGAAATGGCAGTGTCACCCAGGAGCCCACACGGCGACCTGATGTCTCATTGTTGGGGTCTATTGGAAACCACCACGATGACAAAAGAATGCCTGGGATTCCTCCGGCCCAAATGCCAAACCTTGCACTTGGCTGTGCTGAACCTCATGAGGTTCATCCAGGCCCACCTCTCAAGTCTGCTGAGCTCAAACAGATGTCATTTTTCTCGTGTCCTTCCATTCCGAGTCCATCTGTTCCCCAAAGCAAAAGAATTTGGAGGGAACCACCGACAGTTATGTGAGCGATTTCAGCGTCTATTTCTGATCATGGCAACAACTTCAGAGGTCACACTTAATTTACGGTGCCCGTTGTAATTCTGACCAAGGCTGCAGTTGCAGCTGACTTCCCAAGGCTGCAAGACGTGGTGGTGACACAGCCTTGTGCTTCTGCATTGGTGCTCATCCCACGTTTCCTTTCTCTGTCTCGCAGGTCAGCTCCTGCTGGAAGCAGATGGTATCCCAGTGTGAATGAAGGTCAGTGCAGGAGCAGCTGCTGATGGGAGGAAGGAAGTCCATGCTGAAGAGCTCTGAAGCATCTGCAGGTATGGTTCTGGAGGAGGCAGCAGTGATGTCGGAGGGCTCCCAGCAGGAAGCTGTCTCATCCAAATTCTTGCTGAGTGGTTGGAAGGGAGCTTTCTGCATGACAGCAGCACCAGTTGCTTGCTTCAAATGCTGCCAAGACAAGGATTAGCAGGAGTTCCAGTATCTACAGTATCATCACGAATCACGATAGGATTACAATGTGTCCTCATACAAACGCAGCCATTTCTCTCTGAGTCCAAAGGCTGTCCGGAAAGCATCTGTGAGGTCTCTCACACCAAACCACTGCTGTCCGTGTGGGATCTGACTCATTAGGGTATAGGGGTTAGGAGCCACAGGCTGTCTTTTGAGAACGGGTTCAGTCATTTCCTTACATCTTGCACCAGCCGATACGTGCCGTCTGCCTTCCGTGCCGACAGGATTGGGGTGTTATAAGGCCACAGACAAGGTTCCAGAAGACCATCCTTAAGCACTGTCTGTGTTACAGCTTTTAGACCCACTCTCCCTTCTAAGGCTATGGGATATTGTTGCTGTTTCACAGCTCCACTCCCTCCTTGGGCAGTTATTTGTAAGGGAAAATTGTGAGTCCACCCCGATTTCCTTCCCCTGCCCACACCTTTGGATTCATTTCTTCTTCATCACAGCTGTTAACACATTCATTGACACCTGACATCTGTTTCACAGACTTGCAGCTGTAATCCTCATTTAACTGTAAAATCTCTCCCCCATAAATCAGTCCCTGCTTCAGGCACAGAGAACAATTGCCCTGCAGCTATTTTATCTTTCCATTTTAGTTCTGTGGTCTCCAAGAGTGGAGCTGTCATTTCTGATCCCTCAGCCCCAGTTATGCACAACAGCCACATCCAGATACACGTCTGGTACCTCTGAACTAGCTAATGCTGTAGGATGGAATGTTGTTTCTGCACTGGCTATCAAATGTGGGATTGCTCTGAAGCAGTACAGCACGATGTGTTTTGTAATTTGCCCTTAGAAACAGTTTGAAAAAGTAGAAAGACTTTATTAGTATTAGTAAAAAGAAGTTATTTCATAACATATTTTAGAAATACAGTTGTTCAATCATGTGATCAATTCTCACTTACAGAACTGTAATAGTTACAAACTGCATGGGTATAGCATTAAGGACCAGAAAGCATGTTGTAAGGCCATTCTGTTTGGATAGGAGAAGCTCAGCAAAAGAAAAACAGACTCCAAAGAAGCCAGGGCCTCCACACAAGGCCGAATTGACTCACTCTGTGGGCAGGTTGGGATGCAACAGGCAGGCATCAAGAGACTCCCCTCTGTCCTCCTTCCAAACTTCTCTCTCTTCAGGGATGAGCAGGTGTCCAGAAATAGTGGCCAAGTGTTGATAAGCAGCTGTCAGGCGTTCAATAATTAGCAGTATACCTGCTGAGCTAGCAACAATTGGTGTTTAGCCAGTCACACACACACACACAGAATGGCCCGGGTTGGAAGGGACCTCAAGGATCACGAATCTCCAACCCCCTGCCACAGGCAGGGCCACCAACCTCTGTAGCACTGCACATATGCACATTGCTGGATAGAAACAGCAGTGTGGGAAAAAACTGTATGCTGTGGATGCAAAGGGTGAATCAGAATGGCTTAACAGCTGTCCCACAAGGAAAAGCAATCCCTTACCTCCTGTGCCATGCTCATGGCAACACCAATGCAGATGCCAGCAGCTGATGCCCACAAGGACAGCCAGCCTGGACTTATCTTTGTCCTGATGTCCTTCTACAAGCTGGAACATTTCTCCCTCTGATCAGCAGAGGGCAGGAGGGGACCAAGGTGAGGGCACACTCTCCCCTGTTTATCTGGAACTCAAAGAGAAAGAGAAAATGAAAACCAGATGTGTTTCCCAGCCCATGGCAAACACCAGCCTTTCCATCCTTACAGTCTTCCTGACTTCAGCACTAATTGAAACAACATCCCACTCACCTTTGCCATGTCTGGCAGAGGTTGCAGCTCTGTCTATTGCATCCCTCTAGCTTTCAAGTCAAGAGCTCTTGTGTCACACAAGGAAAAGCAATCTTTTACCTGCTTTGCCATGCTCATGGCATAAGCAATGCAGTTTCCAGCAGCTGATGCCCACAAGGACAGACAGCCTGGACTTATTTTCATTACATATCTTTGTCCTGATGTCCTTCTAGAAGCTGGAACATTTCTCCCTCTGATCAGCAGAGGGCAGGAGAGTTAGAAGTTGCAGGCACACTCTCCTCTTTTTCTGCCACACAAAGAGAAAATGAAAACCAGATGTGTTTCCCTGCCCATGGCAAACACCAGCCTTTCCATCCTTACAGTCCTCCTGACATCAGCACTAATTGAAACAACATCCCACTCACCTTTGCCATGTCTGGCAGAGGTTGCAGCTCTGTCTATTGCATCCCTCTAGCTTTCAAGTCAAGACCTCCTGTGTCACACAAGGAAAAGCAATCTTTTACCTGCTTTGCCATGCTCATGGCAGCAGCAATGCAGATGCCTGCAGCTGATGCCCACAAGGACTGCCAGCCTGGACTTATTTTCATTACATATCTTTGTCCTGATGTCCTTCTAGAAGCTGGAACATTTCTCCCTCTGAGCAGCAGAGGGCAGGATGGGTCCAAGGTGAGGGCACACTCTCCTCTTTTTCTGGCACACAAAGAGAAAATGAAAACCAGATGTGTTTCCCAGCCCATGGCAAACGCCAGCCTTTCCATCCTTACAGTCCTCCTGACATCAGCAGCAACTGAAACAACATCCCACTCACCTTTGCCATGTCTGGCAGAGGTTGAAGCACTTTCTATTGCATCCCTCTAGCTTTCAAGTCAAGAGCTCCTGTGTCACACAAGGAAAAGCAATCTTTTACCTGCTTTGCCATGCTCATGGCAGCAGCAATGGAGATGCCAGCAGCTGATGCCCACAAGGACAGCCAGCCTGGACTTATTTTCATTACATATCTTTGTCCTGATGTCTTCTAGAAGCTGGAACATTTCTCCCTCTGATCAGCAGAGGGCAGGAGAGTTAGATGTTGCAGGCACACTCTCCTCTTTTTCTGCCACACAAAGAGGAAATGAAAACCAGATGTGTTTCCCTGCCCATGGCAAACACCAGCCTTTCCATCCTTACAGTCCTTCCTGAAATCAGCAGCAATGGAAACAACATCCCACTCACCTTTGCCATGTCTGGCTGAGGTTGCAGCTCTTTCTATTGCATCCCTCTAGCTGTCAAGTCAAGAGCTCCTGTGTCACACAAGGAAAAGCAATCTTTTACCTGCTTTGCCATGCTCATGGCAGCAGCAATGCAGATGCCAGCAGCTGATGCCCACAAGGACAGCCAGCCTGGACTTATTTTCATTACATATCTTTGTCCTGATGTCCTTCTAGAAGCTGGAACATTTCTCCCTCTGATCAGGAGAGGGCAGGATGGGTCCAAGGTGAGGGCACACTCTACTCCTTTTTGTGGCACACAAAGGGAAAATGAAAACCAGATGTGTTTCCCAGCCCATGGCAAACGCCAGCCTTTCCATCCTTACAGTACTTCCTGACATCAGCACTACTTGAAACAACATCCCACTCACCTTTGCCATGTCTGGCAGAGGTTGCAGCTCTTTCTATTGCATTTCTCTAGCTTTCAAGTCAAGAGCTCCTGTGTCACACAAGGAAAAGCAACCTTTTACCTGCTTTGCCATGCTCATGGCCCAGCAATGCAGATGCCAGCAGCTGATGCCCACAAGGACAGCCAGCCTGGACTTATTTTCATTACGTATCTTTGTCCTGATGTCCTTCTAGAAGCTGGAACATTTCTCCATCTCAGCAGAAGAGGGCAGGATGGGTCCAAGGTGAGGGCACACTCTGCTCTTTTTCTGCCACACAAAGAGAAAATGAAAACCAGATGTGTTTCCCAGCCCATGGCAAACACCAGCCTTTCCATCCTTACAGTCCTTCCTGACTTCAGCAATAATTG
This sequence comes from Phasianus colchicus, assembly GCF_987193195.1. Classification (NCBI taxonomy): domain Eukaryota; kingdom Metazoa; phylum Chordata; class Aves; order Galliformes; family Phasianidae; genus Phasianus; species Phasianus colchicus. The sequence continues at coordinate 4,147,864 of NC_143476.1, forward strand.
AAACAACATCCCACTCACCTTTGCCATGTCTGCCAGAGGTTGCAGCTCTTTCTATTGCATCCCTCTAGCTTTCAAGTCAAGAGCTCCTGTGTCACACAAGGAAAAGCAATCTTTTACCTGCTGTGCCATGCTCATGGCAGCAGCAATGCAGTTGCCAGCAGCTGATGCCCACAAGGACAGCCAGCCTGGACTTATTTTCATTACGTATCTTTGTCCTGATGTCCTTCTAGAAGCTGGAACATTTCTCCCTCTGATCAGCAGAGGGCAGGAGAGTTAGATGTTGCAGGCACACTCTTCTCTTTTTCTGCCACACAAAGAGGTAATGAAAACCAGATGTGTTTCCCTGCCCATGGCAAACACCAGCCTTTCCATCCTTACAGTCCTTCCTGAAATCAGCAGCAATGGAAACAACATCCCACTCACCTTTGCCATGTCTGGCTGAGGTTGCAGCTCTTTCTATTGCATCCCTCTAGCTGTCAAGTCAAGAGCTCCTGTGTCACACAAGGAAAAGCAATCTTTTACCTGCTTTGCCATGCTCATGGCAGCAGAAATGCAGATGCCAGCAGCTGATGCAAACAAGGACAGCCAGCCTGGACTTATTTTCATTACATATCTTTGTCCTGATGTCCTTCTAGAAGCTGGAACATTTCTCCCACTGAGCAGCAAAGGGCAGGAGGGGTCCAAGGTGAGGGCACACTCTCCCCTGTTTATCTGGCACAAAAAGAGAAAATGAAAACCAGATGTGTTTCCCAGCCCATGGCAAACACCAGCCTTTCCATCCTTACAGTCTTCCTGACTTCAGCACTAATTGAAACAACATCCCACTCACCTTTGCCATGTCTGGCTGAGGTTGCAGCTCTTTCTATTGCATCCCTCTAGCTTTCAAGTCAAGAGCTCCTGTGTCACACAAGGAAAAGCAATCTTTTACCTGCTGTGCCATGCTCATGGCAGCAGCAATGCAGTTGCCAGCAGCTGATGCCCACAAGGACAGCCAGCCTGGAATTATTTTCATTACGTATCTTTGTCCTGATGTCCTTCTAGAAGCTGGAACATTTCTCCCTCTGATCAGCAGAGGGCAGGAGAGTTAGAAGTTGCAGGCACACTCTTCTCTTTTTCTGCCACAGAAAGAGAAAATGAAAACCAGATGTGTTTCCCTGCCCATGGCAAACACCAGCCTTTCCATCCTTACAGTCCTCCTGCCATCAGCACTAATTGAAACAACATCCCACTCACCTTTTCCATGTCTGACAGAGGTTGCAGCTCTTTCTATTGCATCCCTCTAGCTTTCAAGTCAAGAGCTCCTGTGTCACACAAGGAAAAGCAACCTTTTACCTGCTTTGCCATGCTCATGGCAGCAGCAATGCAGATGCCAGCAGCTGATGCCCACAAGGAAAGCCAGCCTGGACTTATTTTCATTACATATCTTTGTCCTGATGTCCTTCTAGAAGCTGGAACATTTCTCCATCTCAGCAGAAGAGGGCAGGATGGGTCCAAGGTGAGGGCACACTCTGCTCTTTTTCTGCCACACAAAGAGAAAATGAAAATCAGATGTGTTTCCCTGCGCATGGCAAACACCAGCCTTTCCATCCTTACAGTCCTCCTGACATCAGCAGCAACTTAAACAACATCCCACTCACCTTTGCCATGTCTGGCAGAGGTTGAAGCACTTTCTATTGCATCCCTCTAGCTTTCAAGTCAAGAGCTCCTGTGTCACACAAGGAAAAGCAACCTTTTACCTGCTTTGCCATGCTCATGGCAGCAGCAATGGAGATGCCAGCAGCGGATGCCCACAAGAACAGCCAGCCTGGACTTATTTTCATTACATATCTTTGTCCTGATGTCTTCTAGAAGCTGGAACATTTCTCCCTCTGAGCAGCAACGGGCACGAGGGGTCCAAGGTGAGGGCACGCTCTCCCCTGTTTATCTGGAACAAAAAGAGAAAGAGAAAATGAAAACCAGATGTGTTTCCCAGCCCATGGCAAACACCAGCCTTTCCATCCTTACAGTCCTCCTGACATCAGCACTAATTGAAACAACATCCCACTCACCTTTGCCATGTCTGGCAGAGGTTGCAGCTCTTTCTATTGCATCCCTCTAGCTTTCAAGTCAAGAGCTCCTGTGTCACACAAGGAAAAGCAATCTTTTACCTGCTTTGCCATGCTCATGGCAGCAGCAATGCAGATGCCAGCAGCTGATGCCCACAAGGACAGCCAGCCTGGACTTATTTTCATTACGTATCTTTGTCCTGATGTCCTTCTAGAAGCTGGAACATTTCTCCATCTCAGCAGAAGAGGGCAGGATGGGTCCAAGGTGAGGGCACACTCTGCTCTTTTTCTGGCACACAAAGAGAAAATGAAAACCAGATGTGTTTCCCTGCCCATGGCAAAAACCAGCCTTTCCATCCTTACAGTCCTTCCTGACATCAGCAGCAACTGAAACAACATCCCACTCACCTTTGCCATGTCTGGCAGAGGTTGCAGCTCTTTCTATTACATCCTTCTTGCTTTGAAGTCAAGAGCTCCTGTGTCACACAGGGAAAAGCTATCTTTTACCTGCTGTGCCATGCTCATGGCAGCAGCAATGCAGATGCCAGCAGCTGATGCCCACAAGGACAGCCAGCCTGGACTTATTTTCATTACATATATTTGTCCTGATGTCCTTCTAGAAGCTGGAACATTTCTCCCTCTGAGCAGCAGAGGGCAGGATGGGTCCAAGGTGAGGGCACACTCTGCTCTTTTTCTGGCACACAAAGAGAAAATGAAAACCAGATGTGTTTCCCTGCCCATGGCAAACACCAGCCTTTACATCCTTACAGTCCTTCCTGAAATCAGCAGCAATGGAAACAACATCCCACTCACCTTTGCCATGTCTGGCAGAGGTTGCAGCTCTTTCTATTGCATTTCTCTAGCTTTCAAGTCAAGAGCTCCTGTGTCACACAAGGAAAAGCAACCTTTTACCTGCTTTGCCATGCTCATGGCCCAGCAATGCAGATGCCAGCAGCTGATGCCCACAAGGACAGCCAGCCTGGACTTATTTTCATTACGTATCTTTGTCCTGATGTCCTTCTAGAAGCTGGAACATTTCTCCATCTCAGCAGAAGAGGGCAGGATGGGTCCAAGGTGAGGGCACACTCTGCTCTTTTTCTGCCACACAAAGAGAAAATGAAAACCAGATGTGTTTCCCAGCCCATGGCAAACACCAGCCTTTCCATCCTTACAGTCCTTCCTGACTTCAGCAATAATTGAAACAACATCCCACTCACCTTTGCCATGTCTGCCAGAGGTTGCAGCTCTTTCTATTGCATCCCTCTAGCTTTCAAGTCAAGAGCTCCTGTGTCACACAAGGAAAAGCAATCTTTTACCTGCTGTGCCATGCTCATGGCAGCAGCAATGCAGTTGCCAGCAGCTGATGCCCACAAGGACAGCCAGCCTGGACTTATTTTCATTACGTATCTTTGTCCTGATGTCCTTCTAGAAGCTGGAACATTTCTCCCTCTGATCAGCAGAGGGCAGGAGAGTTAGATGTTGCAGGCACACTCTTCTCTTTTTCTGCCACACAAAGAGGTAATGAAAACCAGATGTGTTTCCCTGCCCATGGCAAACACCAGCCTTTCCATCCTTACAGTCCTTCCTGAAATCAGCAGCAATGGAAACAACATCCCACTCACCTTTGCCATGTCTGGCTGAGGTTGCAGCTCTTTCTATTGCATCCCTCTAGCTGTCAAGTCAAGAGCTCCTGTGTCACACAAGGAAAAGCAATCTTTTACCTGCTGTGCCATGCTCATGGCAGCAGAAATGCAGATGCCAGCAGCTGATGCAAACAAGGACAGCCAGCCTGGACTTATTTTCATTACATATCTTTGTCCTGATGTCCTTCTAGAAGCTGGAACATTTCTCCCACTGAGCAGCAAAGGGCAGGAGGGGTCCAAGGTGAGGGCACACTCTCCCCTGTTTATCTGGCACAAAAAGAGAAAATGAAAACCAGATGTGTTTCCCAGCCCATGGCAAACACCAGCCTTTCCATCCTTACAGTCTTCCTGACTTCAGCACTAATTGAAACAACATCCCACTCACCTTTGCCATGTCTGGCTGAGGTTGCAGCTCTTTCTATTGCATCCCTCTAGCTTTCAAGTCAAGAGCTCCTGTGTCACACAAGGAAAAGCAATCTTTTACCTGCTGTGCCATGCTCATGGCAGCAGCAATGCAGTTGCCAGCAGCTGATGCCCACAAGGACAGCCAGCCTGGAATTATTTTCATTACGTATCTTTGTCCTGATGTCCTTCTAGAAGCTGGAACATTTCTCCCTCTGATCAGCAGAGGGCAGGAGAGTTAGAAGTTGCAGGCACACTCTTCTCTTTTTCTGCCACAGAAAGAGAAAATGAAAACCAGATGTGTTTCCCTGCCCATGGCAAACACCAGCCTTTCCATCCTTACAGTCCTCCTGCCATCAGCACTAATTGAAACAACATCCCACTCACCTTTTCCATGTCTGACAGAGGTTGCAGCTCTTTCTATTGCATCCCTCTAGCTTTCAAGTCAAGAGCTCCTGTGTCACACAAGGAAAAGCAACCTTTTACCTGCTTTGCCATGCTCATGGCAGCAGCAATGCAGATGCCAGCAGCTGATGCCCACAAGGAAAGCCAGCCTGGACTTATTTTCATTACATATCTTTGTCCTGATGTCCTTCTAGAAGCTGGAACATTTCTCCATCTCAGCAGAAGAGGGCAGGATGGGTCCAAGGTGAGGGCACACTCTGCTCTTTTTCTGCCACACAAAGAGAAAATGAAAATCAGATGTGTTTCCCTGCGCATGGCAAACACCAGCCTTTCCATCCTTACAGTCCTCCTGACATCAGCAGCAACTTAAACAACATCCCACTCACCTTTGCCATGTCTGGCAGAGGTTGAAGCACTTTCTATTGCATCCCTCTAGCTTTCAAGTCAAGAGCTCCTGTGTCACACAAGGAAAAGCAACCTTTTACCTGCTTTGCCATGCTCATGGCAGCAGCAATGGAGATGCCAGCAGCGGATGCCCACAAGAACAGCCAGCCTGGACTTATTTTCATTACATATCTTTGTCCTGATGTCTTCTAGAAGCTGGAACATTTCTCCCTCTGAGCAGCAACGGGCACGAGGGGTCCAAGGTGAGGGCACGCTCTCCCCTGTTTATCTGGAACAAAAAGAGAAAGAGAAAATGAAAACCAGATGTGTTTCCCAGCCCATGGCAAACACCAGCCTTTCCATCCTTACAGTCCTCCTGACATCAGCACTAATTGAAACAACATCCCACTCACCTTTGCCATGTCTGGCAGAGGTTGCAGCTCTTTCTATTGCATCCCTCTAGCTTTCAAGTCAAGAGCTCCTGTGTCACACAAGGAAAAGCAATCTTTTACCTGCTTTGCCATGCTCATGGCAGCAGCAATGCAGATGCCAGCAGCTGATGCCCACAAGGACAGCCAGCCTGGACTTATTTTCATTACGTATCTTTGTCCTGATGTCCTTCTAGAAGCTGGAACATTTCTCCATCTCAGCAGAAGAGGGCAGGATGGGTCCAAGGTGAGGGCACACTCTGCTCTTTTTCTGGCACACAAAGAGAAAATGAAAACCAGATGTGTTTCCCTGCCCATGGCAAAAACCAGCCTTTCCATCCTTACAGTCCTTCCTGACATCAGCAGCAACTGAAACAACATCCCACTCACCTTTGCCATGTCTGGCAGAGGTTGCAGCTCTTTCTATTACATCCTTCTTGCTTTGAAGTCAAGAGCTCCTGTGTCACACAGGGAAAAGCTATCTTTTACCTGCTGTGCCATGCTCATGGCAGCAGCAATGCAGATGCCAGCAGCTGATGCCCACAAGGACAGCCAGCCTGGACTTATTTTCATTACATATATTTGTCCTGATGTCCTTCTAGAAGCTGGAACATTTCTCCCTCTGAGCAGCAGAGGGCAGGATGGGTCCAAGGTGAGGGCACACTCTGCTCTTTTTCTGGCACACAAAGAGAAAATGAAAACCAGATGTGTTTCCCTGCCCATGGCAAACACCAGCCTTTACATCCTTACAGTCCTTCCTGAAATCAGCAGCAATGGAAACAACATCCCACTCACCTTTGCCATGTCTGGCTGAGGTTGCAGCTCTTTCTATTGCATCCCTCTAGCTTTCAAGTCAAGAGCTCCTGTGTCACACAAGGAAAAGCAATCTTTTACCTGCTTTGCCATGCTCATGGCAGCAGCAATGCAGATGCCAGCAGCGGATGGCCACAAGGACAGCCAGCCTGGACTTATTTTCATTACATATCTCTGTCCTAATGTCCTTCTAGTAGCTGGGACATTTCTCCATCTCAGCAGAAGAGGGCAGGATGGGTCCAAGGTGAGGGCACACTCTGCGCTTTTTCTGGCACACAAAGAGAAAATGAAAACCAGATGTGTTTCCCAGCCCATGGCAAACACCAGCCTTTCCATCCTTACAGTCCTTCTTGAAATCAGCGGCAATGGAAACAACATCCCACTCACCTTTGCCATGTCTGGATGAGGTTGCAGCTCTTTCTATTGCATCCCTCTAGCTTTCAAGTCAAGAGCTCCTGTGTCACACAAGGAAAAGCAATCTTTTACCTGCTGTGCCATGCTCATGGCAGCAGCAATGCAGATGCCAGCAGCTGATGCCCACAAGGACAGCCAGCCTGGACTTATTTTCATTACGTATCTTTGTCCTGATGTCCTTCTAGAAGCTGGAACATTTCTCCCTCTCAGCAGCAGAGGGCAGGAGAGTTAGAAGTTGCAGGCACACTCTTCTCTTTTTCTGCCACACAGAGAGAAAATGAAAACCCGATGTGTTTCCCAGCCCATGGCAAACACCAGCCTTTCCATCCTTACAGTCTTCCTGACTTCAGCACTAATTGAAACAACATCCCACTCACCTTTGCCATGTCTGGCAGAGGTTGCAGCTCTTTCTATTGCATCCCTCTAGCTTTCAAGTCAAGAGCTCCTGTGTCACACAAGGAAAAGCAATCTTTTACCTGCTTTGCCATGCTCATGGCATAAGCAATGCAGATGCCAGCAGCTGATGCCCACAAGGACAGCCAGCCTGGACTTATTTTCATTACATATCTTTGTCCTGATGTCCTTCTAGAAGCTGGAACATTTCTTACTCTGATCAGCAGAGGGCAGGAGAGTTAGAAGTTGCAGGCACACTCTCCTCTTTTTCTGCCACACAAAGAGAAAATGAAAACCAGATGTGTTTCCCTGCCCATGGCAAACACCAGACTTTGCATCCTTACAGTCCTCCTGACATCAGCAGCAACTGAAACAACATCCCACTCACCTTTGCCATGTCTGGCAGAGGTTGCAGCTCTTTCTATTACATCCTTCTTGCTTTGAAGTCTAGAGCTCCTTTGTCACACAGGGAAAAGCTATCTTTTACCTGCTGTGCCATGCTCATGGCAGCAGCAATGCAGATGCCAGCAGCTGATGCCCACAAGGACAGCCAGCCTGGACTTATTTGCATTACATATCTTTGTCCTGATGTCCTTCTAGAAGCTGGAACATTTCTCCCTCTGAGCAGCAGAGGGCAGGATGGGTCCAAGTTGCAGGCATACTCTCCCCTGTTTATCTGGCACTCAAAGAGAAAGAGAAAATGAAAACCAGATGTTTTTCCCTGCCCATGGCAAACACCAGCCTTTCCATCCTTAGAGTCCTTCCTGACATCAGCAGCAACTGAAACAACATCCCACTCACCTTTGCCATGTCTGGCAGAGGTTGCAGCTCTTTCTATTGCATCCCTCTAGCTTTCAAGTCAAGAGCTCCTGTGTCACACAAGGAAAAGCAATCTTTTACCTGCTGTGCCATGCTCATGGCAGCAGCAATGCAGATGCCAGCAGCTGATGCCCACAAGGACAGCCAGCCTGGACTTATTTTCATTACATATCTTTGTCCTGATGTCCTTCTAGAAGCTGGAACATTTCTCCCTCTGAGCAGCAAAGGGCAGGAGGGGTCCAAGGTGAGGGCACGCTCTCCCCTGTTTATCTGTCACAAAAAGAGAAAGAGAAAATGAAAACCAGATGTGTTTCCCAGCCCATGGCAAACACCAGCCTTTCCATCCTTACAGTCCTCCTGACATCAGCACTAATTGAAACAACATCACACTCACCTTTGCCATGTCTGGCAGAGGTTGCAGCTCTTTCTATTGCATCCTTCTTTCTTTCAAGTTAACAGATCCTGTGTCACACAAGGAAAAGCAACCTTTTACCTGCTGTGCCATGCTCATGGCAGCAGCAATGCAGATGGCAGCAGCTGATGCCCACAAGGACAGCCAGCCTGGACTTTTTTTCATTACGTATCTTTGTCCTGATGTCCTTCTAGAAGCTGGAACATTTCTCCCTCTCAGCAGAAGAGGGCAGGATGGGTCCAAGGTGAGGGCACACTCTGCTCTTTTTCTGGCACACAAAGAGAAAATGAAAACCAGATGTGTTTCCCTGCCCATGGCAAACACCAGCCTTTCCATCCTTACAGTCCTTCCTGACATCAGCAGCAACTGAAACAACATCCCACTCACCTTTGCCATGTCTGGCAGAGGTTGCAGCTCTTTCTATTACATCCTTCTTGCTTTGAAGTCAAGAGCTCCTGTGTCACACAGGGAAAAGCTATATTTTACCTGCTGTGCCATGCTCATGGCAGCAGCAATGCAGATGCCAGCAGCTGATGCCCACAAGGACAGCCAGCCTGGACTTATTTTCATTACATATCTTTGTCCTGATGTCCTTCTAGAAGCTGGAACATTTCTCCATCTCAGCAGAAGAGGGCAGGATGCTTCCAAGGTGAGGGCACACTCTGCTCTTTTTCTGGCACACAAAGAGAAAATGAAAACCAGATGTGTTTCCCAGCCCATGGCAAACACCAGCCTTTCCATCCTTACAGTCTTCCTGACTTCAGCACTAATTGAAACAACATCCCACTCACCTTTGCCATGTCTGGCAGAGGTTGCAGCTCTTTCTATTGCATCCCTCTAGCTTTCAAGTCAAGAGCTCCTGTGTGACACAAGGAAAAGCAACCTTTTACCTGCTTTGCCATGCTCATGGCCCAGCAATGCAGATGCCAGCAGCTGATGCCCACAAGGACAGCCAGCCTGGACTTATTTTCATTACGTATCTTTGTCCTGATGTCCTTCTAGAAGCTGGAACATTTCTCCATCTCAGCAGAAGAGGGCAGGAGAGTTAGAAGTTGCAGGCACACTCTGCTCTTTTTCTGCCACACAAAGAGAAAATGAAAACCAGATGTGTTTCCCTGCCCATGGCAAACACCAGACTTTGCATCCTTACAGTCCTCCTGACATCAGCAGCAACTGAAACAACATCCCACTCACCTTTGCCATGTCTGGCAGAGGTTGCAGCTCTTTCTATTACATCCTTCTTGCTTTGAAGTCTAGAGCTCCTTTGTCACACAGGGAAAAGCTATCTTTTACCTGCTGTGCCATGCTCATGGCAGCAGAAATGCAGATGCCAGCAGCTGATGCCCACAAGGACAGCCAGCCTGGACTTATTTGCATTACATATCTTTGTCCTGATGTCCTTCTAGAAGCTGGAACATTTCTCCCTCTGAGCAGCAGAGGGCAGGATGGGTCCAAGTTGCAGGCATACTCTCCCCTGTTTATCTGGCACTCAAAGAGAAAGAGAAAATGAAAACCAGATGTTTTTCCCTGCCCATGGCAAACACCAGCCTTTCCATCCTTAGAGTCCTTCCTGACATCAGCAGCAACTGAAACAACATCCCACTCACCTTTGCCATGTCTGGCAGAGGTTGCAGCTCTTTCTATTGCATCCCTCTAGCTTTCAAGTCAAGAGCTCCTGTGTCACACAAGGAAAAGCAATCTTTTACCTGCTGTGCCATGCTCATGGCAGCAGCAATGCAGATGCCAGCAGCTGATGCCCACAAGGACAGCCAGCCTGGACTTATTTTCATTACATATCTTTGTCCTGATGTCCTTCTAGAAGCTGGAACATTTCTCCCTCTGAGCAGCAAAGGGCAGGAGGGGTCCAAGGTGAGGGCACGCTCTCCCCTGTTTATCTGTCACAAAAAGAGAAAGAGAAAATGAAAACCAGATGTGTTTCCCAGCCCATGGCAAACACCAGCCTTTCCATCCTTACAGTCCTCCTGACATCAGCACTAATTGAAACAACATCACACTCACCTTTGCCATGTCTGGCAGAGGTTGCAGCTCTTTCTATTGCATCCTTCTTTCTTTCAAGTTAACAGATCCTGTGTCACACAAGGAAAAGCAACCTTTTACCTGCTGTGCCATGCTCATGGCAGCAGCAATGCAGATGGCAGCAGCTGATGCCCACAAGGACAGCCAGCCTGGACTTTTTTTCATTACGTATCTTTGTCCTGATGTCCTTCTAGAAGCTGGAACATTTCTCCCTCTCAGCAGAAGAGGGCAGGATGGGTCCAAGGTGAGGGCACACTCTGCTCTTTTTCTGGCACACAAAGAGAAAATGAAAACCAGATGTGTTTCCCTGCCCATGGCAAACACCAGCCTTTCCATCCTTACAGTCCTTCCTGACATCAGCAGCAACTGAAACAACATCCCACTCACCTTTGCCATGTCTGGCAGAGGTTGCAGCTCTTTCTATTACATCCTTCTTGCTTTGAAGTCAAGAGCTCCTGTGTCACACAGGGAAAAGCTATATTTTACCTGCTGTGCCATGCTCATGGCAGCAGCAATGCAGATGCCAGCAGCTGATGCCCACAAGGACAGCCAGCCTGGACTTATTTTCATTACATATCTTTGTCCTGATGTCCTTCTAGAAGCTGGAACATTTCTCCATCTCAGCAGAAGAGGGCAGGATGCTTCCAAGGTGAGGGCACACTCTGCTCTTTTTCTGGCACACAAAGAGAAAATGAAAACCAGATGTGTTTCCCAGCCCATGGCAAACACCAGCCTTTCCATCCTTACAGTCTTCCTGACTTCAGCACTAATTGAAACAACATCCCACTCACCTTTGCCATGTCTGGCAGAGGTTGCAGCTCTTTCTATTGCATCCCTCTAGCTTTCAAGTCAAGAGCTCCTGTGTCACACAAGGAAAAGCAATCTTTTACCTGCTTTGCCATGCTCATGGCATAAGCAATGCAGATGCCAGCAGCTGATGCCCACAAGGACAGCCAGCCTGGACTTATTTTCATTACATATCTTTGTCCTGATGTCCTTCTAGAAGCTGGAACATTTCTTACTCTGATCAGCAGAGGGCAGGAGAGTTAGAAGTTGCAGGCACACTCTCCTCTTTTTCTGCCACACAAAGAGAAAATGAAAACCAGATGTGTTTCCCTGCCCATGGCAAACACCAGCCTTTCCATCCTTACAGTCCTTCCTGAAATCAGCAGTAATGGAAACAACATCCCACTCACCTTTGCCATGTCTGGCAGAAGTTGCAGCTCTTTCTATTACATCCTTCTTGCTTTGAAGTCTAGAGCTCCTTTGTCACACAGGGAAAAGCAATCTTTTACCTGCTGTGCCATGCTCATGGCAGCAGCAATGCAGATGCCAGCAGCTGATGCCCACAAGGACAGCCAGGCTGGACTTATTTTCATTACATATCTTTGTCCTGATGTCCTTCTAGAAGCTGGAACATTTCTCCCTCTGAGCAGCAGAGGGCAGGATGGGTCCAAGTTGCAGGCATACTCTCCCCTGTTTATCTGGCACTCAAAGAGAAAGAGAAAATGAAAACCAGATGTTTTTCCCAGCCCATGGCAAACACCAGCCTTTCCATCCTTACAGTCCTTCCTGACTTCAGCACTAATTGAAACAACATCCCACTCACCTTTGCCATGTCTGGCACAGGTTGCAGCTCTTTCTATTGCATCCCTCTAGCTTTCAAGTCAAGAGCTCCTGTGTCACACACGGAAAAGCAATCTTTTACCTGCTTTGCCATGCTCATTGCAGAAGCAATGCAGTTGCCAGCAGCTGATGACCACAAGGAGAGGCAGCCTGGACTTATTTTCATTACATATCTTTGTCCTGATGTCCTTCTAGAAGCTGGAACATTTCTCCCTCTCAGCAGAAGAGGGCAGGAGAGTTAGAACTAGCAGGAACACTCTGCTCTTTTTCTGGCACACAAAGAGAAAATGAAAACCAGATGTGTTTCCCTGCCCATGGCAAACACCAGCCTTTCCATCCTTACAGTCCTTCCTGACATAAGCAGCAACTGAAACAACATCCCACTCACCTTTGCCATGTCTGGCAGAGGTTGCAGCTCTTTCTATTACATCCCTCTAGCTTTGAAGTCAAGAGCTCCTGTGTCACACAGGGAAAAGCTATCTTTTACCTGCTGTGCCATGCTCATGGCAGCAGCAATGCAGATGCCAGAAGCTGATGCCCACAAGGACAGCCAGCCTGGACTTATTTTCATTACATATCTTTGTCCTGATGTCCTTCTAGAAGCTGGAACATTTCTCCATCTCAGCAGAAGAGGGCAGGATGCTTCCAAGGTGAGGGCACACTCTGCTCTTTTTCTGGCACACAAAGAGAAAATGAAAACCAGATGTGTTTCCCAGCCCATGGCAAACACCAGCCTTTCCATCCTTACAGTTCTTCCTGACTTCAGCACTAATTGAAACAACATCCCACTCACCTTTGCCATGTCTCGCAGAGGTTGCAGCTCTTTCTATTGCATCCCTCTAGCTTTCAAGTCAAGAGCTCCTGTGTCACACAAGGAAAAGCAATCTTTTACCTGCTTTGCCATGCTCATGGCATAAGCAATGCAGATGCCAGCAGCTGATGCCCACAAGGACAGCCAGCCTGGACTTATTTTCATTACATATCTTTGTCCTGATGTCCTTCTAGAAGCTGGAACATTTCTCCCTCTGATCAGCAGAGGGCAGGAGAGTTAGAAGTTGCAGGCACACTCTCCTCTTTTTCTGCCACACAAAGAGAAAATGAAAACCAGATGTGTTTCCCTGCCCATGGCAAACACCAGACTTTGCATGCTTACAGTCCTCCTGACATCAGCAATAACTGAAACAACATCCCACTCACCTTTGCCATGTCTGGCAGAGGTTGCAGCTCTTTCTATTACATCCTTCTTGCTTTGAAGTCAAGAGCTCCTGTGTCACACAGGGAAAAGCTATCTTTTACCTGCTGTGCCATGCTCATGGCAGCAGCAATGCAGATGCCAGCAGCTGATGCCCACAAGGACAGCCAGCCTGGACTTATTTTCATTACATATATTTGTCCGGATGTCCTTCTAGAAGCTGGAACATTTCTCCCTCTGAGCAGCAGAGGGCAGGATGGGTCCAAGTTGCAGGCATACTCTCCCCTGTTTATCTGGCACTCAAAGAGAAAGCGAAAATGAAAACCAGATGTGTTTCCCTGCCCATGGCAAACACCAGCCTTTCCATCCTTACAGTCCTTCCTGACATCAGCAGCAACTGAAACAACATCCCACTCACCTTTGCCATGTCTGGCAGAGGTTGCAGCTCTTTCTATTGCATCCCTCTAGCTTTCAAGTCAAGAGCTCCTGTGTCACACAAGGAAAAGCAATCTTTTACCTGCTGTGCCATGCTCATGGCAGCAGCAATGCAGATGCCAGCAGCTGATGCCCACAAGGACAGCCAGCCTGGACTTATTTTCATTACATATATTTGTCCTGATGTCCTTCTAGAAGCTGGAACATTTCTCCCTCTGAGCAGCAGAGGGCAGGATGGGTCCAAGGTGAGGGGACACTCTCCCCAGTTTTTCTGGCACACAAAGAGAAAATGAAAACCAGATGTGTTTCCCAGCCCATGGCAAACACCAGCCTTTCCATCCTTACAGTCCTTCCTGAAATCAGCACTAATTGAAACAACATCCCACTCACCTTTGCCATGTCTGGCTGAGGTTGCAGCTCTTTCTATTGCATCCCTCTAGCTTTCAAGTCAAGAGCTCCTGTGTCACACAAGGAAAAGCAATCTTTTACCTGCTTTGCCATGCTCATGGCAGCAGCAATGCAGATGCCAGCAGCTGATGCCCACAAGGACAGCCAGCCTGGACTTATTTTCATTACATATCTTTGTCCTGATGTCCTTCTAGAAGCTGGAACATTTCTCCCTCCGAGCAGCAGAGGGCAGGAGGGGTCCAAGGTGAGGGCACACTCTCCCCTGTTTATCTGGCACAAAAAGAGAAAGAGAAAATGAAAACCAGATGTGTTTCCCTGCCCATGGCAAACACCAGCCTTTCCATCCTTACAGTCTTCCTGACATCAGCAGCAACTGAAACAACATCCCACTCACCTTTGCCATGTCTGACAGAGGTTGCAGCTCTTTCTATTGCATCCCTCTAGCTTTCAAGTCAAGAGCTCCTGTGTCACACAAGGAAAAGCAATCTTTTACCTGCTTTGCCATGCTCATGGCATAAGCAATGCAGTTTCCAGCAGCTGATGCCCACAAGGACAGCCAGCCTGGACTTATTTTCATTACATATCTTTGTCCTGATGTCCTTCTAGAAGCTGGAACATTTCTCCCTCTGAGCAGCAGAGGGCAGGAGAGTTAGAAGTTGCAGGCACACTCTCCTCTTTTTCTGCCACACAAAGACAAAATGAAAACCAGATGTGTTTCCCTGCCCATGGCAAACACCAGACTTTGCATCCTTACAGTCCTCCTGACATCAGCAGCAACTGAAACAACATCCCACTCACCTTTGCCATGTCTCGCAGAGGTTGCAGCTCTTTCTATTACATCCTTCTTTCTTTGAAGTCAAGAGCTCCTGTGTCACACAGGGAAAAGCTATCTTTTACCTGCTGTGCCATGCTCATGGCAGCAGCAATGCAGATGCCAGCAGCTGATGCCCACAAGGACAGCCAGCCTGGACTTATTTTCATTACATATATTTGTCCGGATGTCCTTCTAGAAGCTGGAACATTTCTCCCTCTGAGCAGCAGAGGGCAGGATGGGTCCAAGTTGCAGGCATACTCTCCCCTGTTTATCTGGCACTCAAAGAGAAAGAGAAAATGAAAACCAGATGTTTTTCCCTGCCCATGGCAAACACCAGCCTTTCCATCCTTAGAGTCCTTCCTGACTTCAGCAGCAACAGAAACAACATCCCACTCACCTTTGCCATGTCTGACAGAGGTTGCAGCTCTTTCTATTGCATCCCTCTACCCTTCAAGTCAAGAGCTCCTGTGTCACACAAGGAAAAGCAATCTTTTACCTGCTTTGCCATGCTCATGGCAGAAGCAATGCAGTTGCCAGCAGCTGATGACCACAAGGAGAGGCAGCCTGGACTTATTTTCATTACATATCTTTGTCCTGATGTCCTTCTAGAAGCTGGAACATTTCTCCCACTCAGCAGAAGAGGGCAGGAGAGTTAGAACTAGCAGGAACACTCTGCTCTTTTTCTGGCACACAAAGAGAAAATGAAAACCAGATGTGTTTCCCTGCCCATGACAAACACCAGCCTTTCCATCCTTACAGTCCTTCCTGACATCAGCACTAATTGAAACAACATCCCACTCACCTTTGCCATGTCTGGCAGAGGTTGCAGCTCTTTCTATTGCATCCCTCTAGCTTTCAAGTCAAGAGCTCCTGTGTCACACAAGGAAAAGCAATCTTTTACCTGCTGTGCCATTCTCATGGCAGCAGCAATGCAGATGCCAGCAGCTGATGCCCACAAGGACAGCCAGCCTGGACTTATTTTCATTACATATCTTTGTCCTGAAGTCCTTCTAGAAGGTTGAACACTTCTCCATCTCTGCTGCAATGGTCAAAAAGGGTCCAAGTTTAGGGCACACTCTCCTCATGGCCTCTTGTACTCATAGACAAAGGGAACATGAAAACCAGAAGTTTTTCTTTGCCCATGGCAGACACTAGCCTTTCCATCCTGACAGTCCTTCCTACAATCAGACGGAATTGAAACAACATCCCCCACGTCTCTTTTTTGAACTTATTCATGCATGAATAATAATAATGAGAATTTTTATGTAAATCTTATTTCTGCATGGAAACGATCTGATAACCAGAGCTTTTTTTCTCTAAAACAATCCAGCGAATTTGCATTGCTTATCTATGTACGCAAAATGTTTTTGCCATTCATCTCAAATATCAATACATCTGGCAAAATAAGATAGAAAAAGTATTTACAGACATTTTTGGACATAGATTACTTTTGTTCAAGTGGGAAAGAATCCCTAAGCTGCAATCATGAAATTCTTTTATCACTTTCTCTGATTTAGCCAGTGTTACTAAAAGGGAAATAAGACACAGGCTTTTGATAGCAGCTGCCAATTTAAGAACGATAATAACTTTTATTATTCTTGGCTAAGATCAAAGTCCTGCATTTCAGGTTTATCTCCAGCTCATCAAGTATAATTAACAGTTTTGGATAGCCACATTATTATATGGCAATATTGTCTTCCTGCAAGGAATTTCATTGTTTTACACGTGCCACAGGTTGTTAATAGATTGCCTGATTACCATTTATTTTTTTTATTGGCTTATGATGACCACAGAAAACTATACAGCAGCACCATAAAAACTTTAAATCCTATCCCATGTATCTGCATTCATACGAAAATTATATTGGAAAGCATTGGTGAAACTAAGATTACAAAATAAAGCAGGGGACAATTTCAGTGAAAGCCTGCAGGTTTCACAGCTCTGCCCATTTCAAACCCCTGAAGACATCCACGGGTTTCCTGCTGTGGGACACAGGCACTCACCTGCAGCTCAGCACTGCCTGCTCATGCCTGCGCACACCTTCAGGCTGGAACCAAGGAAATCCTCAGCAAAGACATCAGTACACTTTTGTTATGATGACTTTCATAAAGAAGCATCAAATATTTCTTCACGAGAAATACTGCAAGTCCCTTTGACACTAGCCCTTATTTTAAATGTTTAGATTTGTGCTTCATTCAGGCGTGCTGTCACTCCCAAAAAGATTTTTATTCTTTTGCTTTTCATTCTGAGGAACACAGTGATTTCTGCCTTGTTTACTGACTGTAGGCACAGCAATACTCCTGCACCTTCCGGGAAACAGCAAATCCATCTCTTTCACACCCTACTTCTATCAAGCTCATTCACCTTACAAGGTATTTATTGCAAGCAGCTCTTCCAAAAATGGAGATTAACAGAACCTGCAACCCAGGACACCTCAGTAAGCCAGTACTTTTCATCTCCTGAAGGTGTAGGTAGACACAGAGCTGGAACATCTTTTCCAGAGCTGTGTGATGCTATCTCATCTATGTTCCTTTACTGTGCACTCAGTTTCACTTCTTATCTAACCTGGTTGCATCCCAGGATTTCTGGTGCCAAAAATAAACTGACAGCTTTCATCACTAGTTAAAAGGAAACTGCAATAGGAAAAGCAATTTTTCTGATTTCTCTGTTGATCAAAGATGCTTCATGCAAGCCTGATGCGGTAGAAACAATATCAGCTTTAGAATGACAGTCATTAGAGCAGAATCCTTTCACTGATGAAATCCCACAGTCCTGATTCATACAACACTGACACTGGAGGACACAGTAGTTTAGATGAGAGCGCATTAAAAATGACTAAGTTAAGGTCTCAGCAAAGAGTGACAAGTATGAAAAAAAGAAGTTGCAGAAACTGCTTCAGTTTGGCACTCTGGCATAAAGTATGACAACACACAACCTGCCTGTGCAGTTCCAGAAGCAGAAGAAAGCCGTCAACCAAGACTTGTTCTCATCTGCTCTGAAAGTCCACTGGGACAAGGCCACTTTTCTCTGACG
This sequence comes from Phasianus colchicus, assembly GCF_987193195.1. Classification (NCBI taxonomy): domain Eukaryota; kingdom Metazoa; phylum Chordata; class Aves; order Galliformes; family Phasianidae; genus Phasianus; species Phasianus colchicus. The sequence continues at coordinate 4,165,567 of NC_143476.1, forward strand.
TGCTTCCAGAAGTATCACTTCTGAGCACTGTGCCAGGGAGTTACAAGATACTGTTTGTGTGTACAGAGGAGAAAAAGACGTCTGTCTGGAAACAGACTTGGTGAAGGAGAAGCAGCATTTCCAGAGTACTTCAGAAAGAACTGAGCACTGCCCCAAGAGCTTCAGAGCGGCAGGCTGTCACAGTGTGCCAACCAGCTCAGCTGTGAGTTGGCACTGAAGCTGCACCACAGGGAGAACAAAGCCCCCTGTGCACCCTTGGAGAGCCAAGGGTTGGAGATTCATGAACCTTGAGCTCCTTTCCAAGCCGGGCCATGCTGTGATTCTGGGATTCTCACCTTTGCCTCATCTGGCAGAGGGAGGCAGCTCTTTCTCTTGTCTCCCTATGGCTGTCAGGTCACCAGGGCCAGTGTCACACAGGGAACTGCAAACACTGTGTGTGCTGTGCCCTGCCCATGGCAGCACAGAGGCAGCTGCCAGCAGCTGATGCCCACAAGGACAGCCAGCCTGGACTTCCTTTGATTCCTTCCCTTTGGATCAGCGTCCTTCAGGAAGGCGGAACATCTCTCCAGCTGAGCAGCAGAGGACAGCAGGGCTTTGTTGTCTGGGCATGTTCTCTTCTGGCCCTCTGGCCCTCACAGACACAGGAGGAGGACACAGAGGCTGCTGTAACACAGCCAGCCCTGCCTCTCAGGTCAGCTCTCAGGCCATCCTCTCTCCCCTCAGCAGCAGCTCACTGTTCTGCACTCCTCTGGCCTGGGCTGGCAGAGGTGTGCAGCAGTTCTGCTGATCTCCCAGTGCTGGCCATGTCTGCAGTGCCTGTGTGAAAGACACAGGAAGCTGCCAGCATTGCACTGCTCTGCTGTGCCCCTGCCATCACCGAGTTTGCTGTCAGCAGCTGCTGCTACACGTCCATTCAGGCACAGGCCTTTCCTTCCTGGCCCTCTTTCCCCCCCTCTCTCCTCTGCTCTCTCTCGTGCTCCCCTTTGGCCTGGGCTGGCTGAGCAGTGCAGGCCTTGTTGTTGCTCCCTGGGCCAACTACGTCACGGTTCCCCGTGACTCTGCCAGCTGCTCTGACACAGCGACTGCGTCCTCAGTGTGGATTCCAGAATGCGACAGACGTCCAGAGAAGACTTCCAGGGCTGATTGGAACATGCTGCCATCAAGAACTGCCATGGCTCAGGCCCCCTGGGAATCTGCTCACAGCGAAAGCTGCTGTCACTCTGTGTGGGCACAGCCTTGTCTGTGTAGGCCTGCTCACACTGCAGCCCCTGTCTGCACCAGAACCGTGCCGATCCACCTTCTCTTGGCCTCCTTGCCTGCATGGAAAAGGGCAGCTTGGGCTGAAGTCCCTCCACTTTCAGATGGCCGAGTGAAGTCTCTGAGCCCTGGTGACCCACGCAGCTCTTCAGCCTGCTGACCTGCTCTGCTGGGGCTGTCTTAACAGGCAGAGGGCACGTTATCCTAATGTCCCCACATCCATCCCTCTTAGCATACTGTAGGCCAGTTCCTAAAAGGACACCTGCACAATCTCTCTGAATGTTAATCAACATGCAGTTGGTCTGTGCACTGCAGAAATTGCATCTAGGTTTTCAGTGGTGATTAGCTATGTGTTTAGTCAGAGGTGCAATGGTTCTAATGGTGAGAGAAAGACATTCCCAGTTGTCATCAGGTGGAACACACTTCAGACTGGAATCCTCAAGCAGACTGCAGTCAAGCTTTCTTAATTATTCGTTGTTGTTATCAATTCAGACGCATCTCTGAATTCCTGCTTGAATGAACATTCTGTAATAATCTGCTGAGACAGTGCAAGGCTTGACAATGAGACTATAGTTTATGAAAGCAGCACTTTTTACTTCCTTTACAAGTTCTTATCTGAATGCTAAATACAACATCAATTCACTTCTCACTGGGTTGAACGTTTTAAATATTTGGTAAACATAATGGTTCTAATTCTGACATTTAATATGAAAATATTAAAATTCTTGTGTTACAGTACTTTTTTGTTAGAATGCCAGATGCTAAAGGGATGAAGTGGCACAAGAAAGCAAAATATCTCTGCTGATGGCAGGAAGGACTGTAAGGATGGAAAGGCTGGTGTTTGCCATGGGCAGGGAAACACATCTGGTTTTCTTGTTCCCTTTGTCTCTGAGTGCCAGAAAAACAGAGGAGAGCGTGCCCTCACCTTGGACCCCTCCTGCCCTCTGCTGCTGAGATGGAGAAATGTCCCACCTCCTACAAGGACATCAGGACAAAGGTAAGTAATCAAAATATTTCCAGGCTGGCTGTACTCGTGGGCATCTGTTGTTGGAAAATTTAATGTCAGTAAACTGCCTAGATAAGGACAGAATGAGGGTGACAATAGAATGGTACGTAATCACAGTGCAATGAAAATAGTATGCAGGGTGCAGGAAGGGAGGTGTGGACATTCTGAGTTGCAACTCTTTATTTGCTCCAGAAAGCTCTATCAGAATGGAAGACTGAAGGAAATACTTTGAGTGTTTTTGTAATGTGACTGGACGAAAGATCCATGTGGCAAATTGAATAACTGAGTGGTAAAGGGACATAGATACCTCACTGTTTCATGGAACCTTTCAATTAAGCATCTGAGCACTGTGTACAGGACTTGGGAATGTAAGTATTAGAGGATCATGGAATATCTTTATTTGGAAGGGACCTCGAGGATCATGTATTCCACCTCCTGGTTCCACACCGGACCTCCTATGGGTCAAGCCCTGTGTCTGAGAGCATTGTGCAAATGCTCTTTGGCCTTTGTCAGCTCAGTGCCAAACCACTGCCCTGGGGAGCCACTGCCAAATTCATGTATCTAGTTCATCCTCCAGAATGATGCCAAGAACAGTTATAGAGATCGACTTACAAACAAAATTCTTGTCTTGAATTAATGGTACATTTACCATTAAAAAAAAAAAAAAAGAAAAAAAAAAGAAAAAAAAAATGAAAGCCACATTCTTACGCTGGCATTTTACAGTATTGTCAGATTTTTGTAATTCTGTTTTGTCATATAAGATTCTCTCATCATGAAATAATGACCAAATTCTCTTTTCATATCTAAACATACAAATGTTAAAGGCAGCAGTGCTGTTCAAGAGTACATTACCAGCTCAAACACTGCTTTGGCTATAAAACTGAAGGTAGTAAGGAATTTTATCAAGGAGTTAGAAGAAAACATGTAAGTGTAGATTTAAAAGCAACCTGTATTGTTACTTAGAGTTTGATATAGTGTAATCCAATGCACAGTACTTGTAACGTATGTTTTATAAAATGCTTTGCAATGTAGGCATCTATTAAGATAAATGCTGCAAGTTCTAATATGTCCATGACCTTTTCAAACTGTTCCTTACTCCTACACATCACTACGAGTAGTTCTTCTGTCAGGAAGGATCACATGAGTAATTAACCTGTGACCTTAAGTTTGGAATTAAATGCATACAGTGGAAGTAAGAGCTGTGGGTTATTTTGCTCTTTCAGTGTTGAACAGCCGAGGTGTTTTGTTTTGGAGGGTGGATAGTGATGGGACAAGTGGGGAATGGCTTTAAACTGAGACGGGGGGTGTTGAGGTTTAGGTTGGATGTGAGGAGGAATTTTTTCAGCCAGAGGGTGGTGAGGCACTGGAACAGGTTGCCCAGGGAGGCTGTGGATGCCCCATCCCTGCAGGCATCCAAGGCCAGGCTGGATGTGGCTCTGGGCAGCCTGGGCTGCTGGCTGGCAGGTTAGAAACCCAACATGACTTTATTGCAGCCCTGGGTGCAGGGGGATCACTGCTCCTAGCATGCACACAGAAGAGCTGGAGCACACAGGTGATGTACATTCCACTTGTGAACATTCCTGCAATTGCAGAGAGCGTGCGCCTGTTCCAATCACTGCTGCACAGATTAAAAACTGATTGCAGATGAGCTGTTTTGGTATGGGGTTCTTGCAAATGGTCTGCAGTGGCTGTGTGATTCCTCAGGGAGTTGCTCTCCAGCCCAAAGGTCATGTCCTAAGTCGACCAGATCCCGTTTGTGTCCAGAAATGGCTGACAACAGATCAGCTGCTGGTCAAGTTTCTAACATCACACTGGCCTTGCTCCAGTGTCTGTGTCATCAGCCCCAGCACATACGGTGCACCTCTTCAAGGCTTTGCAACACTGAGACTTTGCACTTGGGCTCCAGACATCCTGCTGCACCAAGAGGTTATTCTAGCTTTGGTATCTTGCAACTTTGTATATAACTACATCACTGTAATCATAAATGTCTAGGAGCATGGAGATGGAGAAATTAATCTTCCTGTAATTCTCTGTACTGCAGCCCCGTGGTTGTCAACACCTAATGCAATATTGAAATTTCAGTTGAGAAATTGAAAGCTGTCCCTAACAAAAAAACATCTGCATTTGTTATTGAAATCACACTGAGGATCAATAAATCCAAATTCTTCTAGCATAACCACGATTATAGGCAGTGTTTAGACAAGCTCTTACAGAAAACCATGAACACAAGGCTAAAGAGAGACTAAGTGATGCACTCTGCAGGAATACTCATGGAAGTCTTCACAGTGCAGGAGTCTGATCTGATTACAGATGCTGTGCTTTAAGTACCCCTTATCATATCTTTTTTTTCACTGTTGTGCAGGGGTTGGACTCAGTGATCTCTGGAGGCTGGAGATGCTGTTTGCTAATGGCAGATGGAGAGAGGAAAAGCAAGTGCAAGGCATGCTGTGCATAGCCACCACATGGCATCTGCACCATTTCCCCCTGCACAAAGGAGGAGCAGCTCACAAGGTTGGCCTGGGCCAGGGAAGGGAGCAGACAAACATCTGGACCGACCCCAGACGAGCTGGTTCTGCAGGTTGGGTGTCTTCTGCTGCTTGTCTCACATCCTGCTGCTCAGCGGTAGATTTGTTCCTGCTCAGTGCTAACAGGAAACTCACACAGCATTTCTGTTTCAGCTGTGCCAACGCTTTGATCCCTTGCTGCTTGGATGGGGCGTTTGAAGAATGATGCCTGTGCTGATGTCCAGCCAGGCTTTGGGGATGAGTCTCCACACCAGGGTCTGTCTGACAGGACTGAGGGTTGGGGATCCAGCCAGGTCGAGTCCAGTGTGCTTTGCTCTTGTTCTTAGTGCTTGTTTTTGCTCAGGAGGGCAGGAGGTGAACCTCGTGAACCAATGCCTGCAGACGGGGTTTGCAGAGAAAGAGGTCCTGCAGGCCTTGTGTGACAGCCACGGAGCTGCAGCGAGGCTGCATCCGTGTAAAACACCAGAGATCCACGGAGGTGTGAAGGGGAGCTGTGGGCTGCAGTCACGCAGGAAGGGATGTGCATGCTCGGGGTTTGGTTGTTGTGTGTGTGTTAAGTGACTGTGATACCACTGCTGGGTCAGTGTGAGTGTACGGAACAAGTGTGACAGCCTTTTTGATGGAGCCCTGTGAAAGGAGTCCTATGGACTTGAGATCCAACTATCAGCCCGTGGGCATCATCCAGGAGTTGGGGTAGGGGATGAGGCAAGGGAAGTTTGGCTGACAAAGGGATAAAGCAGTCTGGCAGTAGTTCTGTGTTTCTCCCATCTCCTCCTTTATTTCCTTACAGGTGAAATAGATGGGTGCTGCAACATGCCCTTGAATGTAACAAAACCCACTCTAGTGTGGATTTGACATGGGCCCAGCACTGCAAGGTACGCTGCTGGGAGGAAGCGTCCATCTGGCTGAGGGCAGGAAGGCCCTCCAGAGGGATGCACTGAGGCCAGTTGTGCAAGGCTCAACAAGAGCAAGCGCCAGGTCCTGCGCTTTGGTCATGACGACCCCGTGCCAGCTTCTCCAGGATTTGGCTGGGCTAGAATTCCAAGCAGCCCCTGATTCCAGAACGTTGGGCTGGGCTGTTGGAATCTTCTGCCCTTGTGACTGGTCTTGCCTCCCCACCCTGTCCGTCGTGGTGGAGCAGCCTGGTGGCCCTCAGTGATGTCATAAGGGCTAGAATGAGGGGAGGAGCAGTGTGTGCTGCGTCCCTTCATTGGAGCGCTGGAGCTCTGACTGAGCAGCTCGCTTGTTGCACTTGTGCACCGACTGCGTCCCTTTGTCTTCACACCGTCCTGTGCAGCACCTTGTAGGTAAGCTGAGACAGTGTGGGAGAGACGGGGGGACAGTGAGTGCTGAGAACTGCTGGCTGGCGGAGCTCATAGGATCACATTATCTCCATCAGCAGAGGGGTGGCCATGAGGGACAGGGAGGTGATCGTCCCCCCCTGCTCTGCTCTTGTGAGGCCCCAGCTGCAGTACAGTGTCCAGAAAGACAGGGAGCTGTTGGAGAGGGTCCAGAGGCGAGCCACAGAGATGATCAGGGGACAGGAGCACCTCCCCTGGAAAGACAGGCTGAGGGAGCTGGGCTTGTTCAGCCTGGAGAAATGAAGGCTGTGGGGTGACCTCATGGCAGCCTTCAGTACCTAAAGGGAGCCTAAAAAGAGGAGGGCAATCAACTCTTTGAAAGGGTAGATAACAGCAGGACAAGGGGAAATGGATTTAAGTTGAAAACTTAAGTTTTTAAGTTGAGGGAGGGCAGATTTTGTTTTTTCCCTCGTAGTCTTTGCTAAACCGTGGAAGCCAACTGACCTGCTCTTTCTCTCTCCTCTCTCCACCCTCTGCCTGCTTCCCTGCTGCAGCTTTTGCTCGTGGAAGATCAGAGCAAAGTGACAAGGAACGGCTGCGGATTCGTGAGATTTCTCTCCCTCGTTCTGATCTCTTGCCAGGTACCTGCCATGGTTTGTCCCCCCACATGCTTTAGCAGCCCGTGACGCCCCGTGTTTAGTAACACAGCCTCATCCAGCTTTGATGGGACGCTGGTCACGTGTGGGTTTTCTCCACGTGCTCTGCAGCTCAGCCCTCAGAAGGATGCTGTCTGTGGTGCTGTGACCAGCTGGTCTCCAGGAAACCAATCCCTTAGGCAAAGAGTCCCAGCCCCAGCTTGTGCAGAGCTGCACAGCATCACCAGGGACACCACCAGGCATGCTTGGGCTGTGTGAGTGTGCCCGACAGCTGTAGGGAGCACAGCAGAGATGTGAACAGAGAAGATAAAAGTGTGTTTCTTTTCAGTTCCAGCTTGTCACACCTACGCTGATGGCTGTGGCGTGCAGCGAGATCAGCTGTGGGCCTGACCTGGCATGGACAGAGGTAGAGTATGAAGCTCTGATTGGTCTTTGTTCCCTGACTGCAGCCAGCAGAGTGAGCCGCAGATGTGCTCTCCTGCTTTCCAAGAGAGCTCCTCTGTGGCAAGACAGTAGTGCAAGCATGGCAAGTTTATAAAAGTACCAGAGCCATCTCGGGTGTTGTGTTTGTCCTCTACTGACTTTTCCCTTGAAATGGCTGCAGAAACAACAATCATTCTCTGCTCTGTTTGGCCTCGCTGTTGGTTGGACTGCTCAAGAGAGCTGCTTGGTGCTTGCAATGGCACTGTTTGCACCTTGTAACTGCAGCCGTAGCTTTGGTTTCCCTCTTCACGGTCTCCTAGCATCTTAAACAGTCAGCCTTCCTGCACAAAGAGCGCAGGAAAGGAGGGGGCAAAATGGACAAGGCCACCTGTCTGCGTCAGTGCCATTGCTGATTAGTCTGCGTGGGGAGAGATGCATCTTTGCTGGCGTGTGCCTGCTGCACACCAGGGAGAGAAACAGCCGTTATTAGACTTGCAGTTCCTTCTGAAGTGCCCATGATAAGGACCGAGTGCATTTCCTGCAGCTTTCTCTGCAGATGTGCTCCTCACCTTGAAATCCTCCTTGTTGGTTCCCAGCTCCTCACCGTGGCCTGTGCTCTCTGTTTCAGACTGAGAACAAGGGGAAGCCCCTGCTGGACCATGAGGTGGCACCTGTGAATGTTCCAGCTATTGCAGCTGCCCATGCTATTAAGAGATACGTTGCCCAGGCAGCGGATGAACTCTCCTTTGAGGTAAGCAGTTCAAGGCGTTCCTTGTTGTTCAATTTTACAATGGCAAATGTCTTCAGAGCTGCACTGGTGCAAGTGCTCTCAAGCTCGGCGATGTTTGGCAGTGCAGAAGAATGCAGTCATTTGAGCTGTGCTTTCCTCCCAGCCGTGCTGAAGCTGGGATTGACACTGCAATCTCTTGCAGGTGGGAGACATCATCTGTGTCATCGACATGCCACCAAAAGAGCTGACCCCCTGGTGGAGAGGCAAGCTCGGCTTCCAGGTAGGCACAAGCTTCAGACTGGAGAGTGCAACTTCAGTAAAGGCAGGAATCTTAGCTTAGAGCTGCTCTGCCTGCATAGGATGCCTAATGGATATAAACAGTTTCCCTGTGTTGGTGTCAGAGGACCTTGTCTTTGGCTGCAAATGTTGAAAAATTGTTACCTTTATGCTGTGAACTATGGCCACTTTCTGCTGGATAGTCTTATGGAACGTCAGGCAAGCACGTTCCGAGGGAAATGTTACGTGGCTTTTGGTTTAACAGTTCAGACCTGAGAAATGCTGCATGCAATAGTTGGCCTCTCTTTTCTTCTTGTTACAGGTTGGATTTTTCCCAGGGGAGTGTGTGGAACTCATTAATAAGAACATTCCTGAGGCACTCATCAACTCAGTGCCAAAGCCAGGTACGGATGTTACATTTCATGGTATGGGGAAGCAAAATGAAGTCTTTTATGGGGTGTGTTCCATGTTTAGTACCTCCTTTATCCATCCCACATTGTCCTCTGAGTTGATGATCCTTCATGCACACCATGGGGCAGAGATTTGGCCCAATCCTCCTGTGTTTATGACTGGACTTGGGGAAACTATAGAACTCTCATGGAATGGCTTGGGATGGAAGGGACCTCAGGGATCATCATGCTCCAACCCTCCTGCCTCAGGATGGTCTCCCAGCCCCCACATTTAATGTCAGATTAGACCAGGCTGCCCAGGGCCCCATCCAACCTGGCCTTGGGCTCCTCCAGAGATGGGGAAAATCCCTTTTTGTATGTACTGGTTGGTAATGTTCTTCCCGTTCTGACGTGCTCTGTAGAATGTGCTGTGCTTGGCCTCGTCCAACGGAGCCAGACCTGAAATGACCTGGTTTCTTCCTTTTGTTGTGCAGTGCCCAAGAAACGCAGCAAGATCCTCACCTTCCTTCGTTCCTTGGTGAAGGCCCGCCCAAAGAAACCGACCGAGCGGGAGGTGGAGAAGGAAAGGGTGTTTGGCGGTGACCTGGGAGAGCATCTTCTCCACTCCGGTCGTGATGGTAAGGAGCTGCCCATTCCTGAGATCTTCCTCTGCTGGGCATCTAAAGAAGATGAAAGGGAGCTCATATCTAGCAGGGGGCAGGCTGATAGCAGTGGAGGCACGTGTAAGGGGAGTTGATGGCTGAAGGATAAAGTGAGGCGGATGCTTAGTGGATGGGATGTGAAGCACAGCCTGCAGCAGGACTTGAATCAGGAGCTCCACTGACGGCTGGCACGTGTTCTTCAGTCCCCCAGGTCCTCCAGAGCTGCGCTGAGTTCATTGAGCAGCACGGCGTGGTGCAGGGGATATACCGCCTGTCCGGCGTCGCGTCCAACATCCAGAGACTGCGGTAAGAGTGCTGCGACTGACACAGCCTGAGTGCATCTGGTGTGGCTTTGGGCTTGCCTTCCTCTCGCTCAACCGGGTTTGCGTCCCTCTCTCCAGGCAGGAATTTGAGTCGGAGCAGATTCCTGAGCTCACCGTCCGTGACATTCACAGCGTGAGCTCCCTCTGCAAGATGTACTTCAGGGAGCTCCCGAACCCTCTGCTCACCCACCAGCTGTACAGCAAGTTCTCGGTAAGCACAAGGCCACGTCTTTCATTTCCCTCTTCCTGGGCCTCTTGGCAGATGGCTGCAGCAGTGCCCCAGCTCGGAGGCCCTTTTGCTGTCAGCCCCACGAGGTTTACTCGCAGTGGTGTACTAGCCTGATTGGTGTCTCGCTCCCTTTCTGCACTACTCCAGGATGCTGTTGGTGCCGCTACAGAGGAGGAGCGGCTGCTCAGAATGCAGGACGTCATCCAGCAGCTGCCCGCTCCTCACTACAGGTCAGTGCTGCCCTCAGCCTGCTGAGCTCAGCCCTGCTGCATTGCAGAGGGCAACGATGCGGTTCCAGGCTCTGTCTCACGCCGGCAACACGATGCCTGTGTATGCTGAAAAGTTGAAGGCTCCATGGGCTTACTTTATGGGGTCAGTTCCTGGGCACGGGGGCACGCTTGGTGCAGCTGATGGCTGCGGCTGTGCTGTGCTGGGGCTTGGTGCTGCAGCGTGGCACTCAGTCAAGTTGGATCTACTTCATCTTCGGTGACAGTAGCAATCACAAGAAGTAGCATGAATGGAGGTTTGCTTTCTGAATTGCAGCACGGCATGCTCGTTGGTGCTGAACGTTTGCCTCTCTTGTTTTCCAGGACACTGGAGTACCTGATGAGACACTTGGCGTGTCTGGCTGGGAGCTCCACGATAACAAACATGCATGCCAAGAACCTAGCCATTGTGTGGGCTCCAAACCTCTTAAGGTAAACTTCTGGTTCTGTTTCAACACTTCCTCTGTTCTCCAGTAAAAAAAAAACAGTCCTCCCTTTTTCTCCATCAAATGTGCTCTTCTCCTGTAAAATCTGTGGCTGACAGCAGAGCAGGAGCCTGGGCTGTTCTCCATCCCCACAGGCACAATGTCTTGGTGACAATTGTGCTCTGTTCTTTAGATGGGACTGACGTGTCCTTGATCATCCAGGGGAATTTCTGCAGTGGCATCACTGATTGCCCACTGCGGAAGTCTCCAGAGCCTCAGTTGACAGCTTTTGGCTGCAACAATTCAGACTCGGGGAAACGGTCTTGGAGAAATGACTTCTAAAATCTGCCTTTTCTACAGATCACAGCAGAACGAGTCTGCCTGTGCCAGCGGAAGAGCTGCCTGCATGGAGCTGCAGACGCAGTCGGATGTGGTGGAATTTCTCATCAACCACACCGACGTCCTCTTCAGCTCCAAATCCGGAGCAGACATCGCAGATGCAGCAGGTGAGTGTCTTCCTCCATTAGCTTGATCTTGACCTGACACCTTGATCAAATGCAGGCCTTCTCCGGGACCTTTGAGATACTCTTTTACCATCAAAGGGACAGCAGACCTCTTGGCTTCCATTAGAATCTGGCAACCTGTTGCTGGATGCTGAGAATGTCCAAGCCCAAATTTCACAAGGAGGAAACCGTCATTATTATGGTTTGCATGCAGGAAAAGCTTGATGCAAGCGTTGCAGCGAAGCTTTCTCAGTTCCCTGCCCCTTTTATCTAGGGGTAAGATCTCTTAATGATGACCGTGTCCTTTGCCATAAACAGACTTCTGCCCACATGGTTATTTTGAGCTCCTCTTCTTCCAGTGGCTCGGATAAGCAAGCCTGAGAAAAATACAGCACCTCCCCCAGAACCGTGGTGGCTGTGCTGCTGCTTTCTGATCCTCGCTCTTACCTGTGGTTTTCCCTGACAGGGCACAATTCTCTCCCAGGGCCCAAGTCTGTGGGGGTCTCTTCTGCTGCCACAAAGCTGCTCAGCCTGGAGGAGGCACAGGCACAGAGGCGAGGCCACAGCAGCTCTCCCCCTGTGACAGAGAGCAGCAGGGACATTGAAGTGGAAGAAAGCCCTGCAGCTGGGCAGGGCAAGTTCCACACCGTCGTTGACTTTCCATCTGACAGGTAAAGAGGACTTTCTTTTCCAGCACCCAGCATCATTCTTTGGGTGGGTTTTTCTGTTTTTCTGCAGAAACCAGGCAGTGCTAGGAACAAGCAACTGCTGCCAAGAGCTCAGTGCAGCTCTTCCCTCACCCTGCACCATGCACGACTCACAGCGTTGGCTGTTTTCTCTCTCCAGACAAAATCCACCCAGCAAGAGTGAGGAATCACCAGCTAGCAGTTGGTGTTGCTGCTTCAGCCTCAGAAAGCCATCCTCTGGCAGCAAACGCCAACTGCAGCGCAATGCCAGGCAGCCCTCAGAAACAGCAGTGGTAGTCCTGGCAGGTAAGGGTGCAAATGCAGCTTCCAAATCCCTGCTTTTCAGGAACATAGAATTCAAGCTTGCAGTGCACTTGTATCTCTTTCTGGCATTCCAGCCCCTGCCTAGCATCTTCAGTTCACCCCTGATCAAGAACCACTGTCGTAATTCAGCTTGTGAAAGTTTGACACTAATCCCTGTGTATCCTTTCTAGGTGAATCGAGCCCTTGCCAACCCAGAAGATCCAGGGCAAGTAGCGAGGATGTTCTCTGTGCTTCCATCAGTGGAGAGCTCTTAGGAAGCACAAATTGCTGCAGTTCCAACAGCAGCATTCCATCTGACATCATTAATGGAGAGAAGGAGCTCATCGAAGTCCATGCTCTCATTACACCTGGCTCTGCTGAATTTGCTGACCTGGGCCTGCAAGACACCACAGTCACCAGCCTGGATTGTAACCAGGAGACTCTGCAGTGCAGCCCATCCCAAGCACAGTGTGAGTGCCCCGACAGCAGCACCTCCATGCAGGAGCAGGTCAGCATCAGTGAGGAGGAGCAGAGCCTCTTGCAGGGGGACTTTCAATCAGGCCTCCAGTCCCAGGCACCGGACAGCAGCACTGAGAGCTCTGAGCCACTCTCTCCATGACAAGACAGGATGAGTCCCATCTTCACCGTCGACCGCTCACACTCTCCTGTCTTTTATACAATAATAAAAGCACATTTGTGCTCAACCAACGCCTTGACTGCCTCCAGAGTCTTCATTCACACGGACTGGGATGAATGCAGCACACAGCAAGGCACCCCAGCTTGCAATGCTGTGGCTGTGGGGTGCGTGCAGCACAGCTCCGGGTTTGTTCCTGTTTTGTCTGGCTTTGGGATGTCTGCAGGGGGAGCTCTGCTACCATTTGGCATGGTAGCAAATAATCTCTCGCATCCTGGATGCTGCTCATGATACTCCCAAGCTTCCTGGCTGTGGCTTTGTGACGCTTTTCAGGGCTTTCTGATGCATTTCCATGCCTTGGCTGTTGCTTAACACCTCTCTCCTCCCATCATGTCCTTTCCTGGCTCCCATCTACGAGCTGGCCCTGCAGATCATCTCCAGACCTGTCATCAGCACACTGCAGCAGGAGAAGCTCCCCCTGGCCAACGTCAGGCAGTACTGCTTGGTCTGCAGCTCAGTGGCCATTTCCCTTTTAGGCGGCTCCTGAAGAAGAATCAAGCAGCAGAACCTTTTGCTCACCCTGCAGCACAAAGATGCTACGAAAGCAGAAACAACCTGGGAATCTCTGGGTCTGCAAGACTTCACAGACACTCACCGACTGTGTCTGATGGCTCCCTCCCATCCTTGATTTCCTTCTCCCTTTCTCCACGTCGGATCCCACTGCTGAGCCATGATCAAGCTGCCCAGTGTGGCAGAGCATCGTGCAGAGCCGTGCTGGCACCTCCTCCCCTTCCTCTCCTGCAGCTCAGCGTGCAACCTGAGCAAGTTTTTTTCTGAGAAAGTGACCATCTCTTTTCCATCCCTTTGCCCCTACAAACAGTTGTCCAGAGGATCTCGTCCAAGAATTCCTGGAACAGCCTGCAGCTGGCTCTCCTGAAGTTCAGGCTCCTGCCTTTGCTTCCTGCCAGGCCCGCATTCCTTGAGATCACCAACTCAAGGAGGGCATGGTCACTGCAGCCCTGACCGCCTCCTGTCGTAACCCCTGGTGTGCACCATGTCCAGCAATGCTTCCCTTCTGCTTGCTGTGCCCAATGCCTGCACCACAGAGTGATTCTCACTGCACTCCAGGAGTCTGTCAGATTGCTTGCAGCCAGCCATGCTGATTTCCCAGACTGACTGGAATCCCCCATCAGCATGAGAGTCAGTGAGTGCGATGCTTCTGCTGGCTGCAGTAAGCAGCTCCCACCAACAGGCTCTCTTTCCAGGCGGCTGTAGCAGACCCTCACCTCCAGAAGCCCTGCACTGCTGCACTTCCTAATTTTACCCACAAGTTCACAACCTGCTCATGGCTCTTCTTAGTTCTTTGCAGTCAACTTCTCATCATAGAGGGCAAATCCCTTGCCTTCCAGAATTCCATAGTATCAATTGTGTCAGGATTTTTTTATTTTATTTATTTATTTATTTATTTATTTATTTCCATTTTCTAGGTAGGAAAATGAATTTCTGAGCCAGGAGAAGCAGAAGTGAAACAGTCTTCCTGGCACTGCTCAGGTTGCAGGAGTTGCCAAGTGCTCCTCAGGTAATGTGTGCTGAAGAGCTGACCTTGGTGGCAGGGGCTGTGGCTGCATTTTGTGCCTGTCATGCGGGAATCCAAGAAAGCCTATTCAGAGCAGGAGCTGCAGAGCGAGATAAACATCACGAGAAGGTAAGGCTGAGAAGCAAGGACACCTCCAGAAAGAAGAGAAAAACTGAGTCAAGTGAGCTGCGTGACGGCCGTGTGATGCTGACCATGATTGGAGGAAGAGCGCATGGCTGGGAATGACTGATGGCTCTGGTTGGATGGGTGCCTGTGTGCACAGAGGTAAGGAGTGTTTGTGGGATGTTTTGCTGGCATCTAACGGCTGTAAGGGGAAGTCAAGAGAGAAAGCTTGTGAATGCATAGAAGGGATGTTAAAATCTGGAACAGACTGTTTGGATCATTCACAGCTGAGTCCAGATTGCCACACTGCCAGAACCTGGGGCCTAGGATTTTCCTTTAAGAGTGCCAACTGCTTATTTTAAATGATAAAAAGTAACATTGAAAAAAGCTTCCCTCCTTGCATTAGAATAAGGCATTGATATTTGATGTTTCTGTCTTTCCATTCCTTTAGCAGCCTGGGTGTTGATGCAGCTGCATGCATCTGCTGCCCTCCCCTTCTGTTTTGTGTAAAAGAACAGTAAAATATGCAATCAGTGTGAGATCTTTCTGAAGTATTTTACTTTATTTGCCCCTAGGCTGCAATGGCTGGGAAATGGCAGTGTCACCCAGGAGCCCACACGGCGACCTGATGTCTCATTGTTGGGGTCTATTGGAAACCACCACGATGACAAAAGAATGCCTGGGATTCCTCCGGCCCAAATGCCAAACCTTGCACTTGGCTGTGCTGAACCTCATGAGGTTCACCCAGGCCCACCTCTCAAGTCTGCTGAGCTCAAACAGATGTCATTTTTCTCGTGTCCTTCCATTCCGAGTCCATCTGTTCCCCAAAGCAAAAGAATTTGGAGGGAACCACCGACAGTTATGTGAGCGATTTCAGCGTCTATTTCTGATCATGGCAACAACTTCAGAGGTCTCACTTAATTTACGGTGCCCGTTGTAATTCTGACCAAGGCTGCAGTTGCAGCTGACTTCCCAAGGCTGCAAGACGTGGTGGTGACACAGCCTTGTGCTTCTGCATTTGTGCTCATCCCACGCTTCCTTTCTCTGTCTCGCAGGTCAGCTCCTGCTGGAAGCAGATGGTATCCCAGTGTGAATGAAGGTCAGTGCAGGAGCAGCTGCTGATGGGAGGAAGGAAGTCCATGCTGAAGAGCTCTGAAGCATCTGCAGGTATGGTTCTGGAGGAGGCAGCAGTGATGTCGGAGGGCTCCCAGCAGGAAGCTGTCTCATCCAAATGCTTGCTGAGTGGTTGGAAGGGAGCTTTCTGCATGACAGCAGCACCAGTTGCTTGCTTCAAATGCTGCCAAGACAAGGATTAGCACGAGTTCCAGTATCTACAGTATCATCACGAATCACGATAGGATTACAATGTGTCCTCATACAAACGCAGCCATTTCTCCCTGAGTCCAAAGGCTGTCCGGAAAGCATCTGTGAGGTCTCTCACACCAAACCACTGCTGTCTGTGTGGGATCTGACTCATTAGGGTATAGGGGTTAGGAACCACAGGCTGTCTTTTGAGAACGGGTTCAGTCATTTCCTTACATCTTGCACCAGCCGATACGTGCCGTCTGCCTTCCGTGCCGACAGGATTGGGGTGTTATAAGGCCACAGACAAGGTTCCAGAAGACCATCCTTAAGCACTGTCTGTGTTACAGCTTTTAGACCCACTCTCCCTTCTAAGGCTATGGGATATTGTTGCTGTTTCACAGCTCCACTCCCTCCTTGGGCAGTTCTTTGTAAGGGGAAATTGTGAGTCCACCCCGATTTCCTTCCCCTGCCCACACCTTTTGTATTCATTTCTTCTTCATCACAGCTGTTAACACATTCATTGACCCCTGATATCTGTTTCACAGACTTGCAGCTGTAATCCTCATTTAACTGTTAAATCTCTCCCCCATAAATCGGTCCCTGCTTCAGGCACAGAGAACAATTGCCCTGCAACTATTTTATCTTTCCATTTTAGTTCTGTGGTCTCCAAGAGTGGAGCTGTCACTTCTGATCCCTCAGCCCCAGTTATGCACAACAGCCACATCCAGATACACGTCTGGTACCTCTGAACTAGCTAATGCTGTAGGATGGAATGTTGTTTCTGCACTGGCTATCAAATGTGGGATTGCTCTGAAGCAGTACAGCACAATGTGTTTTGTAATTTGCCCTTAGAAACAGTTTGAAAAAGTAGAAAGACTTTATTAGTATTAGTATTAGTAAAAATAAGTTATTTCATAACATATTTTAGAAATACAGTTGTTCAATCATGTGATCAATTCTCACTTACAGAACTGTAATAGTTACAAATTGCATGGGTATAGCATTAAGGACCAGAAAGCATGTTGTAAGGCCATTCTGTTTGGATAGGAGAAGCTCAGCAAAAGAAAAACAGACTCCAAAGAAGCCAGGGCCTCCACACAAGGCCGAATTGACTCACTCTGTGGGCAGGTTGGGATGCAACAGGCAGGCATCAAGAGACTCCCCTCTGTCCTCCTTCCAAACTTCTCTCTCTTCAGGGATGAGCAGCTGTCCAGAAATAGTGGCCAAGTGTTGATAAGCAGCTGTCAGGCGTTCAATAATTAGCAGTATACCTGCTGAGCTAGCAACAATTGGTGTTTAGCCAGTCACACACACACACACAGAATGGCCCGGGTTGGAAGGGACCTCAAGGATCAGGAATCTCCAACCCCCTGCCACAGGCAGGACCACCAACATCTGTAGCACTGCACATATGCACACTGCTGGATAGAAACAGCAGTGTGGGAAAAAACTGTATGCTGTGGATGCAAAGGGTGAATCAGAATGGCTTAACAGCTGTCCAACAAGGAAAAGCAATCCCTTACCTGCTGTGACATGCTCATGGCAACACCAATGCAGAAGCCAGCAGCTGATGCCCACAAGGACAGCCAGCCTGGACTTATTTTCACTACATATCTTTGTCCTGATGTCCTTCTAGAAGCTGGGACATTTCTCCCTCTGAGCAGCAGAGGGCAGGATGGGTCCAAGGTAAGGGCACACTCTGCTCTTTATCTGGCACTCAAAGAGAAAGAGAAAATGAAAACCTGATGTGTTTCCCAGCCCACGGCAAACACCAGCCTTTCCATCCTTACAGTCCTTCCTGCAATCATCAGCAATGGAAACAACATCCCACTCACCTTTGCCATGTCTGGCAGAGGTTGCAGCTCTTTCTATTGCATCCCTCTAGCTTTCAAGTCAAGAGCTCCTGTGTCACACAAGGAAAAGCAATCTTTTACCTCCTGTGCCATGCTCATGGCAGCAGCAATGCAGATGCCAGCAGCTGATGCCCACAAGGACAGCCAGCCTGGACTTATTTTCATTACATATCTTTGTCCTGATTTCCTTCTAGCAGCTGGAACACTTCTCCATCTCAGTAGAAGAGGGCAGGAGGGGTCCAAGGTAAGGGCACACTCTGCTCTTTTTCTGGCACACAAAGAGAAAGAGAAAATGAAAACAAGATGTGTTTCCCAGCCCATGGCAAACACCAGCCTTTCCATCCTTACAGTCTTCCTGACTTTAGCAATAATTGAAACAACATCCAACTCACCTTTGCCATGTCTGGCAGCGGTTGCAGCCCTTTCCATTGCATCCCTCTAGCTTTCAAGTCAAGAGCTCCTGTGTCACACAAGGAAAAGCAATCTTTTACCTGCTTTGCCATGCTCATGGCAGCAGCAATGCAGATGCCAGCAGCTTATGCCCACAAGGACAGCCAGCCTGGACTTATTTTAATTACATATCTTTGTCCTGATGTCCTTCTAGAAGCTGGAACATTTTTCCATCTCAGCAGAAGAGGGCAGGAGGGGTCCAAGGTGAGGGCACACTCTGCTCTTTTTCTGGCACACAAAGAGAAAATAAAAACAAGATGTGTTTCCCTGCCCATGGCAAACACCAGACTTTCCATCCTTACAATCTTCCTGACTTCAGGAATAATTGAAACAACATCCCACTCACCTTTGCCATGTCTGGCAGAGGTTGCAGCTCTTTCTATTGCATCCCTCTAGCTTTCAAGTCAAGAGCTCCTGTGTCACACAAGGAAACGCAATCTTTTACCTGCTGTGCCATGCTCATGGCAGCAGCAATGCAGATGCCAGCAGCTGATGCCCACAAGGACAGCCAGCCTGGACTTATTTTCATTACATATCCTTGTCCTGATGTCCTTCTACAAGCTGGGACATTTCACCATCTCGGGAGCAGAGGGCAGGAGGGGTCCAAGGTGAGGGCACACTCTGCTCTTTATCTGGCACTCAAAGAGAAAGAGAAAATGAAAACCAGCTGTGTTTCCCTGCCCATGGCAAACACCAGCCTTTCCATCCTTACAGTCCTTCCTGACATCAGCACTAATTGAAACAACATCCCACTCACCTTTGCAATGTCTGGCAGAGGTTGCAGCTCTTTCTATTGCATCCCTCTAGCTTTCAAGTCAAGAGCTCCTGTGTCACACAAGGAAAAGCAATCTTTTACCTGCTTTGCCATGCTCACGGCAGCAGCAATGCAGATGCCAGCAGCTGATGCCCACAAGGACAGCCAGCCTGGACTTATTTTCATTACATATCTTTGTCCTGATGTCCTTCTAGAAGCTGGAACATTTCTCCATCTCAGCAGCAGAGGACAGGATGGGTCCAAGGTGAGGGCACACTCTGCTCTTTATCTGGCACTCAAAGAGAAAGAGAAAATGAAAACCAGCTGTGTTTCTTGCCCATGGCAAACATCAGACTTTCCATCCTTACAGTCCTTCCAGCAATCATCAGCAATGGAAACAACATCCCACTCACCTTTGCCATGTCTGGCAGAGGTTGCAGCTCTTTCTATTGCATCCCTCTAGCTTTCAAGTCAAGAGCTCCTGTGTCACACAAGGAAACGCAGTCTTTTACTTGCTGTGCCATGCTCATGGCAGCAGCAATGCAGATGCCAGCAGCTGATGCCCACAAGGACAGCCAGCCTGGACTTATTTTCATTACATATCCTTGTCCTGATGTCCTTCTAGAAGCTGGAACATTTCTCCCTCTGAGCAGCAGAGGGCAGGATGGGTCCAAGGTGAGGGCACACTCTGCTCTTTATCTGGCACTCAAAGAGAAAGAGAAAATG
The DNA here is from genome assembly GCF_987193195.1 of Phasianus colchicus. Classification (NCBI taxonomy): domain Eukaryota; kingdom Metazoa; phylum Chordata; class Aves; order Galliformes; family Phasianidae; genus Phasianus; species Phasianus colchicus. The sequence continues at coordinate 4,184,948 of NC_143476.1, forward strand.
AAAACCAGATGTGTTTCCCTGCCCATGGCAAACACCAGCCTTTCCATCCTTACCGTCCTTCCTGCAATCATCAGCAATGGAAACAACATCCCACTCACCTTTGCCATGTCTGGCAGAGGTTGCAGCTCTTTCTATTGCATCCCTCTAGCTTTCAACTCAAGAGCTCCTGTGTCACACAAGGAAAAGCAATCTTTTACCTGCTGTGCCATGCTCATGGCAGCAGCAATGCAGATGCCAGCAGCTGATGCCCACAAGGACAGCCAGCCTGGACTTATTTTCATTACATATCCTTGTCCTGATGTCCTTCTACAAGCTGGAACATTTCTCCATCTCAGCAGAAGAGGGCAGGAGGGGTCCAAGGTGAGGGCACACTCTGCTCTTTTTCTGGCACACAAAGGGAAAATGAAAACCAGATGTCTTTCCCTGCCCATGGCAAACACCAGCCTTTCCATCCTTAAAGTCCTCCTGACATCAGCACTAATTGAAACAACATCCAACTCACCTTTGCCATGTCTGGCAGAGGTTGCAGCTCTTTCTATTGCATCCCTCTAGCTTTCAAGTCAAGAGCTCCTGTGTCACACAAGGAAAAGCAATCTTTTACCTGCTGTGCCATGCTCATGGCAGCAGCAATGCAGATGCCAGCAGCTGATGCCCACAAGGACAGCCAGCCTGGACTTATTTTCATTACATATCCTTCTCCTGATGTCCTTCTACAAGCTGGGACATTTCTCACTCTGAGCAGCAGAGGGCAGGAGAGTTAGAAGTTGCAGGCACACTCTCCTCTTTTTCTGCCACACAAAGAGAAAATGAAAACCAGATGTGTTTCCCTGCCCATTGCAAACACCAGACTTTGCATCCTTACAGTCCTCCTGACATCAGCAGCAACTGAGACAACATCCCACTGAAGTTTGCCATGTCTGGCAGAGGTTGCAGCTCTTTCTATTGCATCCCTCTAGCTTTCAAGTCAAGAGCTCCTGTGTCACACAAGGAAAAGCAATCTTTTACCTGCTGTGCCATGCTCATGGAAGCAGCAATGCAGATGCCAGCAGCTGATGCCCACAAGGACAGCCAGCCTGGACTTATTTTCATCACATATCTTTGTCCTGATGTCCTTCTACAAGCTGGAACATTTCACCATCTCAGCAGAAGAGGGCAGGAGGGGTCCAAGGTGAGGACACACTCTGCTTTTTGTCTGGCACTCAAAGAGAAAGAGAAAATGAAAACCAGATGTGTTTCCCAGCCCATGGCAAACACCAGCCTTTCCATCCTTACAGTCCTTCCTGACATCAGCACTAATTGAAACAACATCCCACTCACCTTTGCCATGTCTGGCAGAGGTTGCAGCTCTTTCTATTGCATCCCTCTAGCTTTCAAGTCAAGAGCTCCTGTGTCACACAAGGAAACGCAATCTTTTACCTGCTGTGCCATGCTCATGGCAGCAGCAATGCAGATGCCAGCAGCTGATGCCCACAAGGACAGCCAGCCTGGACTTATTTTCATTACATATCCTTGTCCTGATGTCCTTCTAGAAGCTGGGACATTTCTCCATCTCAGCAGCAGAGGGCAGGAGGGGTCCAAGGTGAGGGCACACTCTGCTCTTTATCTGGCAGTCAAAGAGAAAGAGAAAATGAAAACCAGCTGTGTTTCCCTGCCCATGGCAAACACCAGCCTTTCCATCCTTACAGTCCTTCCTGACATCAGCACTAATTGAAACAACATCCCACTCACCTTTGCAATGTCTGGCAGAGGTTGCAGCTCTTTCTATTGCATCCCTCTAGCTTTCAAGTCAAGAGCTCCTGTGTCACACAAGGAAAAGCAATCTTTTACCTCCTGTGCCATCCTCATGGCAGCAGAGGTCCAGATGCCAGCAGCTGATGCCCACAAGGACAGCCAGCCTGGACTTATTTTCATTACATATCCTTGTCCTGATGTCCTTCTAGAAGCTGGAACATTTCTCCCTCTGAGCATCAGAGGACAGGATGGGTCCAAGGTGAGGGCACACTCTGCTCTTTATCTGGCACTCAAAGAGAAAGAGAAAATGAAAACCAGCTGTGTTTCTTGCCCATGGCAAACATCAGACTTTCCATCCTTACAGTCCTTCCAGCAATCATCAGCAATGGAAACAACATCCCACTCACCTTTGCCATGTCTGGTAGAGGTTGCAGCTCTTTCTATTGCATCCCTCTAGCTTTCAAGTCAAGAGCTCCTGTGTCACACAAGGAAAAGCAATCTTTTACCTGCTTTGCCATGCTCATAGCAGCAGAATTCCAGATGCCAGCAGCTGATGCCCACAAGGACAGCCAGCCTGGACTTATTTTCATTACATATCTTTGTCCTGATGTCCTTCTAGAAGCTCTAACATTTCTCAGCAGCAGCAGAGGAGGGCAGGAGGGGTCCAAGGTGAGGGCACACTCTGCTCTTTTTCTGGCTCACAAAGAGAAAATAAAAACAAGATGTGTTTCCCTGCCCATGGGAAACACCAGACTTTCCATCCTTAAAGTCCTCCTGACATCAGCACTAATTGAAACAACATCCCACTCACCTTTGCCATGTCTGGCAGAGGTTGCAGCTCTTTCTATTGCATCCCTCTAGCTTTCAAGTCAAGAGCTCCTGTGTCACACAAGGAAACGCAGTCTTTTACTTGCTGTGCCATGCTCATGGCAGCAGCAATGCAGATGCTAGCAGCTGATGCCCACAAGGACAGCCAGCCTGGACTTATTTTCATTACATATCTTTGTCCTGATGTCCTTCTACAAGCTGGAACATTTCTCCCTCAGAGCAGCAGAGGGCAGGATGGGTCCAAGGTGAGGGCACACTCTGCTCTTTATCTGGCACTCAAAGAGAAAGAGAAAATGAAAACCAGATGTGTTTCCCTGACCATGGCAAACACCAGCCTTTCCATCCTTACCGTCCTTCCTGCAATCATCAGCAATGGAAACAACATCCCACTCACCTTTGCCATGTCTGGCAGAGGTTGCAGCTCTTTCTATTGCATCCCTCTAGCTTTCAACTCAAGAGCTCCTGTGTCACACAAGGAAAAGCAATCTTTTACCTGCTGTGCCATGCTCATGGCAGCAGCAATGCAGATGCCAGCAGCTGATGCCCACAAGGACAGCCAGCCTGGACTTATTTTCATTACATATCCTTCTCCTGATGTCCTTCTAAAAGCTGGGACATTTCTCACTCTGAGCAGCAGAGGGCAGGAGAGTTAGAAGTTGCAGGCACACTCTCCTCTTTTTCTGCCACACAAAGAGAAAATGAAAACCAGATGTGTTTCCCTGCCCATTGCAAACACCAGACTTTGCATCCTTACAGTCCTCCTGACATCAGCAGCAACTGAGACAACATCCCACTCACCTTTGCCATGTCTGGCAGAGGTTGCAGCTCTTTCTATTGCATCCCTCTAGCTGTCAAGTCAAGAGCTCCTGTGTCACACAAGGAAAAGCAATCTTTTACCTGCTGTGCCATGCTCATGGAAGCAGCAATGCAGATGCCAGCAGCTGATGCCCACAAGGACAGCCAGCCTGGACTTATTTTCATCACATATCTTTGTCCTGATGTCCTTCTACAAGCTGGAACATTTCACCATCTCAGCAGAAGAGGGCAGGAGGGGTCCAAGGTGAGGGCACACTCTGCTCTTTTTCTGGCACACAAAGAGAAAGAGAAAATGAAAACCAGATGTGTTTCCCAGCCCATGACAAACACCAGCCTTTCCATCTTTACAATCTTCCTTACTTCAGCAATAATTGAAACAACATCCCACTCACCTTTGCCATGTCTGGCAGAGGTTGCAGCTCTTTCTATTGCATCCCTCTAGCTTTCAAGTGAAGAGCTCCTGTCACACAAGGAAAAGCAATCTTTTACCTGCTTTGCCATGCTCATGGCAGCAGCAATGCAGATGCCAGCAGCTGATGCCCACAAGGACAGCCAGCCTGGACTTATTTTCATTACATATCTTTGTCCTGATGTCCTTCTACAAGCTGGAACATTTCTCCCTCTCAGCAGCAGAGGGAAGGAGAGTTCCAAGGTGAGGGCAAACTATCCCATGTTTATCTGGCAGTCAAAGAGAAAGAGAAAATGAAAACCAGATGTGTTTCCCAGCCCATGGCAAACACCAGCCTTTCCATCCTTACAGTCTTCCGGACTTCAGCACTAATTGAAACAACATCCCACTCACCTTTGCCATGTCTGGCAGAGGTTGCAGCTCTTTCTATTGCATCCCTCTAGCTTTCAAGTCAAGAGCTCCTGTGTCACACAAGGAAAAGCAATATTTTACCTGCTGTGCCATGCTCACGGCAGCAGCAATGCAGATGCCAGCAGCTGATGCCCACAAGGAAAGCCAGCCTGGACTTATTTTCATTACATATCTTTGTCCTGATGTCCTTTTCGAAGCTTGGACATTTCACCCTCTGAGCAGCAGAGGGCAGGAGGGGTCCAAGGTGAGGGCACACTCTGCTCTTTATCTGGCACTCAAAGAGAAAGAGAAAATGAAAACCAGATGTATTTCCCTGCCCATGACAAACACCAGCCTTTCCATCCTTACAGTCCTTCCTGACATCAGCACTAATTGAAACAACATCCCACTCACCTTTGCCATGTCTGGCAGAGGTTGCAGCTCTTTCTATTGCATCCCTCTAGCTTTCAAGTCAAGAGCTCCTGTGTCACACAAGGAAAAGCAATCTTTTACCTGCTGTGCCATGCTCATGGCAGCAGCAATGCAGATGCCAGCAGCTGATGCCCACAAGGACAGCCAGCCTGGACTTATTTTCATTACATATCCTTGTCCTGATGTCCTTCTACAAGCTGGAACATTTCTCCATCTCAGCAGAAGAGGGCAGGATGGGTCCAAGGTTAGGGCACACTCTGCTCTTTATCTGGCACTCAAAGAGAAAGAGAAAATGAAAACCAGATGTGTTTCCCTCCCCATGGCAAACACCAGACATTCCATCTTTACAGTCCTTCCTGACATCAGCACTAATTGAAACAACATCACACTCACCTTTGCCATGTCTGGCAGAGGTTGCAGCTCTTTCTATTGCATCCCTCTAGCTGTCAAGTCAAGAGCTCCTGTGTCACACAAGGAAAAGCAATCTGTTACCTGCTGTGCCATGCTCATGGCAGCAGCAATGCAGATGCCAGCAGCTGATGCCCACAAGGACAGCCAGCCTGGACTTATTTTCATTACATATCTTTGTCCTGATGTCCTTCTACAAGCTGGAACATTTCTCCATCTCAGCAGAAGAGGGCAGGAGGGGTCCAAGGTGAGGGCACACTCTGCTCTTTATCTGGCACTCAAAGAGAAAGAGAAAATGAAATCCAGATGTGTTTCCCTCCCCATGGCAAACACCAGACTTTCCATCTTTACAGTCCTTCCTGACATCAGCACTAATTGAAACAACATCCCACTCACCTTTGCCTTGTCTGGCAGAGGTTGCAGCTCTTTCTATTGCATCCCTCTAGCTGTTAAGTCAAGAGCTCCTGTGTCACACAAGGAAACGCAATCTTTTACCTGCTGTGCCATGCTCATGGCAGCAGCAATGCAGATGCCAGCAGCTGATGCCCACAAGGACAGCCAGCCTGGACTTATTTTCATTACATATCTTTGTCCAGATGTCCTTCTACAAGCTGGAACATTTCTCCCTCTCAGCAGCAGAGGGAAGGAGAGTTCCAAGGTGAGGGCAAACTATCCCATGTTTATCTGGCAGTCAAAGAGAAAGAGAAAATGAAAACCAGATGTGTTTCCCAGCCCATGGCAAACACCAGCCTTTCCATCCTTACAGTCTTCCGGACTTCAGCACTAATTGAAACAACATCCCACTCACCTTTGCCATGTCTGGCAGAGGTTGCAGCTCTTTCTATTGCATCCCTCTAGCTTTCAAGTCAAGAGCTCCTGTGTCACACAAGGAAAAGCAATCTTTTACCTGCTGTGCCATGCTCACGGCAGCAGCAATGCAGATGCCAGCAGCTGATGCCCACAAGGACAGCCAGCCTGGACTTATTTTCATTACATATCTTTGTCCTGATGTCCTTCTAGAAGCTGGAACATTTCTCCCTCAGAGCAGCAGAGGGCAGGATGGGTCCAAGGTGAGGGCACACTCTGCTCTTTATCTGGCACTCAAAGAGAAAGAGAAAATGAAAACCAGCTGTGTTTCCCTCCCCATGGCAAACACCAGACATTCCATTTTTACAGTCCTTCCTGACATCAGCACTAATTGAAACAACATCCCACTCACCTTTGCCATGTCTGGCAGAGGTTGCAGCTCTTTCTATTGCATCCCTCTAGCTGTCAAGTCAAGAGCTCCTGTGTCACACAAGGAAAAGCAATCTTTTACCTGCTGTGCCATGCTCATGGCAGCAGCAATGCAGATGCCAGCAGCTGATGCCCACAAGGACAGCCAGCCTGGACTTATTTTCATTACATATCCTTGTCCTGATGTCCTTCTACAAGCTGGAACATTTCTCCATCTCAGCAGAAGAGGGCAGGAGGGGTCCAAGGTGAGGGCACACTCTGCTCTTTATCTGGCACTCAAAGAGAAAGAGAAAATTAAAACTAGATGTGTTTCCCTGCCCATGGCAAACACCAGACTTTCCATCCTTCCAGTCCTTCCTGACATCAGCACTAATTGAAACAACATCCCACTCACCTTTGCCATGTCTGGCAGAGGTTGCAGCTCTTTCTATTGCATCCCTCTAGCTGTCAAGTCAAGAGCTCCTGTGTCACACAAGGAAAAGCAATCTTTTACCTCCTGTGCCATGCTCATGGCAGCAGCAATGCAGATGCCAGCAGCTGATGCCCACAAGGACAGCCAGCCTGGACTTATTTTCATTACATATCTTTGTCCTGATGTCCTTCTACAAGCTGGAACATTTTTCCATCTCAGCAGAAGAGGGCAGGAGGGGTCCAAGGTGAGGGCACACTCTGCTCTTTATCTGGCACTCAAAGAGAAAGAGAAAATGAAAACCAGCTGTGTTTCCCTGCCCATGGCAAACACCAGCCTTTCCATTCTTCCAGTCCTTCCTGACATCAGCACTAATTGAAACAACATCCCACTCACCTTTGCCATGTCTGGCAGAGGTTGCAGCTCTTTCTATTGCATCCCTCTAGCTTTCAAGTCAAGAGCTCCTGTGTCACACAAGGAAAAGCAATCTTTTACCTGCTGTGCCATGCTCATGGCAGCAGCAATGCAGATGCCAGCAGCTGATGCCCACAAGGACAGCCAGCCTGGACTTATTTTCATTACATATCTTTGTCCTTATGTCCTTCTACAAGCTGGAACATTTCTCCATCTCAGCAGAAGAGGGCAGGAGGGGTCCAAGGTGAGGGCACACTCTGCCCTTTATCTGGCACACAAAGAGAAAGAGAAAATGAAAACCAGATGTGTTTCCCTCCCCATGGCAAACACCAGACATTCCATTTTTACAGTCCTTCCTGACATCAGCACTAATTGAAACAACATCCCACTCACCTTTGCCATGTCTGGCAGAGGTTGCAGCTCTTTCTATTGCATCCCTCCAGCTGTCAAGTCAAGAGCTCCTGTGTCACACAAGGAAAAGCAATCTTTTACCTGCTGTGCCATGCTCATGGCAGCAGCAATGCAGATGCCAGCAGCTGATGCCCACAAGGACAGCCAGCCTGGACTTATTTTCATTACATATCTTTGTCCTGATGTCCTTCTAGAAGCTGGAACATTTCTCCATCTCAGCAGAAGAGGGCAGGAGGGGTCCAAGGTGAGGGCACACTCTGCTCTTTATCTGGCACTCAAAGAGAAAGAGAAAATGAAATCCAGATGTGTTTCCCTGCCCATGGCAAACACCAGCCTTTCCACCCTTACAGTCCTTCCTGACATCAGCACTAATTGAAACAACATCCCACTCACCTTTGCAATGTCTGGCAGAGGTTGCAGCTCTTTCTATTGCATCCCTCTAGCTTTCAAGTCAAGAGCTCCTGTGTCACACAAGGAAAACCAATCTTTTACCTGCTGTGCCATGCTCATGGCAGCAGCAATGCAGATGCCAGCAGCTGATGCCCACAAGGACAGCCAGCCTGGACTTATTTTCATCACATATCCATGTCCTGATGTCCTTCTACAAGCTGGAACATTTCTCCATCTCAGCAGAAGAGGGCAGGAGGGGTCCAAGGTGAGGGCACACTCTGCTCTTTTTCTGGCACACAAAGGGAAAATGAAAACCAGATGTGTTTCCCAGCCCATGGCAAACACCAGCCTTTCCATCCTTACAGTCCTTCCTGACATCAGCAGCAATGGAAACAACATCCCACTCACCTTTGCCATGTCTGGCAGAGGTTGCAGCTCTTTCTATTGCATCCCTCTAGCTTTCAAGTCAAGAGCTCCTGTGTCACACAAGGAAAAGCAATCTTTTACCTGCTTTGCCATGCTCATGGCAGCAGCAATGCAGATGCCAGCAGCTGATGCCCCCAAGGACAGCCAGCCTGGACTTATGTACATTACATATCTTTGTCCTGATGTCCTTATAGAAGCTGGAACATTTTTCCATCTCAGCAGAAGAGGGCAGGAGGGGTCCAAGGTGAGGGCACACTCTCCTCTTTTTCTGGAATACAAAGAGAAAGAGATAATGAAAACAAGATGTGTTTCCCAGCCCATGACAAACACCAGCCTTTCCATCCTTACAGTCCTTCCTGACACCAGCACTAATTGAAACAACATCCCACTCACCTTTGCCATGTCTGGCAGAGGTTGCAGCTCTTTCTATTGCATCCCTCTAGCTTTCAAGTCAAGAGCTCCTGTGTCACACAAGGAAAAGCAATCTTTTACCTCCTGTGCCATGCTCATGGCAGCAGCAATGCAGATGCCAGCAGCTGATGCCCACAAGGACAGCCAGCCTGGACTTATTTTCATTACATATCTTTGTCCAGATGTCCTTCTACAAGCTGGAACATTTCTCCCTCTCAGCAGCAGAGGGAAGGAGAGTTCCAAGGTGAGGGCAAACTATCCCATGTTTATCTGGCAGTCAAAGAGAAAGAGAAAATGAAAACCAGATGTGTTTCCCAGCCCATGGCAAACACCAGCCTTTCCATCCTTACAGTCTTCCGGACTTCAGCACTAATTGAAACAACATCCCACTCACCTTTGCCATGTCTGGCAGAGGTTGCAGCTCTTTCTATTGCATCCCTCTAGCTTTCAAGTCAAGAGCTCCTGTGTCACACAAGGAAAAGCAATCTTTTACCTGCTGTGCCATGCTCACGGCAGCAGCAATGCAGATGCCAGCAGCTGATGCCCACAAGGACAGCCAGCCTGGACTTATTTTCATTACATATCTTTGTCCTGATGTCCTTCTAGAAGCTGGAACATTTCTCCCTCTCAGCAGCAGAGGGAAGGATGGGTCCAAGGTGAGGGCACACTCTGCTCTTTATCTGGCACTCAAAGAGAAAGAGAAAATGAAAACCAGCTGTGTTTCCCTGCCCATGGCAAACACCAGCCTTTCGATCCTTCCAGTCCTTCCTGACATCAGCACTAATTGAAACAACATCCCACTCACCTTTGCCATGTCTGGCAGAGGTTGCAGCTCTTTCTATTGCATCCCTCTAGCTTTCAAGTCAAGAGCTCCTGTGTCACACAAGGAAAAGCAATCTTTTACCTGCTGTGCCATGCTCATGGCAGCAGCAATGCAGATGCCAGCAGCTGATGCCCACAAGGACAGCCAGCCTGGACTTATTTTCATTACATATCTTTGTCCTGATGTCCTTCTACAAGCTGGAACATTTCTCCATCTCAGCAGAAGAGGGCAGGAGGGGTCCAAGGTGAGGGCACACTCTGCCCTTTATCTGGCACACAAAGAGAAAGAGAAAATGAAAACCAGATGTGTTTCCCTCCCCATGGCAAACACCAGACATTCCATTTTTACAGTCCTTCCTGACATCAGCACTAATTGAAACAACATCCCACTCACCTTTGCCATGTCTGGCAGAGGTTGCAGCTCTTTCTATTGCATCCCTCTAGCTGTCAAGTCAAGAGCTCCTGTGTCACACAAGGAAAAGCAATCTTTTACCTGCTGTGCCATGCTCATGGCAGCAGCAATGCAGATGCCAGCAGCTGATGCCCACAAGGACAGCCAGCCTGGACTTATTTTCATTACATATCCTTGTCCTGATGTCCTTCTACAAGCTGGAACATTTCTCCATCTCAGCAGAAGAGGGCAGGAGGGGTCCAAGGTGAGGGCACACTCTGCTCTTTATCTGGCACTCAAAGAGAAAGAGAAAATGAAAACCAGATGTGTTTCCCTCCCCATGGCAAACACCAGACTTTCCATCCTTCCAGTCCTTCCTGACATCAGCACTAATTGAAACAACATCCCACTCACCTTTGCCATGTCTGGCAGAGGTTGCAGCTCTTTCTATTGCATCCCTCTAGCTGTCAAGTCAAGAGCTCCTGTGTCACACAAGGAAAAGCAATCTTTTACCTCCTGTGCCATGCTCATGGCAGCAGCAATGCAGATGCCAGCAGCTGATGCCCACAAGGACAGCCAGCCTGGACTTATTTTCATTACATATCTTTGTCCTGATGTCCTTCTAGAAGCTTGGACATTTCTCCCTCTGAGCAGCAGAGAGCTGGATTGGTCCAAGGTGAGGGCACACTCTGCTCTTTATCTGGCACTCAAAGAGAAATAGAAAATGAAAATAAGATGTGTTTCCCAGCCCATGGCAAACACCAGATTTTCCATCCTTACAATCTTCCTGACTTCAGGAATAATTGAAAAAACATCCCACTCACCTTTGCCACGTCTGGCAGAGGTTGCAGCTCTTTCTACTGCATCCCTCTAGCTTTCAAGACAAGAGCTCCTGTGTCACACAAGGAAAAGCAATCTTTTACCTGCTGTGCCATGCTCATGGCAGCAGAAGTCCAGATGCCAGCAGCTGATGCCCACAAGGACAGCCAGCCTGGACTTATTTTCATTACATATCTTTGTCCTGATGTCCTTCTAGAAGCTGGAACATTTCTCCATCTCAGCAGAAGAGGGCAGGAGGGGTCCAAGGTGAGGGCACACTCTCCTCTTTATCGGGCACTCAAAGAGAAATAGAAAATGAAAATAAGATGTGTTTCCCAGCCCATGGCAAACACCACCCTTTCCATCCTTACAATCTTCCTGACTTCAGGAATAATTGAAAAAACATCCCACTCACCTTTGCCACGTCTGGCAGAGGTTGCAGCTCTTTCTACTGCATCCCTCTAGCTTTCAAGACAAGAGCTCCTGTGTCACACAAGGAAAAGCAATCTTTTACCTGCTGTGCCATGCTCATGGCAGCAGAAGTCCAGATGCCAGCAGCTGATGCCCACAAGGACAGCCAGCCTGGACTTATTTTCATTACATATCTTTGTCCTGATGTCCTTCTACAAGCTGGAACATTTCTCCCTCTGAGCAGCAGAGGGCAAGAGGGGTCCAAGGTGAGGGCACACTCTCCCCTGTTTATCTGGAACTCAAAGAGAAAGAGAAAATGAAAACAAGATGTGTTTCCCTGCCCATGGCAAACACCAGCCTTTCCACCCTTACAGTCCTTCCTGACATCAGCACTAATTGAAACAACATCCCACTCACCTTTGCCATGTCTGGCAGAGGTTGCAGCTCTTTCTATTGCATCCCTCTAGCTTTCAAGTCAAGAGCTCCTGTGTCACACAAGGAAAAGCAATCTTTTACCTGCTGTGCCATGCTCATGGCAGCAGCAATGCAGATGCCAGCAGCTGATGCCCACAAGGACAGCCAGCCTGGACTTATTTTCATCACATATCCATGTCCTGATGTCCTTCTACAAGCTGGAACATTTCTCCATCTCAGCAGAAGAGGGCAGGAGGGGTCCAAGGTGAGGGCACACTCTGCTCTTTTTCTGGCACACAAAGGGAAAATGAAAACCAGATGTGTTTCCCAGCCCATGGCAAACACCAGCCTTTCCATCCTTACAGTCCTTCCTGACATCAGCAGCAATGGAAACAACATCCCACTCACCTTTGCCATGTCTGGCAGAGGTTGCAGCTCTTTCTATTGCATCCCTCTAGCTTTCAAGTCAAGAGCTCCTGTGTCACACAAGGAAAAGCAATCTTTTACCTGCTTTGCCATGCTCATGGCAGCAGCAATGCAGATGCCAGCAGCTGATGCCCCCAAGGACAGCCAGCCTGGACTTATGTACATTACATATCTTTGTCCTGATGTCCTTATAGAAGCTGGAACATTTTTCCATCTCAGCAGAAGAGGGCAGGAGGGGTCCAAGGTGAGGGCACACTCTCCTCTTTTTCTGGAATACAAAGAGAAAGAGATAATGAAAACAAGATGTGTTTCCCAGCCCATGACAAACACCAGCCTTTCCATCCTTACAGTCCTTCCTGACACCAGCACTAATTGAAACAACATCCCACTCACCTTTGCCATGTCTGGCAGAGGTTGCAGCTCTTTCTATTGCATCCCTCTAGCTTTCAAGTCAAGAGCTCCTGTGTCACACAAGGAAAAGCAATCTTTTACCTCCTGTGCCATGCTCATGGCAGCAGCAATGCAGATGCCAGCAGCTGATGCCCACAAGGACAGCCAGCCTGGACTTATTTTCATTACATATCTTTGTCCTGATGTCCTTCTACAAGCTGGAACATTTCTCCCTCTCAGCAGCAGAGGGAAGGAGAGTTCCAAGGTGAGGGCAAACTATCCCATGTTTATCTGGCACTCAAAGAGAAAGAGAAAATGAAAACCAGATGTGTTTCCCAGCCCATGGCAAACACCAGCCTTTCCATCCTTACAGTCTTCCGGACTTCAGCACTAATTGAAACAACATCCCACTCACCTTTGCCATGTCTGGCAGAGGTTGCAGCTCTTTCTATTGCATCCCTCTAGCTGTCAAGTCAAGAGCTTCTGTGACACAAGGAAAAGCAATCTTTTACCTGCTTTGCCATGCTCATGGCAGCAGCAATGCAGATGCCAGCAGCTTATGCCCACAAGGAAAGCCAGCCTGGACTTATGTTCATTTCACATCTTTGTCCTGATGTCCTTCTGCAAGCTGGAACATTTCTCCATCTCAGCAGAAGAGGGCAGGAGGGGTCCAAGGTGAGGGCACACTCTGCTCTTTATCTGGCACTCAAAGAGAAAGAGAAAATGAAAACCAGCTGTGTTTCCCTGCCCATGGCAAACACCAGCCTTTCCATCCTTCCAGTCCTTCCTGACATCAGCACTAATTGAAACAACATCCCACTCACCTTTGCCATGTCTGGCAGAGGTTGCAGCTCTTTCTATTGCATCCCTCTAGCTTTCAAGTCAAGAGCTCCTGTGTCACACAAGGAAAAGCAATCTTTTACCTGCTGTGCCATGCTCATGGCAGCAGCAATGCAGATGCCAGCAGCTGATGCCCCCAAGGACAGTCAGCCTGGACTTATTTACATTACATATCTTTGTCCTGATGTCCTTCTAGAAGCTGGAACATTTCTCCATCTCAGCAGAAGAGGGCAGGAGGGGTCCAATGTGAGGGCACACTCTGCCCTTTATCTGGCACTCAAAGAGAAAGAGAAAATGAAAACAAGATGTGTTTCCCTGCCCATGGCAAACACCAGCCTTTCCATCCTTACAGTCTTCCTGCCATCAGCACTAATTGAAACAACATCCCACTCACCTTTACCTAATATGGAAGGGAGGTGATGCTCTTTCTATTATACACCTCTGGCTTTGAATTCACCAGTGCTTGTGTCACACAAGGAAATGCAACATTCCAGCTGTTCTGCCATTCCCATAGCAACAACTATGCAGATGTCAGCAGCTGATGCCCACAAGGACAGCCAACCTGGACTTATTTTCATTACATATCTTTGTCCTGAAGTCCTTCTAGAAGGTTGAACACTTCTCCATCTCTGCTGCAATGGTCAAAAAGGGTCCAAGTTTAGGGCACACTCTCCTCATGGCCTCTTGCACTCAAAGGCAAAGAGAAGATGAAAACCAGAAGTGTTTCTTTGCCCATGGCAGACACTAGCCTTTCCATCCCGACAGTCCTTCCTACAATCAGCTTGAATTGAAACAACATCCCCCACATCTCTTTTTTGTACTTATTCATGCGTGAATAATAATAAGGAGAATTTTTCTGTAAATCTTATTTCTGCATGGAAACGATCAGATAACCGGAGCTTTTTTCTCTAAAACAATCCTGCAAATTTGCACTGCTTATCTATGTACGCAAAATGTTTTTGCCATTCATCTCAAATATCAATACATCTGGCAAAATAAGATAGAAAAAGTATTTACAGACATTTTTGGACATAGATTACTTCTGTTCAAGTGGGAAAGAATCCCTAAGCTGCAATCATGAAATTCTTTTATCACTTTCTCTGATTTAGCCAGTGTTACTAAAAGGGAAATAAGACACAGGCTTTTGATAGCAGCTGCCAATTTAAGAATGATAATAAGTTTTATTATTCTTGGCTAAGATCAAAGTCCTGCATTTCAGGTTTATCTCCAGCTCATCAAGTATAATTTACAGTTTTGGATAGCCACATTATTATATGGCAATATTGTCTTCCTGCAAGGAATTTCATTGTTTTACACGTGCCACAGGTTGTTAATAGATTGCCTGATTACCATTTATTTTTTTTATTGGCTTATGATGACCACAGAAAACTATACAGCAGCACCATAAAAACTTTAAATCCTATCCCATGTATCTGCACTCATACGAAAATAATATTGCAAAGCATTGGTGAAACTAAGATTACAAATTAAAGCAGAGGACAATTTCAGTGAAAGCCTGCAGGTTTCACAGCTCTGCCCATTTCAAACCCCTGAAGACATCCACGGGTTTCCTGCTGTGGGACACAGGCACTCACCTGCAGCTCAGCACTGCCTGCTCATGCCTGCGCACACCTTCAGGCTGGAACCAAGGAAATCCTCAGCAAAGACATCAGTACACTTTTGTTATGATGACTTTCATGAAGAAGCATCAAATATTTCTTCACGAGAAATACTGCAAGTCCCTTTGACACTAGCCCTTATTTTAAATGTTTAGATTTGTGCTTCATTCAGGCGTGCTGTCACTCCCAAAAAGATTTTTATTCTTTTTCATTCTGAGGAACACAGTGATTTCTGCCTTGTTTACTGACTGTAGGCCCAGCAATTCTCCTGCACCTTCAGGGAAACAGCAAATCCATCTCTTTCACACCCTACTTCTATCAAGCTCATTCACCTTACAAGGTATTTATTGCAAGCAACTCTTCCAAAAATGGAGATTAACAGAACCTGCAACCCAGGACACCTCAGTAAGCCAGTACTTTTCATCTCCTGAAGGTGTAGGTAGACACAGAGCTGGAACATCTTTTCCAGAGCTGTGTGATGCTATCTCATCTATGTTCCTTTACTGTTGACTCAGTGTCACTTCTTATCTAACCTGGTTGCATCCTAGGATTTCTGGTGCCAAAAATAAACTGACAGCTTTCATCACTAGTTAAAAGGAAACTGCAATAGGAAAAGCAATTTTTCTGATTTCCCTGTTGATCAAAGATGCTTCATGCAAGCCTGATGCGGTAGAAACAATATCAGCTTTAGAATGACAGTCATTAGAGCAGAATCCTTTCACTGATGAAATCCCACAGTCCTGATTCATACAACACTGACACTGGAGGACACAGTAGTTTAGATGAGAGCGCATTAAAAATGACTAAGTTAAGCTCTCAGAAATAGCAAAGAGTGACAAGTATGAAAAAAAGAAGTGGCAGAAACTGCTTCAGTTTGGCACTCTGGCATAAAGTATGACAACACACAACCTGCCTGTGCAGTTCCAGAAGCAGAAGAAAGCCGTCAACCAAGACTTGTTCTCATCTGCTCTGAAAGTCCACTGGGACAAGGCCACTTTTCTCTGACGTGCTTCCAGAAGTATCACTTCTGAGCACTGTGCCAGGGAGTTACAAGATACTGTTTGTGTGTACAGAGGAGAAAAAGACGTCTGTCTGGAAACAGACTTGGTGAAGGAGAAGCAGCATTTTCCAGAGTACTTCAGAAAGAACTGAGCACTGCCCCAAGAGCTTCAGAGCGGCAGGCTGTCACAGTGTGCCAACCAGCTCAGCTGTGAGTTGGCACTGAAGCTGCACCACAGGGAGAACAAAGCCCCCTGTGCACCCTTGGAGAGCCAAGGGTTGGAGATTCATGAACCTTGAGCTCCTTTCCAAGCCGGGCCATGCTGTGATTCTGGGATTCTCACCTTTGCCTCATCTGGCAGAGGGAGGCAGCTCTTTCTCTTGTCTCCCTATGGCTGTCAGGTCACCAGGGCCAGTGTCACACAGGGAACTGCAAACACTGTGTGTGCTGTGCCCTGCCCATGGCAGCACAGAGGCAGCTGCCAGCAGCTGATGCCCACAAGGACAGCCAGCCTGGACTTCCTTTGATTCCTTCCCTTTGGATCAGCGTCCTTCAGGAAGGCGGAACATCTCTCCAGCTGAGCAGCAGAGGACAGCAGGGCTTTGTTGTCTGGGCATGTTCTCTTCTGGCCCTCTGGCCCTCACAGACACAGGAGGAGGACACAGAGGCTGCTGTCACACAGCCAGCCCTGCCTCTCAGGTCAGCTCTCAGGCCATCCTCTCTCCCCTCAGCAGCAGCTCACTGTTCTGCACTCCTCTGGCCTGGGCTGGCAGAGGTGTGCAGCAGTTCTGCTGATCTCCCAGTGCTGGCCATGTCTGCAGTGCCTGTGTGAAAGACACAGGAAGCTGCCAGCATTGCACTGCTCTGCTGTGCCCCTGCCATCACCGAGTTTGCTGTCAGCAGCTGCTGCTACACGTCCATTCAGGCACAGGCCTTTCCTTCCTGGCCCTCTTTCCCCCCTCTCTCCTCTGCTCTCTCTCGTGCTCCCCTTTGGCCTGGGCTGGCTGAGCAGTGCAGGCCTTGTTGTTGCTCCCTGGGCCAACTACGTCACGGTTCCCCGTGACTCTGCCAGCTGCTCTGACACAGCGACTGCGTCCTCAGTGTGGATTCCAGAATGCGACAGACGTCCAGAGAAGACTTCCAGGGCTGATTGGAACATGCTGCCATCAAGAACTGCCATGGCTCAGGCCCCCTGGGAATCTGCTCACAGCGAAAGCTGCTGTCACTCTGTGTGGGCACAGCCTTGTCTGTGTAGGCCTGCTCACACTGCAGCCCCTGTCTGCACCAGAACCGTGCCGATCCACCTTCTCTTGGCCTCCTTGTCTGCATGGAAAAGGGCAGCTTGGGCTGAAGGCCCTCAACTTGCAGATGGCCGAGTGAAGTCTCTGAGCCCTGGTGACCCACGCAGCTCTTCAGCCTGCTGACCTGCTCTGCTGGGGCTGTCTTAAAAGGCAGAGGGCACGTTATCCTAATGTCCCCACATCCATCCCTCTTAGCATACTGTAGGCCAGTTCCTAAAAGGACACCTGCACAATCTCTCTGAATGTTAATCAACACGTAGTTGGTCTGTGCACTGCAGAAATTGCACCTAGGTTTTCAGTGGTGATTAGCTATGTGTTTAGTCAGAGGTGCAATGCTTCTAATGGTGAGAGAAAGACATTCCCAGTTGTCATCAGGTGGAACACACTTCAGACTGGAATTGTACTTGAGGGCATCTGTTGCTGGAAAATTTAATGGCAGTAAACTGCCTAGATAAGGACAGAATGAGGGTGACAATAGAATGGTACGTAATCACAGTGCAATGAAAAAAGTATGCAGGGTGCAGGAAGGGAGGTGTGGACATTCTGAGTTGCAACTCTTTATTTCCTCCAGAAAGCTCTATCAGAATGGAAGACTGAAGGAAATACTTTGAGTGTTTTTTTAATGTGACTGGATGAAAGATCCATGTGGCAAATTGAATAACTGAGTGGTAAAGGGACATAGATACCTCACTGTTTCATGGAACCTTTCCATTAAGCACCTGAGCCCTGCGTACAGGACTTGGGAATATAAGTATTAGAGGATCATGGAATATCTGTATTTGGAAGGGACCTCGAGGATCATGTATTCCACCTCCTGGTTCCACACCGGACCTCCTATGGGTCAAGCCCTGTGTCTGAGAGCATTGTGCAAATGCTCTTTGACCTTTGTCAGCTCAGTGCCAAACCACTGCCCTGGGGAGCCAGTGCCAAATTCCATGTATCTAGTTCATCCTACAGAATGATGCCAAGAACAGTTATAGAGATCGACTTACAAACAAAATTCTTGTCTTGAATTAATGGTACACTCACCATTTAAAAAAAAAAAAAGGAAAGAAAAAAAAAAATCAAAGCCACATTCTTACGCTGGCATTTTACAGTATTGTCAGATTTTTGTAATTCTGTTTTGTCATATAAGATTCTCTCATCATGAAATAATGACCAAGTTCTCTTTTCAGATCTAAACATACAAATGCTAAAGGCAACAGTGCTGTTCAAGAGTACATTACCAGCTCAAACACTGCTTTGGCTATAAAACTGAAGGTAGTAAGGAATTTTATCAAGGAGTTAGAAGAAAACATGTAAGTGTAGATTTAAAAGCAACCTGTATTGTTACGTAGAGTTTGATATAGTGTAATCCAATGCACAGTACTTGTAACGTGTGTTTTACAAAATGCTGTGCAATGTAGGCATCTATTAAGATAAATGCTGCAAGTTCTAATATGTCCATGACCTTTTCAAACTGTTCCTTACTCCTACACATCACTACGAGTAGTTCTTCTGTCAGGAAGGATCACATGAGTAATTAACCTGTGACCTTAAGTTTGGAATTAACTGCATACAGTGGAAGTAAGAGCTGTGGGTTATTTTGCTCTTTCAGTGTTGAACAGCCGAGGTGTTTTTTTTTGGAGGGTGGACAGTGATGGGACAAGTGGGGAATGGCTTTAAACTGAGACGGGGGGTGTTGAGGTTGAGGTTGGATGTGAGGAGGAAGTTTTTCAGCCAGAGGGTGGTGAGGCACTGGAACAGGTTGCCCAGGGAGGCTGTGGATGCCCCATCCCTGCAGGCATCCACGGCCAGGCTGGATGTGGCTCTGGGCAGCCTGGGCTGCTGGTTGGCAGGTTAGAAACCCAACAGGACTTTATTGCAGCCCTGGGTGCAGGGGGATCACTGCTCCTAGCATGCACACAGAAGAGCTGGAGCACACAGGTGATGTCCATTCCACTTGTGAACATTCCTGCAATTGCAGAGAGCGTGCGCCTGTTCCAATCACTGCTGCACAGATTAAAAACTGATTGCAGATGAGCTGTTTTGGTATGGGGTTCTTGCCAACGGTCTGCAGTGGCTGTGTGATTCCTCGGGGAGTTGCTCTCCAGCCCAAAGGTCATGTCCTAAGTCGACCAGATCCCGTTTGTGTCCAGAAATGGCTGACAACAGATCAGCTGCTGGTCAAGTTTCTAACATCACACTGGCCTTGCTCCAGTGTCTGTGTCATCAGCCCCAGCACATACGGTGCACCTCTTCAAGGCTTTGCAACACTGAGACTCTGCACTTGGGCTCCAGACATCCTGCTGCACCAAGAGGTTATTCTAGCTTTGGTATCTTGCAACTTTGTATATAACTACATCACTGTAATCATAAATGTCTAGGAGAATGGAGATGGAGAAATCAATCTTCCTGTAATTCTCTGTACTGCAGCCCCGTGGTTGTCAACACCTAATGCAATATTGAAATTTCAGTTGAGAAATTGAAAGCTGCCCTTAACAAAAAAGCATCTGGATTTGTTACTGAAATCACACTGAGGATCAATAAATCCAAATGCTTCTAGCATAACCACGATTACAGGCAGTGTTTAGACAAGCTCTTACAGGAAAACCATGAACACAAGGCTAAAGAGAGACTAAGTGATGCACTCTGCAGGAATACTCATGGAAGTCTTCACAGTGCAGGAGTCTGATCTGATTACAGATGCTGTGCTTTAAGTACCCCTTATCATATCTTTTTTTTTCACTATTCTTAGGAAAATATCCTAAACTCAGGGTATCAGATACCAATAAGAAAGAACTCTTACATCGTTCTTATACGTCTAAAGATCTGAAATGTTTGGAGGGCAATGTTTGTTGGTTGCAGATTTCTGTGACCTCCCTCCCAACAGGTGTCCTATTTTCCTTCTTTGTAAGAACAGGAACTTCTTCACGGTGAGCATGGAACAGGCTGCCCAGGGAGGCTGTGGGTTCTCCTTCTCTGGAGATGTTCCAGAGCCGCCTGGACGCCCAGCTGTGCAGCCTGCTGTAGGGAGCCCGTTGTGCAGGGGTTGGACTCAGTGATCTCTGGAGGTCCCTTCCAAGCCCAGTGCTGAGATTCTGTGGTTTAATCCTTGCTCCTTGCAGCAGTGCAGTGTTTAAAAGAGAGAAAAAATCAGCTGGATTTCTGTGGTTGGTAAAGCTGTGCTGAGAACTGGGCTGACTGCTGCACCTGGAAATGTGTGCAAAGTCTGCAGACGCAGAGGAATCACTTTTCTCTGCAGGGTGAGGTGTCTAAGGTAGCTCCTTGCTTGGTGAGCTTCTGCTTTAAAGGATCAAGCTGCATAAGTAAGGTAGTTTAAAAAGCAAGCCTGCCAGTACTTTTTTACCTGAGTGATTTTTTTTTAGCAAGGAAAGGTTTGAGATGCTTTTTTTTAATGGAAGATGGAAGATGGAGAGAGGAAAAGCAAGTCCAAGGCATGCTGTGCATAGCCACCACATGGTATCTGCACCATTTCCCCCTGCACCAAGGAGGAGCAGCTCACAAGCTTGGCCTGGGCCAGGGAAGGGAGCAGACAAACATCTGGACCGACCCCAAACGAGCTGGTTCTGCAGGTTGGGTGTCTTCTGCTGCTTGTCTCACATCCTGCTGCTCAGCGGTAGATTTGTTCCTGCTCAGTGCTAACAGGAAACTCACACAGCATTTCTGTTTCAGCTGTGCCAACGCTTTGATCCCTTGCTGCTTGGATGGGGCGTTTGAAGAATGATGCCTGTGCTGATGTCCAGCCAGGCTTTGGGGATGAGTCTCCACACCAGGGTCCGTCTGACAGGACTGAGGGTTGCGGATCGGGCCAGGTCGAGTCCAGCGTGCTTTGCTCTTGCTCTTAGTGCTTGTTTTTGCTCAGGAGGGCAGGAGGTGAACCTCGTGAACCAATGCCTGCAGACGGGGTTTGCAGAGAAAGAGGTCCTGCAGGCCTTGTGTGACAGCCACGGAGCTGCAGCGAGGCTGCATCCGTGTAAAACACCAGAGATCCACGGAGGTGTGAAGGGGAGCTGTGGGCTGCAGTCACGCAGGAAGGGATGTGCATGCTCGGGGTTTGGTTGTTGTGTGTGTGTTAAGTGACTGTGATACCACTGCTGGGTCAGTGTGAGTGTACGGAACAAGTGTGACAGCCTTTTTGATGGAGCCCTGTGAAAGGAGTCCTATGGATTTGAGATCCAACTATCAGCCCGTGGGCATCATCCAGGAGTTGGGGTAGGGGATGAGGCAAGGGAAGTTGGGCTGAGAAAGGGATAAAGCAGTCTGGCAGCAGTTCTGTGTTTCTCCCATCTCCTGCTTTATTTCCTTCCAGGTGAAATAAATGGGTGCTGCAACATGCCCTTGAATGTAACAAAACCCACTCTAGTGTGGATTTGACATGGGCCCAGCACTGCAAGGTACGCTGCTGGGAGGAAGCGTCCATCTGGCTGAGGGCAGGAAGGCCCTCCAGAGGGATGCACTGAGGCCAGTTGTGCGAGGCTCAACAAGAGCAAGCGCCAGGTCCTGCGCTTTGGTCATGACGACCCCGTGCCAGCTTCTCCAGGATTTGGCTGGGGTAGAATTCCAAGCAGCCCCTGATTCCAGAACGTTGGGCTGGGCTGTTGGAATCTTCTGCCCTTGTGACTGGTCTTGCCTCCCCACCCTGTCCGTCGTGGTGGAGCAGCCTGGTGGCCCTCAGTGATGTCATAAGGGCTAGAATGAGGGGAGGAGCAGTGCGTGCTGCGTCCCTTCATTGGAGCGCTGGAGCTCTGACTGAGCAGCTCGCTTGTTGCACTTGTGCACCGACTGCGTCCCTTTGTCTTCACACCGTCCTGTGCAGCACCTTGTAGGTAAGCTGAGACAGTGTGGGAGAGACGGGGGGACAGTGAGTGCTGAGAACTGCTGGCTGGCGGAGCTCATAGGATCACATTATCTCCATCAGCAGAGGGGTGGCCATGAGGGACAGGGAGGTGATCGTCCCCCCCTGCTCTGCTCTTGTGAGGCCCCAGCTGCACTACAGTGTCCAGAAAGACAGGGAGCTGTTGGAGAGGGTCCAGAGGCGAGCCACAGAGATGATCAGGGGACAGGAGCACCTCCCCTGCAAAGACAGGCTGGGGGAGCTGGGCTTGTTCAGCCTGGAGAAATGAAGGCTGTGGGGTGACCTCATGGCAGCCTTCAGTACCTCAAGGGAGCCTAAAAAGAGGAGGGGAATCAACTCTTTGAAAGGGTAGATAACAGCAGGACAAGGGGAAACGGTTTTAAGTTGAAAACTTGAGTTTTTAAGTTGAGGGAGGGCAGACTTTGGATTTTCCGTCGTAGTCTTTGCTAAACCGTGGAAGCAAACTGACCTGCTCTTTCTCTCTCCTCTCTCCACCCTCTGCCTGCTTCCCTGCTGCAGCTTTTGCTCGTGGAAGATCAGAGCATAGTGACAAGGAACGGCTGCGGATTCGTGAGATTTCTCTCCCTCGTTCTGATCTCTTGCCAGGTACCTGCCATGGTTTGTCCCCCCACATGCTTTAGCAGCCCGTGACGCCCCGTGTTTAGTAACACAGCCTCATCCAGCTTTGATGGGACGCTGGTCACGTGTGGGTTTTCTCCACGTGCTCTGCAGCTCAGCCCTCAGAAGGATGCTGTCTGTGGTGCTGTGACCAGCTGGTCTCCAGGAAACCAATCCCTTAGGCAAAGAGTCCCAGCCCCAGCTTGTGCAGAGCTGCACAGCATCACCAGGGACACCAGCAGGCGTGCTTGGGCTGTGTGAGTGTGCCCGACAGCTGTAGGGAGCACAGCAGAGATGTGAACAGAGAAAATAAAAGTGTGTTTCTTTTCAGTTCCAGCTTGTCACACCTACGCTGATGGCTGTGGCGTGCAGCGAGATCAGCTGTGGGCCTGACCTGGCATGGACAGAGGTAGAGTATGAAGCTCTGATTGGTCTTTGTTCCCTGACTGCAGCCAGCAGAGTGAGCCGCAGATGTGCTCTCCTGCTTTCCAAGAGAGCTCCTCTGTGGCAAGACAGTAGTGCAAGAGTGGCAAGTTTATAAAAGTACCAGAGCCATCTCGGGTGTTGTGTTTGTCCTCTACTGACTTTTCCCTTGAAATGGCTGCAGAAACAACAATCATTCTCTGCTCTGTTTGGCCTCGCTGTTGGTTGGACTGCTCAAGAGAGCTGCTTGGTGCTTGCAATGGCACTGTTTGCACCTTGTAACTGCAGCCGTAGCTTTGGTTTCCCTCTGCACGGTCTCCTAGCATCTGAAACAGTCAGCCTTCCTGCACAAAGAGCGCAGGAAAGGAGGGGGCAAAATGGACAAGGCCACCTGTCTGCGTCAGTGCCATTGCTGATTAGTCTGGGTGGGGAGAGATGCATCTTTGCATTGCCTGGCGTGTGCCTGCTGCACACCAGGGAGAGAAACAGCCGTTATTAGACTTGCAGTTCCTTCTGAAGTGCCCACGATAAGGACCGAGTGCATTTCCTGCAGCTTTCTCTGCAGATGTGCTCCTCACCTTGAAATCCTCCTTGTTGGTTCCCAGCTCCTCACCGTGGCCTGTGCTCTCTGTTTCAGGCTGAGAACAAGGGGAAGCCCCTGCTGGACCATGAGGTGGCACCTGTGAATGTTCCAGCTATTGCTGCTGCCCATGCTATTAAGAGATACGTTGCCCAGGCAGCGGATGAACTCTCCTTTGAGGTAAGCAGTTCAAGGCGTTCCTTGTTGCTCAATTTTACAATGGCAAATGCCTTCAGAGCTGCACTGGTGCAAGTGCTTTAATGCTCGGCGATGTTTGGCAGTGCAGAAGAATGCAGTCATTTGAGCTGTGCTTTCCTCCCAGCCGTGCTGAAGCTGGGATTGACGTTGCACTCTCTTGCAGGTGGGAGACATCGTGTGTGTCATCGACATGCCACCAAAGGAGCTGACCCCCTGGTGGAGAGGCAAGCTCGGCTTCCAGGTAGGCACAAGCTTCAGACTGGAGAGTGCAACTTCAGTAAAGGCAGGAATCTCAGCTTAGAGCTGCTCTGCCTGCACAGGACGCCTAGTGGACATAAACAGTTTCCCTGTGTCGGTGTCAGAGGACCTTGCCTTTGGCTGCAAATGTTGAAAAATTATTACCTTTATGCTGTGAACTATGGCCATTTTCTGCTGGATAGTCTTATGGAACGTCAGGCAAGCACGTTCCGAGGGAAATGTTACGTGCCTTTTGGTTTAACAGTTCAGATCTGAGAAGTGCTGCATGCAATAGTTGGCCTCTCTTCTTGTTATAGGTTGGATTTTTCCCAGGGGAGTGTGTGGAACTCATTAATAAGAACATTCCTGAGGCACTCATCAACTCTGTGCCAAAGCCAGGTACGGATGTTACATTTGATGGTGTGGGGAAGCAAAATGAAGTCTTTATTGGGGTGTGTTCCATGTTTAATACCTCCTTTATCCATGCCACATTGTCCTCTGTGTTGATGATTCTTCATGCACACCATGGGGCAGAGATTTGGCCCAATCCTCCTGATTTTATGATTGGACTTGGCAAAACTATAGAATCTTCATAGAATGGCTTGTGACGGAAGGGACCTCAGGGATCATCATGCTCCAACCCTCCTGCATCAGGCTGTACTGCCAGCCCCCACATTTATTGTCAGATTAGACCAGGCTGCCCAGGGCCCCACCATCTTGGCCTTGGGCTCTTCCAGGCATGGGGAAAATCACTTTTTGTATGTACTGGTTGGTAATGTTCTTCCCGTTCTGACGTGCTCTGTAGAATGTGCTGTGCTCGGCCTCGTCCAACGGAGCCAAACCTGAAATGACCTGGTTTCTTCCTTTTGTTGTGCAGTGCCCAAGAAACGCAGCAAGATCCTCACCTTCCTTCGTTCCTTGGTGAAGGCCCGCCCAAAGAAACCGACCGAGCGGGAGGTGGAGAAGGAAAGGGTGTTTGGCGGTGACCTGGGAGAGCATCTTCTCCACTCCGGTCGTGATGGTAAGGAGCTGCCCATTCCTGAGATCTTCCTCTGCTGGGCATCTAAAGAAGATGAAAGGGAGCTCATATCTAGCAGGGGGCAGGCTGATAGCCGTGGAGACACGTGTAATGGGAGTTGATGGCTGAAGGATCAAGTGAGGCGGATGCTCCTAAGAGACAAGCACATCTGTATTTGCTTCAGCCAAGCCTGGCTGGGCTTAGTGGATAGGATGTGAAGCACAGCCTGCAGCACGATTGAATCAGGAGCTCCACTGACGGCTGGCACGTGTTCTTCAGTCCCCCAGGTCCTCCAGAGCTGCGCTGAGTTCATTGAGCAGCACGGCGTGGTGCAGGGGATATACCGCCTGTCCGGCGTCGCGTCCAACATCCAGAGACTGCGGTAAGAGTGCTGCGACTGACACAGCCTGAGTGCATCTGGTGTGGCTTTGGGCTTGCCTTCCTCTCGCTCAACCGGGTTTGCGTCCCTCTCTCCAGGCAGGAATTTGAGTCGGAGCAGATTCCTGAGCTCACCGTCCGTGACATTCACAGCGTGAGCTCCCTCTGCAAGATGTACTTCAGGGAGCTCCCGAACCCTCTGCTCACCCACCAGCTGTACGGCAAGTTCTCGGTAAGCACAAGGCCACGTCTTTCATTTCCCTCTTCCTGGGCCTCTTGGCAGATGGCTGCAGCAGTGCCCCAGCTCGGAGGCCCTTTTGCTGTCAGCCCCACGAGGTTTACTCGCAGTGGTGTACTAGCCTGATTGGTGTCTCGCTCCCTTTCTGCACTACTCCAGGATGCTGTTGGTGCCGCTACAGAGGAGGAGCGGCTGCTCAGAATGCAGGACGTCATCCAGCAGCTGCCCGCTCCTCACTACAGGTCAGTGCTGCCCTCAGCCTGCTGAGCTCAGCCCTGCTGCATTGCAGAGGGCAACGATGCGGTTCCAGGCTCTGTCTCACGCCGGCAACACGATGCCTGTGTATGCTGAAGGGTTGAAGGCTCCATGGGCTTACTTTATGGGGTCAGTTCCTGGGCACGGGGGCACGCTTGGTGCAGCTGATGGCTGCGGCTGTGCTGTGCTGGGGCTTGGTGCTGCAGCGTGGCACTCAGTCAAGTTGGATCTACTTCATCTTCGGTGACAGTAGCAATCACAAGAAGTAGCATGAATGGAGGTTTGCTTTCTGAATTGCAGCACAGCATGCTCGTTGGTGCTGAACGTTTGCTTCTCTTGTTTTCCAGGACACTGGAGTTCCTGATGAGACACTTGGCGTGTCTGGCTGGGAGCTCCACGGTAACAAACATGCATGCCAAGAACCTAGCCATTGTGTGGGCTCCAAACCTCTTAAGGTAAACTGCTGGTTCTGTTTCAACACTTCCTCTGTTCTCCAGTTAAGAAAAGCAGTCTTCCCTTTTTCTCCATCAAATGTGCTCTTCTGTAAAATCTGTGGCTGACAGAAGTGCAGGAGCCTGGGCTGTTCTCCATCCCCATGGGCACAATGTCTAGGTGACAATTTCTGCAGTCTTGTTGAGATGGGACTGACGTGTCCTTGATCATCCAGGGGAATTTCTGCAGTGGCATCACTGATTGCCCACTGCGGAAGTCTCCAGAGCCTCAGCTGACAGCTTTTGGCTGCAACAATTCAGACTCGGGGAAACGGTCTTGGAGAAATGACTTCTAAAATCTGCCTTTTCTACAGATCACAGCAGAACGAGTCTGCCTGCGCCAGCGGAAGAGCTGCCTGCATGGAGCTGCAGATGCAGTCGGATGTGGTGGAATTCATCATCAACCACACAGACGTCCTCTTCTGCTCCAAATCCGGAGCAGACATTGCAGATGCAGCAGGTGAGTGTCTTCCTCCATTAGCTTGATCTTGACCTGACACCTTGATCAAATGCAGGCCTTCTCCAGGACCTCTGAGATACTCTTTTACCATCAAGGGGACTACAGACCTCTGGGCTTCCATTAGGGTATGGCATCCTGTTGCTGGATGCTGAGAATGTCCAAGCCCAAACTTCACAAGGAGGAAACTGTCATTATTATGTTTGCACGCAGGAGAAGCTTGATGCAAGCGTTGCAGCGAAGCTTTCTCAGTTCCCTGCCCCTTTTATCTAGGGGTGAGCTCTCTTAATGATGACCATGTCCTTTGCCATAAACAGACCTCTGCCCACATGGTTATTTTGAGCTCCTCTTCTTCCAGTGGCTCGGATAAGCAAGCCTGAGAAAAATACAGCACCTCCCCCAGAACCGTGGTGGCTGTGCTGCTGCTTTCTGATCCTCACTCTTACCTGTGCTTTTCCCTGACAGGGCACAATTCTCTCCCAGGGCCCAAGTCTGTGGGGGTCTCTTCTGCTGCCACAAAGCTGCTCAGCCTGGAGGAGGCACAGGCACAGAGGCGAGGCCACAGCACCTCTTCTGTGGTAACAGAGAGCAGCAGGGACATTGAAGTGGAAGAAAGCCCTGCAGCTGGGCAGGGCAAATTCCACACTGTCATCGACTTTCCATCTGACAGGTAAAGAGGACTTTCTTTTCCAGCACCTAGCATCATTGTTTGGGTGGGTTTTTGTGTTTTCCTGCAGAAACCAGGCAGTGCTAGGAACAAGCAACTGCTGCCAAGAGCTCAGTGCAGCTCTTCCCTCACCCTTCACCACGCACGACTCACAGCGTTGGCTGTTTTCTCTCTCCAGACAAAATCCACCCAGCAAGAGTGAGGAATCACCAGCTAGCAGTTGGTGTTGCTGCTTCAGCCTCAGAAAGCCATCCTCTGGCAGCAAACGCCAACTGCAGCGCAATGCCAGGCAGCCCTCAGAAACAGCAGTGGTAGTCCTGGCAGGTAAGGGTGCAAATGCAGCTTCCAAATCCCTGCTTTTCAGGAGCATAGAATTCAAGCTTGCTCTGCACTTGTATCTCTTTCTGGCGTTCCAGCCCCTGCCCAACATCTTCAGTTCACCCCTGATCAAGAACCACTGTCGTAATTCAGCTTGTGAAAGTTTGACACTAACCCCTGTGTATCCTTTCTAGGTGAATCGAGCCCTTGCCAACCCACAAGATCCAGGGCAAGTAGCGAGGATGCTCTCTGTGCTTCCATCAGTGGAGAGCTCTTAGGAAGCACAAATTGCTGCAGTTCCAACAGCAGCCTTCCGTCTGACAACATTAATGGAGAGAAGGAGCTCATCGAAGTTCATGCCCTCATTACACCTGGCTCTGCTCAAAATGCTGACCTGGGCCTGCCAGAAACCACAGTCACCAGCCTGGATTGTAACCAGGAGTCTCTGCAGTGCAGGCCATCCCAAGAGCAGTGTGAGTGCCCCGACAGCAGCACCTCCATGCAGGAGCAGGTCAGTGTCAGTGAGGAGGAGCAGAGCCTCTTGCAGGAGGACTTTCAATCAGGCCTCCAGTCCCAGGCATCAGAGAGCAGCACTGAGAGCTCTGAGCCACTCTCTCCATGACAAGACAGGATGAGTCCCATCTTCACCGTGGACCTCTCACACCCTCCTGTCCTTTATATAATAATAAAAGCACACTTGTGCTCAATCAACGCCTTGACTGCCTCCAGAGTCTTCATTCACACGGACTGGGATGAATGCAGCACACAGCAAGGCACCCCAGCTTGCAATGCTGTGGCTGTGGGGTGCGTGCAGCACAGCTCCGGGTTTGTTCCTGTTTTGTCTGGCTTTGGGATGTCTGCAGGGGGAGCTCTGCAACCATTTGGCATGGTAGCAAATAATCTCTCGCATCCTGGATGCTGCTCATGATACTCCCAAGCTTCCTGGCTGTGGCTTTGTGATGCTTTTCAGGGCTTTCTGATGCATTTTGATGCCTTGGATGTTGCTTAACACCTCCCTCCTCCCATCATGTCCTTTCCTGGCTCCCATCTACGAACTGGCCCTGCAGATCATCTCCAGACCTGTCATCAGCACACTGCGGCAGGAGAAGCTCCCCCTGGCCAACGTCAGGCAGTACTGCTTGGTCTGCAGCTCAGTGGCCATTTCCCCTTTAGGCGGCTCCTGCAGAAGAATCAGGCAGCAGAAGAATTTGCTCACCCTGCAGCACACAAATGCTACGAAAGCAGAAACAACCTGGGAATCTCTGGGTCTGCAAGACTTCACAGACACTCACCGACTGTGTCTGATGGTTCCCTCCCATCCTTGATTTCCGTCTCCCCTTCTCCACATCGGATCCCACTGCTGAGCCATGATCAAGCTGCCCAGTGTGGCAGAGCATCGTGCAGAACCGTGCTGGCACCTCCTCCCCTTCCTCTCCTGCAACCTCACCCGCTTCTCTGACAGACCTGCTGATCCCACGCGTCCCATCGGGATGCTCTGGCACAGGATGTGCCCCTAACCCAAAGCTCCTTCCCACCCTCCCAAGAAAAATTAAACAGGTTTTCTGCCTCCTCTGCTTGATTTCATGTGGCAGGGATGGAGAGCTCTTCAGCTCTGAGCAAGTTTTTTTCTGAGAAAGTGACCAGCTCTTTTCCATCCCTTTGCCCCTACAAAGAGTTGTCCAGAGCATCTCGTCCAAGAATTCCTGGAACAGCTTGCAGCTGGCTCTCCTGAAGTTCAGGCTCCTGCCTTTGCTTCCTGCCAGGCCCGCATTCCTTGAGATCACCAACTCAAGGAGGGCATGGTCACTGCAGCCCTGACCGCCTCCTGTCGTAACCCCTGGTGTGCACCATGTCCAGCAATGCTTCCCTTCTGCTTGCTGTGCCCAATGCCTGCACCACAGAGTGATTCTCACTGCACTCCAGGAGTCTGTCAGATTGCTTGCAGCCAGCCATGCTGATTTCCCAGACTGACTGGAATCCCCCATCAGCATGAGAGTCAGTGAGTGCGATGCTTCTGCTGGCTGCAGTAAGCAGCTCCCACCAACAGGCTCTCTTTCCAGGCGGCTGTAGCAGACCCTCACCTCCAGAAGCCCTGCACTGCTGCACTTCCTAATTTTACCCACAAGTTCACAACCTGCTCATGGCTCTTCTTAGTTCTTTGCACTCAACTTCTCATCATAGAAGGCAAATCCCTTGCCTTCCAGAATTCCATAGTATCAATTGTGTCTGCTAATGTCAGGATTTTTTTTCTTTCTTTTCTTTTTCCATTTTCTAGGTAGGAAAATGAATTTCTGAGCCAGGAGAAGCAGAAGTGAAACAGTCTTCCTGGCACTGCTCAGGTTGCAGGAGTTGCCAAGTGCTCCTCAGGTAATGTGTGCTGAAGAGCTGACCTTGGTGGCAGGGGCTGTGGCTGCATTTTGTGCCTGTCATGCGGGAATCCAAGAAAGCCTATTCAGAGCAGGAGCTGCAGAGCGAGATAAACATCACGAGAAGGTAAGGCTGAGAAGCAAGGACACCTCCAGAAAGAAGAGAAAAACTGAGTCAAGTGAGCTGCGTGACGGCCGTGTGATGCTGACCATGATTGGAGGAAGAGCGCATGGCTGGGAATGACTGATGGCTCTGGTTGGATGGGTGCCTGTGTGCACAGAGGTAAGGAGTGTTTGTGGGATGTTTTGCTGGCATCTAACGGCTGTAAGGGGAAGTCAAGAGAGAAAGCTTGTGAATGCATATAAGGGATGTTAAAATCTGGAACAGACTGTTTGGATCATTCACAGCTGAGTCCGTGCCAGATTGCCACACTGTCAGAACCTGGGGCCTAGGATTTTCCTTTAAGAGTGCCAACTGCTCATTTTAAATGATAAAAAGTAACATTGAAAAAAGCTTCCCTCCTTGCATTAGAATAACGCATTGATATTTGATGTTTCTGTCTTTCCATTCCTTTAGCAGCCTGGGTGTTGATGCAGCTGCATGCATCTGCTGCCCTCCCCTTCTGTTTTGTGTAAAAGAACAGTAAAATATGCAATCAGTGTGAGATCTTTCTGAAGTATTTTACTTTATTTGCCCCTAGGCTGCAATGGCTGGGAAATGGCAGTGTCACCCAGGAGCCCACACGGCGACCTGATGTCTCATTGTTGGGGTCTATTGGAAACCACCACGATGACAAAAGAATGCCTGGGATTCCTCCGGCCCAAATGCCAAACCTTGCACTTGGCTGTGCTGAACCTCATGAGGTTCACCCAGGCCCACCTCTCAAGTCTGCTGAGCTCAAACAGATGTCATTTTTCTCGTGTCCTTCCATTCCGAGTCCATCTGTTCCCCAAAGCAAAAGAATTTGGAGGGAACCACCGACAGTTATGTGAGCGATTTCAGCGTCTATTTCTGATCATGGCAACAACTTCAGAGGTCACACTTAATTTACGGTGCCCGTTGTAATTCTGACCAAGGCTGCAGTTGCAGCTGACTTCCCAAGGCTGCAAGACGTGGTGGTGACACAGCCTTGTGCTTCTGCATTGGTGCTCATCCCACGTTTCCTTTCTCTGTCTCGCAGGTCAGCTCCTGCTGGAAGCAGATGGTATCCCAGTGTGAATGAAGGTCAGTGCAGGAGCAGCTGCTGATGGGAGGAAGGAAGTCCATGCTGAAGAGCTCTGAAGCATCTGCAGGTATGGTTCTGGAGGAGGCAGCAGTGATGTCGGAGGGCTCCCCAGCAGGAAGCTGTCTCATCCAAATGCTTGCTGAGTGGTTGGAAGGGAGCTTTCTGCATGACAGCAGCACCAGCTGCTTGCTTCACATGCTGCAAAGACAAGGATTAGCACGAGTTCCAGTATCTACAGTATCATCACGAATCACGATAGGATTACAATGTGTCCTCATACAAACGCAGCCACTTCTCTCTGAGTCCAAAGGCTGTCCAGAAAGCATCTTTGAGGTCTCTCACACCAAACCACTGCTGCCCGTGTGGGATCTGACTCATTAGGGTGTAGGGGTTAGGAACCACAGGCTGTCTTTTGAGAACGGGTTCAGTCATTTCCTTACATCTTGCACCAGCCGATACGTGCCGTCTGCCTTCCGTGCCGACAGGATTGGGGTGTTATAAGGCAACAGACAAGGTTCCAGAAGACATCCTTAACCAGTGTCTGTGTTACAGCTTTTAGACCCACTCTCCCTTCTAAGGCTATGGGATATTGTTGCTGTTTCACAGCTCCACTCCCTCCTTGGGCAGTTCTTTGTAAAAGAAAATTGTGAGTCCACCCCGATTTCCTTCCCCTGCCCACACCTTTGGATTCATTTCTTCTCATCACCAGCTGTTAACACATTCATTGACCCCTGATATGTGTTTAACAGACTTGCAGCTGTAATCCTCATTTAACTGTTAAATCTCTCCCCCATAAATCGGTCCCTGCTTCAGGCACAGAGAACAATTGCCCTGCAACTATTTTATCTTTCCATTTTAGTTCTGTGGTCTCCAAGAGTGGAGCTGTCATTTCTGATCCCTCAGCCCCAGTTACGCACAACAGCCACATCCAGATACATGTCTGGTACCTCTGAACTAGCTAATGCTGTAGGATGGAATGTTGTTTCTGCACTGGCTATCAAATGTGGGATTGCTCTGAAGCAGTACAGCACCATGTGTTTTGTAATTTGCCCTTAGAAACAGTTTGAAAAAGTAGAAAGACTTTATTAGTATTAGTAAAAAGAAGCTATTTCATAACATGTTTTAGAAATACAGTTGTTCAATCATGTGATCAATTCTCACTTACAGAACTGTAATAGTTACAAATTGCATGGGTATAGTATTAAGGACCAGAAAGCATGTTGTAAGGCCATTCTGTTTGGATAGGAGAAGCTCAGCAAAAGAAAAACAGACTCCAAAGAAGCCAGGGCCTCCACACAAGGCCGAACTGACTCACTCTGTGGGCAGGTTGGGATGCAACAGGCAGGCATCAAGAGACTCCCCTCTGTCCTCCTTCCAAACTTCTCTCTCTTCAGGGATGAGCAGCTGTCCAGAAATAGTGGCCAAGTGTTGATAAGCAGCTGTCAGACGTTCAATAATTAGCAGTATACCTGCTGAGCTAGCAACAATTGGTGTTTAGCCAGTCACACACACACACACAGAATGGCCCGGGTTGGAAGGGACCTCAAGGATCAGGAATCTCCAACTCCCTCCCACAGGCAGGGCCACCAACCTCTGTACCATTGCACATATGAACATTGCTGGACAGAAACAGCAGTGTGGGAAAAATCTGTATGCTGTGGATGAAAAGGGTGAATCAGAATGGCTTAACAGTTGTCCCACAAGGAAAAGCAATCCCTTACCTGCTGTGCCATGCTCATGGCAGCAGAAATGCAGATGCCAGCAGCTGATACCCACAAGGACAGCCAGCCTGGACTTATTTTCATTACATACCTTTGTCCTGATGTCCTTCTAGAAGCTGGGACATTTCACCATCTCAGCAGAAGAGGGCAGGGGAGTTGCAAGGTGAGGGCACACTCTCCCCTGTTTATCTGGCACTCAAAGAGAAAGAGAAAATGAAAACCAGATGTGTTTCCCTGCCCATGGCAAACACCAGCCTTTCCATCCTTACAGTCCTTCCTGACATCAGCACTAATTGAAACAACATCCCACTCACCTTTGCCATGTCTGGCAGAGGTTGCAACTCTGTCTATTGCATCCCTCTAGCTGTCAAGTCAAGAGCTCCTGTGTCACACCAGGAAAAGCAATCTGTTACCTGCTGTGCCATGCTCATGTCAGCAGCAATGCAGATGCCAGCAGCTGATGCCCACAAGGACTGCCAGCCTGGACTTATTTTCATTACATACCTTTGTCCTGATGTCCTTCCAGAAGCTGGGACATTTCTCCCTCTCAGCAGCAGAGGGCAGGAGAGTTGCAAGGTGAGGGCACACTCTCCCCTGTTTATCTGGCACTCAAAGAGAAAGAGAAAATGAAAACCAGATGTGTTTCCCTGCCCATGGCAAACACCAGCCTTTCCATCCTTACAGTCCTTCCTGACATCAGCACTAATTGAAACAACATCCCACTCACCTTTGCCATGTCTGGCAGAGGTTGCAGCTCTGTCTATTGCATCCCTCTCGCTTTCAACTCAAAAGCTCCTGTGTCACACAAGGAAAAGCAATCTTTTACCTGCTTTGCCATGCTCATGGCAGCAGAAATGCAGATGCCAGCAGCTGATGCCCACGACTGCCAGCCTGGACTTATTTTCATTACATATCTTTGTCCTGATGTCCTTCTAGAAGCTGGGACATTTCACCATCTCAGCAGAAGAGGGCAGGGGAGTTACAAGGTGAGGGCACACTCTCCCCTGTTTATCTGGCACTCAAAGTGAAAGAGAAAATGAAAACCAGATGTGTTTCCCTGCCCATGGCAAACACCAGCCTTTTCATCCTTACAGTCCTTCCTGACATCAGCAGCAATGGAAACAACATCCCACTCACCTTTGCCATGTCTGGCAGAGGTTGCAGCTCTGTCTATTGCATCCCTCTAGCTTTCAAGTCAAGAGCTCCTGTGTCACACAAAGAAAAGCAATCTGTTACCTGCTGTGCCATGCTCATGTCAGCAGCAATGCAGATGCCAGCAGGTGATGCCCACAAGGACAGCCAGCCTGGACTTATTTTTATAAAATATCTTTGTCCTGATATCCTTCCAGAAGCTGGGACATTTCTCCCTCTCAGCAGCAGAGGGCAGGAGAGTTGCAAGGTGAGGGCACACTCTCCCCTGTTTATCTGGCACTCAAAGAGAAAGAGAAAATGAAAACCAGATGTGTTTTTCTGCCCATGGCAAACACCAGCCTTTCCATCCATACAGTCCTTCCTGACATCAGCACTAATTGAAACAACATCCCACTCACCTTTGCCATTTCTGGCAGAGGTTGCAGCTCTTGCTATTGCATCCCTCTAGCTGTCAAGTCAAGAGCTCCTGTGTCACACCAGGAAAAGCAAACTGTTACCTGCTGTGCCATGCTCATGTCAGCAGCAATGCAGATGCCAGCAGGTGATGCCCACAAGGACTGCCAGCCTGGACTTATTTTTATAACATATCTTTGTCCTGATGTCCTTCCAGAAGCTGGGACATTTCTCCCTCTCAGCAGCAGAGGGCAGGAGAGTTGCAAGGTGAGGGCACACTCTCCCCTGTTTATCTGGCACTCAAAGAGAAAGAGAAAATGAAAACCAGATGTGTTTCCCTGCCCATGGCAAACACCAGCTTTTCCATCCTTACAGTCCTTCCTGACATCAGCACTAATTGAAACAACATCCCACTCACCTTTGCCATGTCTGGCAGAGGTTGCAGCTCTATCTATTGCATCCCTCTCGCTTTCAACTCAAAAGCTCCTGTTTCACACAAGGAAAAGCAATCTTTTACCTGCTTTGCCATGCTCATGGCAGCAGCAATGCAGATGCCAGCAGCTGATGCCCACAAGGACAGCCAGCCTGGACTTATTTTCATTACATATCTTTGTCCTGATGTCCTTCTACAAGCTGGAACATTTCTCCCTCTCAGCAGCAGAGGGCAGGAGAGTTGCAAGGTGAGGGCACACTCTCCCCTGTTTATCTGGCACTCAAAGAGAAAGAGAAAATGAAAACCAGATGTGTTTCCCTGCCCATGGCAAACACCAGCCTTTCCATCCTTACAGTCCTTCCTGACATCAGCACTAATTGAAACAACATCCCACTCACATTTGACATGTCTGGCAGAGGTTGCAGCTCTTTCTATTGCATCCCTCTAGCTGTCAAGTCAAGAGCTCCTGTGTCACACAAGGAAAAGCAATCTTTTACCTGCTGTGCCATGCTCATGGCAACAGCAGTGCAGATGCCAGCAGCTGATGCCCACAAGGACAGCCAGCCTGGACTTATTTTCATTACATATCTTTGTCCTGATGTGCTTCTAGAAGCTGGGACATTTCACCATCTCAGCAGAAGAAGGCAGGGGAGTTACAAGGTGAGGGCACACTCTCCCCTGTTTATCTGGCACTCAAAGAGAAAGAGAAAATGAAAACCAGATGTGTTTTTCTGCCCATGGCAAACACCAGCCTTTCCATCCTTACAGTCCTTCCTGACATCAGCACTAATTGAAACAATATCCCACTCACCTTTGCCATGTCTGGCAGAGGTTGCAGCTCTGTCTATTGCATCCCTCTAGCTTTCAAGTCAAGAGCTCCTGTGTCACACAAGGAAAAGCAATCTGTTACCTGCTTTGCCATGCTCATGTCAGCAGCAATGCAGATGCCAGCAGCTGATGCCCACAAGGACTGCCAGACTGGACTTATTTTTATAACATATCTTTGTCCTGATGTCCTTCCAGAAGCTGGGACATTTCTCCCTCTCAGCAGCAGAGGGCAGGAGAGTTGCAAGGTGAGGGCACACTCTCCCCTGTTTATCTGGCACTCAAAGAGAAAGAGAAAATGAAAACCAGATGTGTTTCCCTGCCCATGGCAAACACCAGCCTTTCCATCCTTACAGTCCTTCCTGACATCAGCAGCAATGGAAACAACATCCCACTCACCTTTGACATGTCTGGCAGAGGTTGCAGCTCTGTCTATTGCATCCCTCTAGCTGTCAAGTCAAGAGCTCCTGTGTCACACCAGGAAAAGCAATCTTTTACCTGCTGTGCCATGCTCATGGCAGCAGCAATGCAGATGCCAGCAGGTGATGCCCACAAGGACTGCCAGCCTGGACTTATTTTCATTACATACCTTTGTCCTGATGTCCTTCTAGAAGCTGGGACATTTCTCCCTCTCAGCAGCAGAGGGCAGGAGAGTTGCAAGGTGAGGGCACACTCTCCCCTGTTTATCTGGCACTCAAAGAGAAAGAGAAAATGAAAACCAGATGTGTTTCCCTGCCCATGGCAAACACCAGCCTTTCCATCCTTACAGTCCTTCCTGACATCAGCACTAATTGAAACAACATCCCACTCACCTTTGCCATGTCTGGCAGAGGTTGCAGCTCTGTCTATTGCATCCCTCTTGCTTTCAACTCAAAAGCTCCTGTGTCACACAAGGAAAAGCAACCTTTTACCTGCTTTGCCATGCTCATGTCAGCAGCAATGCAGATGCCAGCAGCTGATGCCCACAAGGACAGCCAGCCTGGACTTATTTTCATTACATATCTTTGTCCTGATGTGCTTCTAGAAGCTGGGACATTTCACCATCTCAGCAGAAGAAGGCAGGGGAGTTACTAGGTGAGGGCACACTCTCCCCTGTTTATCTGGCACTCAAAGAGAAAGAGAAAATGAAAACCAGATGTGTTTCCCTGCCCATGGCAAACACCAGCCTTTCCATCCTTACAGTCCTTCCTGACATCAGCACTAATTGAAACAACATCCCACTCACCTTTGCCATGTCTGGCAGAGGTTGCAGCTCTGTCTATTGCATCCCTCTCGCTTTCAACTCAAAAGCTCCTGTGTCACACAAGGAAAAGCAGCCTTTTACCTGCTTTGCCATGCTCATGGCAGCAGCAATGCAGATGCCAGCAGCTGATGCCCACAACGACGGCCAGCCTGGACTTATTTTCATTACATATCTTTGACCTGATGTCCTTCTAGAAGCTGGGACATTTCTCCCTCTCAGCAGAAGACGGCAGGGGAGTTACAAGGTGAGGGCACACTCTCCCCTGTTTGTCTGGCACTCAAAGAGAAAGAGAAAATGAAAACCAGATGTGTTTCCCTGCCCATGGCAAACACCAGCCTTTTCATCCTTACAGTCCTTCCTGACATCAGCACTAATTGAAACAACATCCCACTCACCTTTGCAATGTCTGGCAGAGGTTGCAGCTCTGTCTATTACATCCCTCTAGCTTTCAACTCAAAAGCTCCTGTGTCACACAAGGAAAAGCAATCTGTTACCTGCTGTGCCATGCTCATGTCAGCAGCAATGCAGATGCCAGCAGGTGATGCGCACAAGGACTGCCAGACTGGACTTATTTTTATAACATATCTTTGTCCTGATGTCCTTCCAGAAGCTGGGACATTTCTCACTCTCTGCAGCAGAGGACAGGAGACTTGCAAGGTGAGGGCACACTCTCCCCTGTTTATCTGGCACTCAAAGAGAAAGAGAAAATGAAAACCAGATGTGTTTCCCTGCCCATGGCAAACACCAGCCTTTCCATCCTTACAGTCCTTCCTGACATCAGCACTAATTGAAACAACATCCCACTCACCTTTGCCATGTCTGGCAGAGGTGGCAGCTCTATCTATTGCATCCCTCTAGCTTTCAACTCAAAAGCTCCTGTGTCACACAAGGAAAAGCAATCTGTTACCTGCTGTGCCATGCTCATGTCAGCAGCAATGCAGATGCCAGCAGCTGATGCCCACAAGGACTGCCAGCCTGGACTTATTTTTATAACATATCTTTGTCCTGATGTCCTTCCAGAAGCTGGGACATTTCTCCCTCTCAGCAGCAGAGGGCAGGAGAGTTGCAAGGTGAGGGCACACTCTCCCCTGTTTATCTGGCACACAAAGAGAAAGAGAAAATGAAAACCAGATGTGTTTTTCTGCCCATGGCAAACACCAGCCTTTCCATCCTTACAGTCCTTCCTGACATCAGCACTAATTGAAACAACATCCCACTCACCTTTGCCATGTCTGGCAGAGGTTGCAGCTCTATCTATTGCATCCCTCTAGCTGTCAAGTCAAGAGCTCCTGTGTCACACTAGGAAAAGCAATCTGTTACCTGCTGTGCCATGCTCATGTCAGCAGCAATGCAGATGCCAGCAGCTGATGCCCACAAGGACTGCCAGCCTGGACTTATTTTCATTACATACCTTTGTCCTGATGTGCTTCTAGAAGCTGGGACATTTCACCATCTCAGCAGAAGAAGGCAGGGGAGTTACAAGGTGAGGGCACACTCTCCCCTGTTTATCTGGCACTCAAAGAGAAAGAGAAAATGAAAACCAGATGTGTTTCCCTGCCCATGGCAAACACCAGCCTTTCCATCCTTACAGTCCTTCCTGACATCAGCACTAATTGAAACAACATCCCACTCACCTTTCCATGTCTGGCAGAGGTTGCAGCTCTGTCTATTGCATTCCTCTAGCTTTCAAGTCAAGAGCTCCTGTGACACACCAGGAAAAGCAATCTTTTACCTGCTGTGCCATGCTCATGTCAGCAGCAATGCAGATGCCAGCAGCTGATGCCCACAAGGACAGCCAGCCTGGACTTATTTTCATTACATACCTTTGTCCTGATGTCCTTCCAGGAGCTGGGACATTTCTCCCTCTCAGCAGCAGAGGGCAGGAGAGTTGCAAGGTGAGGGCACACTCTCCCCTGTTTATCTGGCACTCAAAGAGAAAGAGAAAATGAAAACCAGATGTGTTTCCCTGCCCATGGCAAACACCAGCCTTTCCATCCTTACAGTCCTTCCTCACATCAGCAGCAATGGAAACAACATCCCACTCACATTTGACATGTCTGGCAGAGGTTGCAGCTCTGTCTATTGCATCCCTCTAGCTTTCAAGTCAAGAGCTCCTGTGTCACACCAGGAAAAGCAATCTTTTACCTGCTGTGCCATGCTCATGGCAGCAGCAATGCAGATGCCAGCAGCTGATGCCCACAAGGACTGCCAGCCTGGACTTATTTTCATTACATACCTTTGTCCTGATGTCCTTCTAGAAGCTGGGACATTTCTCCCTCTCAGCAGCAGAGGGCAGGAGAGTTGCAAGGTGAGGGCACACTCTCCCCTGTTTATCTGGCACTCAAAGAGAAAGAGAAAATGAAAACCAGATGTGTTTCCCTGCCCATGGCAAACACCAGCCTTTCCATCCTTACAGTCCTTCCTGACATCAGCACTAATTGAAACAACATCCCACTCACCTTTGCCATGTCTGGCAGAGGTTGCAGCTCTGTCTATTGCATCCCTCTAGCTTTCAAGTCAAGAGCTCCTGTGTCACACAAAGAAAAGCAATCTGTTACCTGCTGTGCCATGCTCATGTCAGCAGCAATGCAGATGCCAGCAGCTGATGCCCACAAGGACAGCCAGCCTGGACTTATTTTCATTACATATCTTTGTCCTGATGTGCTTCTAGAAGCTGGGACATTTCACCATCTCAGCAGAAGAAGGCAGGGGAGTTACAAGGTGAGGGCACACTCTCCCCTGTTTATCTGGCACTCAAAGAGAAAGAGAAAATGAAAACCAGATGTGTTTCCCTGCCCATGGCAAACACCAGCCTTTCCATCCTTACAGTCCTTCCTGACATCAGCACTAATTGAAACAACATCCCACTCACCTTTGCCATGTCTGGCAGAGGTTGCAGCTCTGTCTATTGCATCCCTCTAGCTTTCAAGTCAAGAGCTCCTGTGTCACACCAGGAAAAGCAATCTGTTACCTGCTGTGCCATGCTCATGTCAGCAGCAATGCAGATGCCAGCAGCTGATGCCCACAAGGACTGCCAGCCTGGACTTATTTTTATAACATATCTTTGTCCTGATGTCCTTCCAGAAGCTGGGACATTTCTCCCTCTCAGCAGCAGAGGGCAGGAGACTTGCAAGGTGAGGGCACACTCTCCCCTGTTTATCTGGCACTCAAAGAGAAAGAGAAAATGAAAACCAGATGTGTTTTTCTGCCCATGGCAAACACCAGCCTTTCCATCCTTACAGTCCTTCCTGACATCAGCACTAATTGAAACAACATCCCACTCACCTCTGCCATGTCTGGCAGAGGTTGCAGCTCTATCTATTGCATCCCTCTAGCTGTCAAGTCAAGAGCTCCT
Organism: Phasianus colchicus; assembly: GCF_987193195.1. Classification (NCBI taxonomy): domain Eukaryota; kingdom Metazoa; phylum Chordata; class Aves; order Galliformes; family Phasianidae; genus Phasianus; species Phasianus colchicus. The sequence goes on from NC_143476.1 coordinate 4,225,542, forward strand.
GTGTCACACAAGGAAAAGCAATCTTTTACCTCCTTTGCCATGCTCATGGCAACACCAATGCAGATGCCAGCAGCTGATGCCCACAAGGACAGCCAGCCTGGACTTATTTTCATTACATACCTTTGTCCTGATGTCCTTCCAGGAGCTGGGACATTTCTCCCTCTCAGCAGCTGAGGGCAGGAGAGTTGCAGGGTGAGGGCACACTCTCCCCTGTTTATCTGGCACTCAAAGAGAAAGAGAAAATGAAAACCAGATGTGTTTCCCTGCCCATGGCAAACACCAGCCTTTCCATCCTTACAGTCCTTCCTGACATCAGCACTAATTGAAACAACATCCCACTCACCTTTGTGAAGTCTGGCAGAGGTTGCAGGTCTTTCTATTGCATCCTTCTTTCTTTCAAGTCAAGAGCTCCTGTGTCACACAAGGAAAAGCAGTCTGTTACCTCCTGTGCCATGCTCATGGCAGCAGCAATGCAGATGGCAGCAGCTGATGCCCACAAGGACTGCCAGCCTGGACTTATTTTCATTACATATCTTTGTCCTGATGTCCTTCTAGAAGCTGGGACATTTCACCATCTCAGCAGCAGAGGGCAGGGGAGTTACAAGGTGAGGGCACACTCTCCCCTGTTTATCTGGCTCTCAAAGAGAAAGAGAAAATGAAAACCAGATGTGTTTCCCTGCCCATGGCAAACACCAGCCTTTCCAGGGAGGGTGATACTCTTTCTATTATACCCCTCTGGCTTTGAATTCACCAGTGCTTGTGTCACACAAGGATATGCAAGATTCCACCTGTTCTGCCATTCCCATAGCAGCAACTATGCAGATGTCAGCAGCTGATGCCCACAAGGACAGCCAACCTGGACTTATTTTCATTACATATCTTTGTCCTGAAGTCTTTCTAGAAGGTTGAACACTTCTCCATCTCTGCTGAAATGGTCAAAAAGGGTCCAAGTTTAGGGCACACTCTCCTCATGGCCTCTTGCACTCAAAGACAAAGGGAACATGAAAACCAGAAGTGTTTCTTTGCCCATGGCAGACACTAGCCTTTCCATCCTGACAGTCCTTCCTACAATCACCTGGAATTGAAACAACATCCCCCACATCTCTTTTTTGAACTTATTCATTCATGAATGAGAATAATGAGAATTTTTCTGTAAATCTTATTTCTGCATGGAAACAATCTGATAACCGGAGCTTTTTTCTCTAAAACAATCCAGGAAATTTGCATTGCTTATCTATGTACGCAAAATGTTTTGTCCTTTCATCTCAAATATCAATTCATATAGCAAAATAATATAGAAAATATATTTACAGACATTTTTGGACATAGATTACTTCTGGTCATGTGGGAAAGATTCCCTAAGCTGCAATCATGAAATTCTTTTATCATTTTCTCTGATTTAGCCAGTGTTACTAAAAGGGAAGTAAGACACAGGCTTTTGATAGCAGCTGCCAATTTAAGAACGATAATAACTTTTATTATTCTTGGCTAAGATCAAAGTCCCGCATTTCAGGATTATCTCCAGCTCCGAAAGTATAATTAACAGTTTTGGATAGCCACATTATTATATAGCAATATTGTCTTCCTGCAAGAAATTTCATTGTTTTGACACGTGCCACAGGTTGTTAATAGATTGACTGATTGCCATTTATTTTTTTTATTGGCTTATGATGACTACAGAAAATTATACAGCAGCACCATAAAAACTTTAAATCCTATCCCATGTATCTGCACTCATACGAAAATCATATTGGAAAGCATTGGTGAAACTAAGATTACAAAATAAAGCAGAGGACAATTTCAGTGAAAGCCTGCAGGTTTCACAGCTCTGCCCATTTCAACCCCCTGAAGACATCCACGGGTTTCCTGCTGTGGGACACAGGCACTCACCTGCAGCTCAGCACTGCCTGCTCATGCCTGTGCACACCTTCAGGCTGGAACCAAGCAAATCCTCAGCAAAGACATCAGTACACTTTTGTTAGGATGACTTTCATAAAGAAGCATCAAATATTTCTTCACGAGAAATACTGCAAGTCCCTTTGACACTAGCCCTTATTTTAAATGTTTAGATTTGTGCTTCATTCAGGCGTGCTGTCACTCCCAAAAAGATTTTTATTCTTTTGCTTTTCATTCTGAGGAACACAGTGATTTCTGCCTTGTTTACTGACTGTAGGCACAGCAATACTCCTGCACCTTCAGGGAAACAGCAAATCCATCTCTTTCACACCCTACTTCTATCAAGCTCATTCACCTTACAAGGTATTTATTGCAAGCAACTCTTCCAAAAATGGAGATTAACAGAACCTGCAACCCAGGACACCTCAGTAAGCCAGTACTTTTCATCTCCTGAAGGTGTAGGTAGACACAGAGCTGGAACATCTTTTCCAGAGCTGTGTGATGCTATCTCATCTATGTTCCTTTACTGTTGACTCAGTGTCACTTCTTATCTAACCTGGTTGCATCCTAGGATTTCTGGTGCCAAAAATAAACTGACAGCTTTCATCACTAGTTAAAAGGAAACTGCAATAGGAAAAGCAATTTTTCTGATTTCCCTGTTGATCAAAGATGCTTCATGCAAGCCTGATGCGGTAGAAACAATATCAGCTTTAGAATGACAGTCATTAGAGCAGAATCCTTTCACTGATGAAATCCCACAGTCCTGATTCATACAACACTGACACTGGAGGACACAGTAGTTTAGATGAGAGCGCATTAAAAATGACTAAGTTAAGCTCTCAGAAATAGCAAAGAGTGACAAGTATGAAAAAAAGAAGTGGCAGAAACTGCTTCAGTTTGGCACTCTGGCATAAAGTATGACAACACACAACCTGCCTGTGCAGTTCCAGAAGCAGAAGAAAGCCGTCAACCAAGACTTGTTCTCATCTGCTCTGAAAGTCCACTGGGACAAGGCCACTTTTCTCTGACGTGCTTCCAGAAGTATCACTTCTGAGCACTGTGCCAGGGAGTTACAAGATACTGTTTGTGTGTACAGAGGAGAAAAAGACGTCTGTCTGGAAACAGACTTGGTGAAGGAGAAGCAGCATTTTCCAGAGTACTTCAGAAAGAACTGAGCACTGCCCCAAGAGCTTCAGAGCGGCAGGCTGTCACAGTGTGCCAACCAGCTCAGCTGTGAGTTGGCACTGAAGCTGCACCACAGGGAGAACAAAGCCCCCTGTGCACCCTTGGAGAGCCAAGGGTTGGAGATTGATGAACCTTGAGCTCCTTTCCAACCCGGGCCATGCTGTGATTCTGGGATTCTCACCTTTGCCTCATCTGGCAGAGGGAGGCAGCTCTTTCTCTTGTCTCCCTATGGCTGTCAGGTCACCAGGGCCAGTGTCACACAGGGAACTGCAAACACTGTGTGTGCTGTGCCCTGCCCATGGCAGCACAGAGGCAGCTGCCAGCAGCTGATGCCCACAAGGACAGCCAGCCTGGACTTCCTTTGATTCCTTCCCTTTGGATCAGCGTCCTTCAGGAAGGCGGAACATCTCTCCAGCTGAGCAGCAGAGGACAGCAGGGCTTCGTTGTCTGGGCATGTTCTCTTCTGGCCCTCTGGCCCTCACAGACACAGGAGGAGGACACAGAGGCTGCTGTAACACAGCCAGCCCTGCCTCTCAGGTCAGCTCTCAGGCCATCCTCTCTCCCCTCAGCAGCAGCTCACTGTTCTGCACTCCTCTGGCCTGGGCTGGCAGAGGTGTGCAGCAGTTCTGCTGATCTCCCAGTGCTGGCCATGTCTGCAGTGCCTGTGTGAAAGACACAGGAAGCTGCCAGCATTGCACTGCTCTGCTGTGCCCCTGCCATCACCGAGTTTGCTGTCAGCAGCTGCTGCTACACGTCCATTCAGGCACAGGCCTTTCCTTCCTGGCCCTCTTTCCCCCCCTCTCTCCTCTGCTCTCTCTCGTGCTCCCCTTTGGCCTGGGCTGGCTGAGCAGTGCAGGCCTTGTTGTTGCTCCCTGGGCCAACTACGTCACGGTTCCCCGTGACTCTGCCAGCTGCTCTGACACAGCGACTGCGTCCTCAGTGTGGATTCCAGAATGCGACAGACGTCCAGAGAAGACTTCCAGGGCTGATTGGAACATGCTGCCATCAAGAACTGCCATGGCTCAGGCCCCCTGGGAATCTGCTCACAGCGAAAGCTGCTGTCACTCTGTGTGGGCACAGCCTTGTCTGTGTAGGCCTGCTCACACTGCAGCCCCTGTCTGCACCAGAACCGTGCCGATCCACCTTCTCTTGGCCTCCTTGCCTGCATGGAAAAGGGCAGCTTGGGCTGAAGTCCCTCCACTTTCAGATGGCCGAGTGAAGTCTCTGAGCCCTGGTGACCCACGCAGCTCTTCAGCCTGCTGACCTGCTCTGCTGGGGCTGTCTTAACAGGCAGAGGGCACGTTATCCTAATGTCCCCACATCCATCCCTCTTAGCATACTGTAGGCCAGTTCCTAAAAGGACACCTGCACAATCTCTCTGAATGTTAATCAACATGCAGTTGGTCTGTGCACTGCAGAAATTGCATCTAGGTTTTCAGTGGTGATTAGCTATGTGTTTAGTCAGAGGTGCAATGGTTCTAATGGTGAGAGAAAGACATTCCCAGTTGTCATCAGGTGGAACACACTTCAGACTGGAATCCTCAAGCAGACTGCAGTCAAGCTTTCTTAATTATTCGTTGTTGTTATCAATTCAGACGCATCTCTGAATTCCTGCTTGAATGAACATTCTGTAATAATCTGCTGAGACAGTGCAAGGCTTGACAATGAGACTATAGTTTATGAAAGCAGCACTTTTTACTTCCTTTACAAGTTCTTATCTGAATGCTAAATACCACATCAATTCACTTCTCACTGGGTTGAACGTTTTAAATATTTGGTAAACATAATGGTTCTAATTCTGACATTTAATATGAAAATATTAAAATTCTTGTGTTACAGTACTTTTTTGTTAGAATGCCAGATGCTAAAGGGATGAAGTGGCACAAGAAAGCAAAATATCTCTGCTGATGGCAGGAAGGACTGTAAGGATGGAAAGGCTGGTGTTTGCCATGGGCAGGGAAACACATCTGGTTTTCTTGTTCCCTTTGTCTCTGAGTGCCAGAAAAACAGAGGAGAGCGTGCCCTCACCTTGGACCCCTCCTGCCCTCTGCTGCTGAGATGGAGAAATGTCCCACCTCCTACAAGGACATCAGGACAAAGGTAAGTAATCAAAATATTTCCAGGCTGGCTGTACTCGTGGGCATCTGTTGTTGGAAAATTTAATGTCAGTAAACTGCCTAGATAAGGACAGAATGAGGGTGACAATAGAATGGTACGTAATCACAGTGCAATGAAAAAAGTATGCAGGGTGCAGGAAGGGAGGTGTGGACATTCTGAGTTGCAACTCTTTATTTGCTCTAGAAAGCTCTATCAGAATGGAAGACTGAAGGAAATACTTTGAGTGTTTTTTTAATGTGACTGGATAAAAGATCCACGTGGCAAATTGACTAACTGAGTGGTAAAGGGACATAGATACCTCACTGTTTCATGGAACCTTTCAATTCAGCACCTGAGCACTGTGTACAGGACTTGGGAATATAAGTATTAGAGGATCATGGAATATCTGTATTTGGAAGGGACCTCGAGGATCATGTATTCCACCTCCTGGTTCCACACCGGACCTCCTATGGGTCAAGCCCTGTGTCTGAGAGCATTGTGCAAATGCTCTTTGGCCTTTGTCAGCTCAGTGCCAAACCACTGCCCTGGGGAGTCAGTGCCAAATTCCATGTATCTAGTTCATCCTACAGAATGATGCCAAGAACAGTTATAGAGATCGACTTACAAACAAAATTCTTGTCTTGAATTAATGGTACACTCACCATTTCAAAAAAAAAAGAAAGAAAAGAAAAAAAAAATCAAAGCCACATTCTTACGCTGGCATTTTACAGTATTGTCAGATTTTTGTAATTCTGTTTTGTCATATAAGATTCTCTCATCATGAAATAATGACCAACTTCTCTTTTCAGATCTAAACATACAAATGTTAAAGGCAGCAGTGCTGTTCAAGAGTACATTACCAGCTCAAACACTGCTTTGGCTATAAAACTGAAGGTAGTAAGGAATTTTATCAAGGAGTTAGAAGAAAACATGTAAGTGTAGATTTAAAAGCAACCTGTATTGTTACTTAGAGTTTGATATAGTGTAATCCAGTGCACAGTACTTGTAACGTGTGTTTTACAAAATGCTTTGCAATGTAGGCATCTATTAAGATAAATGCTGCAAGTTCTAATATGTCCATGACCTTTTCAAACTGTTCCTTACTCCTACACATCACTACGAGTAGTTCTTCTGTCAGGAAGGATCACATGAGTAATTAACCTGTGACCTTAAGTTTGGAATTAAATGCATACAGTGGAAGTAAGAGCTGTGGGTTATTTTGCTCTTTCAGTGTTGAACAGCCGAGGTGTTTTGTTTTGGAGGGTGGATAGTGATGGGACAAGTGGGGAATGGCTTTAAACTGAGACGGGGGGTGTTGAGGTTTAGGTTGGATGTGAGGAGGAAGTTTTTCAGCCAGAGGGTGGTGAGGCACTGGAACAGGTTGCCCAGGGAGGCTGTGGATGCCCCATCCCTGCAGGCATCCAAGGCCAGGCTGGATGTGGCTCTGGGCAGCCTGGGCTGCTGGCTGGCAGGTTAGAAACCCAACATGACTTTATTGCAGCCCTGGGTGCAGGGGGATCACTGCTCCTAGCATGCACACAGAAGAGCTGGAGCACACAGGTGATGTCCATTCCACTTGTGAGCATTCCTGCACTTCCAGAGAGCGTGCGCCTGTTCCAATCACTGCTGCACAGATTAAAAACTGATTGCAGATGAGCTGTTTTGGTATGGGGTTCTTGCCAACGGTCTGCAGTGGCTGTGTGATTCCTCGGGGAGTTGCTCTCCAGTCCAAAGGTCATGTCCTAAGTCGACCAGATCCCGTTTGTGTCCAGAAATGGCTGACAACAGATCAGCTGCTGGTCAAGTTTCTAACATCACACTGGCCTTGCTCCAGTGTCTGTGTCATCAGCCCCAGCACATACGGTGCACCTCTTCAAGGCTTTGGAACACTGAGACTCTGCACTTGGGCTCCAGACATCCTGCTGCACCAAGAGGTTATTCTAGCTTTGGTATCTTGCAACTTTGTATATAACTACATCACTGTAACCATAGATGTCTAGGAGCATGGAGATGGAGAAATTCATCTTCCTGTAATTCTCTGTACTGCAGCCCCGTGGTTGTCAACACCTAATGCAATATTGAAATTTCAGTTGAGAAATTGAAAGCTGTCCCTAAAAAAAAACATCTGCATTTGTTATTGAAATCACACTAAGGATCAAGAAATCCAAATGCTTCTAGCATAACCACAATTATAGGCAGTGTTTAGACAAGCTCTTACAGGAAAACCATGAACACAAGGCTAAAGAGAGACTAAGTGATGCACTCTGCAGGAATACTCATGGAAGTCTTCACAGTGCAGGAGTCTGATCTGATTACAGATGCTGTGCTTTAAGTACCCCTTATCATATCTTTTTTTGTCACTATTCTTAGGAAAATATCCTAAACTCGGGGTATCAGATACCAATAAGAAAGAACTCTTACATCGTTCTTATACGTCTAAAGATCTAAAATGTTTGGAGGGCAATGGATGTTGGTTGGAGATTTCTGTGACCTCCCTCCCAACAAGTGTCCTATTTGCCTTCTTTGTAAGAGAATGAACTTTTTCATGGTGAGCATGGAACAGGCTGCCCAGGGAGGCTGTGGGTTCTGCACTCTGCAGGAATACTCATGGAAGTATTCACACTGCAGGAGATCTGATTACAGATGCTGTGCTTTAAGTACCCCTTATCATATCTTTTTTTTCACTGTTGTGCAGGGGTTGGACTCAGTGATCTCTGGAGGCTGGAGATGCTGTTTCCTAATGGCAGATGGCAGATGGAGAGAGGAAAAGCAAGTGCAAGGCATGCTGTGCATAGCCACCACATGGCATCTGCACCATTTCCCCCTGCACAAAGGAGGAGCAGCTCACAAGCTTGGCCTGGGCCAGGGAAGGGAGCAGACAAACATCTGGACCGACCCCAAACGAGCTGGTTCTGCAGGTTGGGTGTCTTCTGCTGCTTGTCTCACATCCTGCTGCTCAGCGGTAGATTTGTTCCTGCTCAGTGCTAACAGGAAACTCACACAGCATTTCTGTTTCAGCTGTGCCAACGCTTTGATCCCTTGCTGCTTGGATGGGGTGTTTGAAGAAGGATGCCTGTGCTGATGTCCAGCCAGGCTTTGGGGATGAGTCTCCACACCAGGGTCCGTCTGACAGGACTGAGGGTTGGGGATCCAGCCAGGTCGAGTCCAGTGTGCTTTGCTCTTGTTCTTAGTGCTTGTTTTTGCTCAGGAGGGCAGGAGGTGAACCTCGTGAACCAATGCCTGCAGACGGGGTTTGCAGAGAAAGAGGTCCTGCAGGCCTTGTGTGACAGCCACGGAGCTGCAGCGAGGCTGCATCAGTGTAAAACACCAGAGATCCACGGAGGTGTGAAGGGGAGCTGTGGGCTGCAGTCACGCAGGAAGGGATGTGCATGCTCGGGGTTTGGTTGTTGTGTGTGTGTTAAGTGACTGTGATACCACTGCTGGGTCAGTGTGAGTGTACGGAACAAGTGTGACAGCCTTTTTGATGGAGCCCTGTGAAAGGAGTCCTATGGACTTGAGATCCAACTGTCAGCCCGTGGGCATCATCCAGGAGTTGGGGTAGGGGATGAGGCAAGGGAAGTTGGGCTGAGAAAGGGATAAAGCAGTCTGGCAGTAGTTCTGTGTTTCTCCCATCTCCTGCTTTATTTCCTTCCAGGTGAAATAGATGGGTGCTGCAACATGCCCTTGAATGTAACAAAAGCCACTCTAGTGTGGATTTGACATGGGCCCAGCACTGCAAGGTACGCTGCTGGGAGGAAGCGTCCATCTGGCTGAGGGCAGGAAGGCCCTCCAGAGGGATGCACTGAGGCCAGTTGTGCGAGGCTCAACAAGAGCAAGCGCCAGGTCCTGCGCTTTGGTCATGACGACCCCGTGCCAGCTTCTCCAGGATTTGGCTGGGGTAGAATTCCAAGCAGCCCCTGATTCCAGAACGTTGGGCTGGGCTGTTGGAATCTTCTGCCCTTGTGACTGGTCTTGCCTCCCCACCCTGTCCGTCGTGGTGGAGCAGCCTGGTGGCCCTCAGTGATGTCATAAGGGCTAGAATGAGGGGAGGAGCAGTGCGTGCTGCGTCCCTTCATTGGAGCGCTGGAGCTCTGACTGAGCAGCTCGCTTGTTGCACTTGTGCACCGACTGCGTCCCTTTGTCTTCACACCGTCCTGTGCAGCACCTTGTAGGTAAGCTGAGACAGTGTGGGAGAGACGGGGGGACAGTGAGTGCTGAGAACTGCTGGCTGGCGGAGCTCATAGGATCACATTATCTCCATCAGCAGAGGGGTGGCCATGAGGGACAGGGAGGTGATCGTCCCCCCCTGCTCTGCTCTTGTGAGGCCCCAGCTGCAGTACAGTGTCCAGAAAGACAGGGAGCTGCTGGAGAGGGTCCAGAGGCGAGCCACAGAGATGATCAGGGGACAGGAGCACCTCCCCTGCAAAGACAGGCTGAGGGAGCTGGGCTTGTTCAGCCTGGAGAAATGAAGGCTGTGGGGTGACCTCATGGCAGCCTTCAGTACCTAAAGGGAGCCTAAAAAGAGGAGGGGAATCAACTCTTTGAAAGGGTAGATAACTGCAGGACAAGGGGAAATGGTTTTAAGTTGAAAACTTAAGTTTTTAAGTTGAGGGAGGGCAGATTTTGGATTTTCCCTCGTATTCTTTGCTAAACCGTGGAAGCAAACTGACCTGCTCTTTCTCTCTCCTCTCTCCACCCTCTGCCTGCTTCCCTGCTGCAGCTTTTGCTCGTGGAAGATCAGAGCAAAGTGACAAGGAACGGCTGCGGATTCGTGAGATTTCTCTCCCTCGTTCTGATCTCTTGCCAGGTACCTGCCATGGTTTGTCCCCCCACATGCTTTAGCAGCCCGTGACGCCCCGTGTTTAGTAACACAGCCTCATCCAGCTTTGATGGGACGCTGGTCACGTGTGGGTTTTCTCCACGTGCTCTGCAGCTCAGCCCTCAGAAGGATGCTGTCTGTGGTCCTGTGACCAGCTGGTCTACAGGAAACCAATCCCTTAGGCAAAGAGTCCCAGCCCCAGCTTGTGCAGAGCTGCACAGCATCACCAGGGACACCAGCAGGCGTGCTTGGGCTGTGTGAGTGTGCCCGACAGCTGTAGGGAGCACAGCAGAGATGTGAACAGAGAACATAAAAGTGTGTTTCTTTTCAGTTCCAGCTTGTCACACCTACGCTGATGGCTGTGGCGTGCAGCGAGATCAGCTGTGGGCCTGACCTGGCATGGACAGAGGTAGAGTATGAAGCTCTGATTGGTCTTTGTTCCCTGACTGCAGCCAGCAGAGTGAGCCGCAGATGTGCTCTCCTGCTTTCCAAGAGAGCTCCTCTGTGGCAAGACAGTAGTGCAAGCGTGGCAAGTTTATAAAAGTACCAGAGCCATCTCGGCTGTTGTGTTTGTCCTCTACTGACTTTTCCCTTGAAATGGCTGCAGAAACAACAATCATTCTCTGCTCTGTTTGGCCTCGCTGTTGGTTGGACTGCTCAAGAGAGCTGCTTGGTGCTTGCAATGGCACTGTTTGCACCTTGTAACTGCAGCCGTAGCTTTGGTTTCCCTCTTCACGGTCTCCTAGCATCTGAAACAGTCAGCCTTCCTGCACAAAGAGCGCAGGAAAGGAGGGGGCAAAATGGACAAGGCCACCTGTCTGCGTTAGTGCCATTGCTGATTAGTCTGGGCGGGGAGAGATGCAACCTTGCATTGCCTGGCGTGTGCCTGCTGCACACCAGGGAGAGAAACAGCCGTTATTAGACTTGCAGTTCCTTCTGAAGTGCCCATGATAAGGACCGAGTGCATTTCCTGCAGCTTTCTCTGCAGATGTGCTCCTCACCTTGAAATCCTCCTCGATTGTTCTCTGCTCCTCACTGTGGCCTGTGCTCTCTGTTTCAGACTGAGAACAAGGGGAAGCCCCTGCTGGACCATGAGGTGGCACCTGTGAATGTTCCAGCTGTTGCTGCTGCCCACGCTATTAAGAGATACGTTGCCCAGGCAACAGATGAACTCTCCTTTGAGGTAAGCAGTTCAAGGCGTTCCTTGTTGTTCAATTTTACAATGGCAAATGCCTTCAGAGCTGCACTGGTGCAAGTGCTCTCATGCTCGGCGATGTTTGGCAGTGCAGAAGAATGCAGTCATTTGAGCTGTGCTTTCCTCCCAGCCGTGCTGAAGCTGGGATTGACGTTGCACTCTCTTGCAGGTGGGAGACATCGTGTGTGTCATCGACATGCCACCAAAGGAGCTGACCCCCTGGTGGAGAGGCAAGCTCGGCTTCCAGGTAGGCACAAGCTTCAGACTGGAGAGTGCAACTTCAGTAAAGGCAGGAATCTCAGCTTAGAGCTGCTCTGCCTGCATAGGATGCCTAATGGACGTAAACAGTTTCCCTCTGTCGGTGTCAGAGGACCTTGCCTTTGGCTGCAAATGTTGAAAAATTATTACCTTTATGCTGTGAACTATGGCCATTTTCTGCTGGATAGTCTTAGAAAGCATCAGGCAAGCACGTTCCGAGGGAAATGTTACGTGGCTTTAGGTTTAACAGTTCAGATCTGAGAAGTGCTGCATGCAATAGTTGGCCTCTCTTCTTGTTACAGGTTGGATTTTTCCCCGGGGAGTGTGTGGAACTCATTAATAAGAACATTCCTGAGGCACTCATCAATTCTGTGCCAAAGCCAGGTAGGGATGTTACATTTGATGGTGTGGGGAAGCAAAATGAAGTCTTTTTTGGGGTGGTTCCATGTTTAATACCTCCTTTATCCATGCCACACTGTCCTCTGGGTTGATGATTCTTTATGCACACCATGGGTCAGAGATTTGGCCCAATCCTCCTGTGTTTATTATTGGACTTGGGGAATGTATAGAATCTTCATAGAATGGCTTGGGATGGAAGGGACCTCAGGGATCATCATGCTCCAACCCTCCCGCCTCAGGATGGTCTCCCAGCCCCCACATTTAATGTGAGACTAGATCAGGCTGCCCAGGGCCCCATCCAACCTGGCCTTGTGCTCCTCCAGAGATGGGGAAAATCCCTTTTTGTATGTACTGGTTGGTAATGTTCTTCCCGTTCTGACGTGCTCTGTAGAATGTGCTGTGCTCGGCCTCGTCCAACGGAGCCAGACCTGAAATGACCTGGTTTCTTCCTTTTGTTGTGCAGTGCCCAAGAAACGCAGCAAGATCCTCACCTTCCTTCGTTCCTTGGTGAAGGCCCGCCCAAAGAAACCGACCGAGCGGGAGGTGGAGAAGGAAAGGGTGTTTGGCGGTGACCTGGGAGAGCATCTTCTCCACTCCGGTCGTGATGGTAAGGAGCTGCCCATTCCTGAGATCTTCCTCTGCTGGGCATCTAAAGAAGATGAAAGGGAGCTCATATCTAGCAGGGGGCAGGCTGATAGCAGTGGAGACACGTGTAATGGGAGTTGATGGCTGAAGGATAAAGTGAGGCGGATGCTCCTAAGAGACAAGCACATCTGTATTTGCTTCAGCCAAGCCTGGCTGGGCTTGGTGGATGGGATGTGAAGCACAGCCTGCAGCAGGACTTGAATCAGGAGCTCCACTGACGGCTGGCACGTGTTCTTCAGTCCCCCAGGTCCTCCAGAGCTGCGCTGAGTTCATTGAGCAGCACGGCGTGGTGCAGGGGATATACCGCCTGTCCGGCGTCGCGTCCAACATCCAGAGGCTGCGGTAAGAGTGCTGCGACTGACACAGCCTGAGTGCATCTGGTGTGGCTTTGGGCTTGCCTTCCTCTCGCTCAACCGGGTTTGCGTCCCTCTCTCCAGGCAGGAATTTGAGTCGGAGCAGATTCCTGAGCTCACCGTCCGTGACATTCACAGCGTGAGCTCCCTCTGCAAGATGTACTTCAGGGAGCTCCCGAACCCTCTGCTCACCCACCAGCTGTACGGCAAGTTCTCGGTAAGCACAAGGCCACGTCTTTCATTTCCCTCTTCCTGGGCCTCTTGGCAGATGGCTGCAGCAGTGCCCCAGCTCGGAGGCCCTTTTGCTGTCAGCCCCACGAGGTTTACTCGCAGTGGTGTACTAGCCTGATTGGTGTCTCGCTCCCTTTCTGCACTACTCCAGGATGCTGTTGGTGCCGCTACAGAGGAGGAGCGGCTGCTCAGAATGCAGGACGTCATCCAGCAGCTGCCCGCTCCTCACTACAGGTCAGTGCTGCCCTCAGCCTGCTGAGCTCAGCCCTGCTGCATTGCAGAGGGCAACGATGCGGTTCCAGGCTCTGTCTCACGCCGGCAACACGATGCCTGTGTATGCTGAAGGGTTGAAGGCTCCATGGGCTTACTTTATGGGGTCAGTTCCTGGGCACGGGGGCACGCTTGGTGCAGCTGATGGCTGCGGCTGTGCTGTGCTGGGGCTTGGTGCTGCAGCGTGGCACTCAGTCAAGTTGGATCTACTTCATCTTCGGTGACAGTAGCAATCACAAGAAGTAGCATGAATGGAGGTTTGCTTTCTGAATTGCAGCACGGCATGCTCGTTGGTGCTGAACGTTTGCCTCTCTTGTTTTCCAGGACTCTGGAGTTCCTGATGAGACACTTGGCGTGTCTGGCTGGGAGCTCCACGATAACAAACATGCATTCCAAGAACCTAGCCATTGTGTGGGCTCCAAACCTCTTAAGGTAAACTTCTGGTTCTGTTTCAACACTTCCTCTGTTCTCCAGTTAAGAAAAACAGTCCTCCCTTTTTCTCCATCAAATGTGCTCTTCTCCTGTAAAATCTGTGGCTGACAGAAGCGCAGGAGCCTGGGCTGTTCTCCAACCCCACGGGCACAATGTCTAGGTGACAATTTCTGCAGTCTTGTTGAGATGGGACTGACGTGTCCTTGATCATCCAGGGGAATTTCTGCAGTGGCATCACTGATTGCCCACTGCGGAAGTCTCCAGAGCCTCAGCTGACAGCTTTTGGCTGCAACAATTCAGACTCGGGGAAACGGTCTTGGAGAAATGACTTCTAAAATCTGCCTTTTCTACAGATCACAGCAGAACGAGTCTGCCTGCGCCAGCGGAAGAGCTGCCTGCATGGAGCTGCAGACGCAGTCGGATGTGGTGGAATTCATCATCAACCACACAGACGTCCTCTTCGGCTCCAAATCCGGAGCAGACATCGCAGATGCAGCAGGTGAGTGTCTTCCTCCATTAGCTTGATCTTGACCCGACACCTTGACCAAATGCAGGCCTTCTCCAGGACCTTTGAGATACTCTTTTACCATCAAGGGGAAAGCAGACCTCTGGGCTTTCATTAGGGTGTGGCATCCTGTTGCTGGATGCTGAGAATGTCCAAGCCCAAACTTCACAAGGAGGAAACCGTCATTATTATGGTTTGCACGCAGGAAAAGCTTGATGCAAGTGTGGCAGCGAAGCTTTCTCAGTTCCCTGCCCCTTTTATCTAGGGGTGAGATCTCTTAATGATGACCATGTCCTTTGCCATAAACAGACTTCTGCCCACATGGTTATTTTGAGCTCCTCTTCTTCCAGTGGCTCGGATAAGCAAGCCTGAGAAAAATACAGCACCTCCCCCAGAACTGTGGTGGCTGTGCTGCTGCTTTCTGATCCTCGCTCTTACCTGTGGTTTTCCCTGACAGGGCACAATTCTCTCCCAGGGCCCAAGTCTGTGGGAGTCTCTTCTGCTGCCACAAAGCTGCTCAGCCTGGAGGAGGCACAGGCACAGAGGCGAGGCCACAGCAGCTCTCCTGTTGTGACAGAGAGCAGCCAGGACATTGAGGTGGAAGAAAGCCCTGCAGCTGGGCAGGGCAAATTCCACACCGTCATCGACTTTCCATCTGAAAGGTAAAGAGGACTTTCTTTTCCAGCACCTAGCATCATTGTTTGGGTGGGTTTTTCTGTTTTTTTCTGCAGAAACCAGGCAGTGCTAGGAACAAGCAACTGCTGCCAAGAGCTCAGTGCTGCCCTTCCCTCACCCTGCACCACGCACGACTAACAGCATTGGCTGTTTTCTCTCTCCAGGCAAAATCCACCCAGCAAGAATGAGGAATCACCAGCTAGCAGTTGGTGTTGCTGCTTCAGCCTCAGGAAGCCATCCTCTGGCAGCAAACGCCAACTGCAGCGCAATGCCAGGCAGCCCTCAGAAACAGCAGTGGTAGTCCTGGCAGGTAAGGGTGCAAATGCAGCTTCCAAATCCCTGCTTTTCAGGAACATACAATTCAAGCTTGCTCTGCACTTGTATCTCCTTCTGCCATTCCAGCCCCTGCCTAATGTCTTCAGTACACCTCTGATCAACCACTGTCATAATTCAGCTTGTGAAAGTTTGACACTAACCCCTGTGTATCCTTTCTAGGTGAATCGAGCCCTTGCCAACCCACAAGATCCAGGGCAAGTAGCGAGGAAGCTCTGTGTGCTTCCATCAGTGGAGAGCTCTTAGGAAGCACAAATTGCTGCAGTTCCAACAGCAGCCTTCCACATGAAAACAGTGATGGAGAGAAGGAGCTCATCGAAGTCCATGCCCTCATTACACCTGGCTCTGCTGAAGTTGCTGACCTGGGCCTGCAAGACACCACAGTCGCCAGCCTGGATTGTAACCAGGAGTCCATGCAGTGCAGCCCATCCCAAGCACAGTGTGAGTGCCCCGACAGCAGCACCTCCATGCAGGAGCAGGTCAGCATCAGTGAGGAGGAGCAGAGCCTCTTGCAGGGGGACTTTCAATCAGGCCTCCAGTCTCAGGCACAGGACAGCAGCACTGAGAGCTCTGAGCCACTCTCTCCATGACAAGACAGGATGAGTCCCATCTTCACCGTGGACCTCTCACACCCTCCTGTCCTTTATTTAATAATAAAAGCACACTTGTGCTCAACCAACGCCTTGACTGCCTCCAGAGTCTTCATTCACACGGACTGGGATGAATGCAGCACACAGCAAGGCACCCCAGCTTGCAATGCTGTGGCCGTGGGGTGCGTGCAGCACAGCTCCGGGTTTGTTCCTGTTTTGTCTGGCTTTGGGATGTCTGCAGGGGGAGCTCTGCTACCATTTGGCATGGTAGCAAATAATCTCTCGCATCCTGGATGCTGCTCATGATACTCCCAAGCTTCCTGGCTGTGGCTTTGTGATGCTTTTCAGGGCTTTCTGATGCATTTCCATGCCTTGGCTGTTCTTTAACACCTCTCTCCTCCCATCATGTCCTTTCCTGGCTCCCATCTACGAACTGGCCCTGCAGATCATCTCCAGACCTGTCATCAGCACACTGCGGCAGGAGAAGCTCCCCCTGGCCAACGTCAGGCAGTACTGCTTGGTCTGCAGCTCAGTGGCCATTTCCCTTTTAGGCGGCTCCTGCAGAAGAATCAAGCAGCAGAAGAATTTGCTCACCCTGCAGCACACAAATGCTACGAAAGCAGAAACAACCTGGGAATCTCTGGGTCTGCAAGACTTCACAGACACTTATTGACTGTGTCTGATGGCTCCCTCCCATCCTTGATTTCCTTCTCCCCTTCTCCTCGTCTGATCCCACTGCTGAGCCATGATCAAGCTGCCCAGTGTGGCAGAGCATCGTGCAGAGCCGTGCTGGCACCTCCTCCTTTTCCTCTCCTGCAGCTCAGCGTGCAACCTGAGCAAGTTTTTTTCTGAGAAAGTGACCAGCTCTTTTCCATCCCTTTGCCCCTACAAAGAGTTGTCCAGAGCATCTCGTCCAAGAATTCCTGGAACAGCTTGCAGCTGGCTCTCCTGAAGTTCAGGCTCCTGCCTTTGCTTCCTGCCAGGCCCGCATTCCTTGAGATCACCAACTCAAGGAGGGCATGGTCACTGCAGCCCTGACCGCCTCCTGTCGTAACCCCTGGTGTGCACCATGTCCAGCAATGCTTCCCTTCTGCTTGCTGTGCCCAATGCCTGCACCACAGAGTGATTCTCACTGCACTCCAGGAGTCTGTCAGATTGCTTGCAGCCAGCCATGCTGATTTCCCAGACTGACTGGAATCCCCCATCAGGATGAGAGTCAGTGAGTGCGATGCTTCTGCTGGCTGCAGTAAGCAGCTCCCACCAACAGGCTCTCTTTCCAGGCGGCTGTAGCAGACCCTCACCTCCAGAAGCCCTGCACTGCTGCAGTTCCTAATTTTACCCACAAGTTCACAACCTGCTCATGGCTCTTCTTAGTTCTTTGCAGTCAACTTCTCATCATAGAGGGCAAATCCCTTGCCTTCCAGAATTCCATAGTATCAATTGTGTCTGCTTTATGTCAGGATTTTTTTTCTTTCTTTTCTTTTCCCATTTTCTAGGTAGGAAAATGAATTTCTGAGCCAGGAGAAGCAGAAGTGAAACAGTCTTCCT
Organism: Phasianus colchicus; assembly: GCF_987193195.1. NCBI lineage: Eukaryota > Metazoa > Chordata > Aves > Galliformes > Phasianidae > Phasianus > Phasianus colchicus. The sequence goes on from NC_143476.1 coordinate 4,242,973, forward strand.
GGCACTGCTCAGGTTGCAGGAGTTGCCAAGTGCTCCTCAGGTAATGTGTGCTGAAGAGCTGACCTTGGTGGCAGGGGCTGTGGCTGCATTTTGTGCCTGTCATGCGGGAATCCAAGAAAGCCTATTCAGAGCAGGAGCTGGGGTCTATTGGAAACCACCACGATGACAAAAGAATGCCTGGGATTCCTCCGGCCCAAATGCCAAACCTTGCACTTGGCTGTGCTGAACCTCATGAGGTTCACCCAGGCCCACCTCTCAAGTCTGCTGAGCTCAAACAGATGTCATTTTTCTCGTGTCCTTCCATTCCGAGTCCATCTGTTCCCCAAAGCAAAAGAATTCTGACCAAGGTTGCAGTTGCACCTGACTTCCCAAGGCTGCAAGACGTGGTGGTGACACAGCCTTGTGCTTCTGCATTGGTGCTCATCCCACGTTTCCTTTCTCTGTCTCGCAGGTCAGCTCCTGCTGGAAGCAGATGGTATCCCAGTGTGAATGAAGGTCAGTGCAGGAGCAGCTGCTGATGGGAGGAAGGAAGTCCATGCTGAAGAGCTCTGAAGCATCTGCAGGTATGGTTCTGGAGGAGGCAGCAGTGATGTTGTGGGGCTCCCCAGCAGGAAGCTGTCTCATCCAAATGCTTGCTGAGTGGTTGGAAGGGAGCTTTCTGCATGACAGCAGCACCAGTTGCTTGCTTCAAATGCTGCCAAGACAAGGATTAGCACGAGTTCCAGTATCTACAGTATCATCACGAATCACGATAGGATTACAATGTGTCCTCATACAAACGCAGCCATTTCTCTCTGAGTCCAGAGGCTGTCCGGAAAGCATCTTTGAGGTCTCTCACACCAAACCACTGCTGTCCATGTGGGATCTGACTCATTAGGGTATAGGGGTTAGGAACCACAGGCTGTCTTTTGAGAACGGGTTCAGTCATTTCCTTACATCTTGCACCAGCCGATACGTGCCGTCTGCCTTCCGTGCCGACAGGATTGGGGTGTTATAAGGCCACAGACAAGGTTCCAGAAGACCATCCTTAACCAGTGTCTGTGTTACAGCTTTTAGACCCACTCTCCCTTCTAAGGCTATGGGATATTGTTGCTGTTTCACAGCTCCACTCCCTCCTTGGGCAGTTCTTTGTAAGGGAAAATTGTGAGTCCACCCCGATTTCCTTCCCCTGCCCACAGCTTTGGATTCATTTCTTCTTCATCACAGCTGTTAACACATTCATTGACCCCTGATATCTGTTTCACAGACTTGCAGCTGTAATCCTCATTTAACTGTTAAATCTCTCCCCCATAAATCGGTCCCTGCTTCAGGCACACAGAACAATTGCCCTGCAACTATTTTATCTTTCCATTTTAGTTCAGTGGTCTCCAAGAGTGGAGCTGTCATTTCTGATCCCTCAGCCCCAGTTATGCACAACAGCCACATCCAGATACACGTCTGGTACCTCTGAACTAGCTAATGGTGTAGGATGGAATGTTGTTTCTGCACTGGCTACCAAATGTGGGATTGCTCTGAAGCAGTACAGCACAATGTGTTTTGTAATTTGCCCTTAGAAACAGTTTGAAAAAGTAGAAAGACTTTATTAGTATTAGTATTAGTAAAAAGAAGTTATTTCATAACATATTTTAGAAATACAGTTGTTCAATCATGAGATCAATTCTCACTTACAGAACTGTAATAGTTACAAATTGCATGGGTTTAGTATTAAGGACCAGAAAGCATGTTGTAAGGCCATTCTGTTTGGATAGGAGAAGCTCAGCAAAAGAAAAACAGACTCCAAAGAAGCCAGGGCCTCCACACAAGGCCGAACTGACTCACTCTGTGGGCAGGTTGGGATGCAACAGGCAGGCATCAAGAGACTCCCCTCTGTCCTCCTTCCAAACTTCTCTCTCTTCAGGGATGAGCAGGTGTCCAGAAATAGTGGCCAAGTGTTGATAAGCAGCTGTCAGGCGTTCAATAATTAGCAGTATACCTGCTGAGCTAGCAACAATTGGTGTTTAGCCAGTCACACACACACACACAGAATGGCCCGGGTTGGAAGGGACCTCAAGGATCAGGAATCTCCAACCCCCTGCCACAGGCAGGGCCACCAACATCTGTAGCACTGCACATATGCACATTGCTGGATAGAAACAGCAGTGTGGGAAAAAACTGTATGCTGTGGATGCAAAGGGTGAATCAGAATGGCTTAACAGCTGTCCCACAAGGAAAAGCAATCCCTTACCTGCTGTGACATGCTCATGGCAACACCAATGCTTCACGCCAGCAGCTGATGCCCACAAGGACAGCCAGCCTGGACTTATTTTCACTACATATCTTTGTCCTGATGTCCTTGTAGAACCTGGGAGATTTCTCCATCTCAGCAGAAGAGGGCAAGAGGGGTAGAAAGCACGCACACTCTCCTCGATTTTTCTGGCACTAAAAGAGAAAGAGAAGATGAAAACCAGCATTGTTTCCCTGCCTATGGCAAACACCAGACTTTCCATCCTTACAGTCCTTCCTGACTTCAGCAATAATTGAAACAACATCCCACTCACCTTTGCCATGTCTGGCAGAGGTTGCAGCCCTTTCCATTGCATCCCTCTAGCTTTCAAGTCAAGAGCTCCTGTGTCACACAAGGAAAAGCAATCTTTTACCTGCTGTGCCATGCTCATGGCAGCAGCAATGCAGATGCCAGCAGCTGATGCCCAGAAGGACAGCCAGCCTGGACTTATTTTCATTACATATCTTTGTCCTGATGTCCTTCTACAAGCCGGAACATTTCTCCATCTCAGCAGAAGAGTGCAGGAGGGGTCCAAGTTACAGGCACACTCTGCTCTTTTTCTGGCACACAAAGAGAAGATGAAAACCAGATGTGTTTCCCTGCCCATGCCAAACACCAGCCTTTCCATCCTTACAGTCTTCCTGACATCAGCACTAATTGAAACAACATCCCACTCACCTTTGCCTTGTCTGCCACAGGTTGCAGCTCTTTCTATTGCATCCCTTTTGCTTTCAAGTCAACAGAGCCTGTGTCACCTAAGGAAAAGCAATCTTTTACCTGCTGTGCCATGCTCATGGCAGCAGAAGTCCAGATGCCAGCAGCTGATGCTCACAAGGACAGCCAGCCTGGACTTATTTTCATTACATATCTTTGTCATGATGTCCTTCTAGAAGCTTGGACATTTCTCCCTCTGAGCAGCAGAGGGCAGGATGGGTCCAAGGTGAGGGAACACTCTCCCCTGTTTATCTGGCACTCAAAGAGAAAGAGAAAATGAAAATCAGCTGTGTTTCCCTGCCCATGGCAAACACCAGCCATTCCATTCTTACAGTCTATCCTTACATCAGCACGAATTGAAACAACATCCCACTCACCTTTGCCATGTCTGGCAGAGGTTGCAGCTCTTTCGATTGCATCCCTCTAGCTTTCAAGTCAAGAGCTCCTGTGTCACACAAGGAAAAGCAAACTTTTACCTGCTGTGCCATTCTCTTGGCAGCAGCAATGCAGATGCCAGCAGCTGATGCCCACAAGGACAGCCAGCCTGGACGTATTTTCATTACATATCTTTGTCCTGATGTCCTTCTAGAAGCTGGGACATATCTCCCTCTCAGCAGCAGAGGGCAGGGGAGTTACAAGTTGAGGGCACACTCTCGCCTGTTTATCTGGCACTCAAAGAGAAAGAGAAAATGAAAACCAGGTGTGTTTCCCTGCTCATGGCAAACACCAGCCTTTCCATCCTTACAGTCCTCCTGACATCAGCACGAATTGAAACAACATCCCACTCACCCTTGGCATGTCTGGCAGAGGTTGCAGCTCTTTCGATTGCATCCCTCTAGCTTTCAAGTCAAGAGCTCCTGTGTCACACAAGGAAAAGCAAACTTTTACCTGCTGTGCCATTCTCTTGGCAGCAGCAATGCAGATGCCAGCAGCTGATGCCCACAAGGACAGCCAGCCTGGACTTATTTTCATTACATATCTTTGTCCTGATGTCCTTCTAGAAGCTGGGACATATCTCCCTCTCAGCAGCAGAGGGCAGGGGAGTTACACAGTGAGGGCACACTCTCGCCTGTTTATCTGGCACTCAAAGAGAAAGAGAAAATGAAAACCAGATGTGTTTCCCTCCCCATGGCAAACACCAGCCATTCCATCCTTACAGTCCTTCCTGACATCAGCACGAATTGAAACAACATCCCACTCACCTTTGCCATGTCTGGCAGAGGTTGCAGCTCTTTCTATTGCATCCCTCTTGCTTTCAAGTCAAGAGCTCCTGTGTCACACAAGGAAAAGCAATCTTTTACCTGCTGTGCCATGCTCATGGCAGCAGCAATGCAGATGCCAGCAGCTGATGCCCACAAGGACAGCCAGCCTGGACTTATTTTCATTACATATCTTTGTCCTGATGTCCTTCTAGAAGCTGGGACATTTCTCCATCTCAGCAGAAGAAGTCAGGATGGGTCCAAGGTGAGGGCACACTCTCCCCTGTTTATCTGGCACTCAAAGAGAAAGAGAAAATGAAAACCAGATGTTTTCCCCAGCCCATGGCAAACACCAGCCTTTCCATCCTTACAGTCTTCCTGACATCAGCACGAATTGAAACAACATCCCACTCACCTTTGCCATGTCTGGCAGAGTTTGCAGCTCTTTCTATTGCATCCCTCTTGCTTTCAAGTCAAGAGCTCCTGTGTCACACAAGGAAAAGCAATCTTTTACCTGCTTTGCCATGCTCATGGCAGGAGCAATGCAGATGCCTGCAGGTGATGCCCACAGGGACAGCCAGCCTGGACTTATTTTCATTACATATCTTTGTCCTGATGTCCTTCTAGAAGCTGGAACATTTCTCCATCTCAGCAGAAGAGGGCAGGATGGGTCCAAGGTGAGGGCACACTCTCCCCTGTTTATCTGGCACTCAAAGAGAAAGAGAAAATGAAAACCAGATGTGTTTCCCTGCCCATGGCAAACACCAGCCTTTCCATCCTTACAGTCTTCCTGTCATCAGCACTAATTGTAACAACATCCCACCCACCTTTGCCATGTCTGGCAGAGGTTACTGCTCTTTCTATTGCATCCCTCTAGCTTTCAAGTCAAGAGCTCCTGTGTCACACAAGGAAAAGCAATCTTTTACCTGCTTTGCCATGCTCATGGCAGCAGCAATGCAGATCCCTGCAGCTGATGCCCAAAGGGACAGCCACCCTGGATTTATTTTCATTACATATCTTTGTCCTGATGTCCTTCCAGAAGATGGAACATTTCTCCCTCTGAGCAGCAGAGGGCAGGAGGGTTCCAAGGTGAGGGCACACTCTCCCCTGTTTATCTGGCACTCAAAGAGAAAGAGAAAATGAAAACCAGATGTGTTTCCCTGCCCATGGCAAACACCAGCCTTTCCATCCTTACTGTCCTTCCTGACATCAGCAGCAATGGAAACAACATCCCACTCACCTTTGCCATGTCTGGCAGAGGTTGCAGCTCTTTCTATTGCATCCCTCTAGCTTTCAAGTCAAGAGCTCCTGTGTCACACAAGGAAAAGCAATCTTTTACCTGCTGTGCCATGCTCATGGCAGCAGCAATGCAGATGCCAGCAGCAGATGCCCACAAGGACAGCCAGCCTGGACTTATTTTCATTACATATCTTTGTCTTGATGTCCTTCTAGAAGCTTGGACATTTCTCCATCTCAGCAGCAGAGGGCAGGATGGGTCCAAGGTGAGGGCACACTCTCCTCTTTATCTGGCACTCAAAGAGAAAGAGAAAATGAAAACGAGATGTGTTTCCCTGCCCATGGCAAACACCAGCCTTTCCATCCTTACAGTCCTTCCTGACATCAGCAGCAATGGAAACAACATCCCACTCACCTTTGCCATGTCTGGCAGAGGTTGCAGCTCTTTCTATTGCATCCCTCTAGCTTTCAAGTCAAGAGCTCCTGTGTCACACAAGGAAAAGCAATCTTTTACCTGCTTTGCCATGCTCATGGCAGCAGCAATGCAGATGCCAGCAGCTGATGCCCACAAGGACAGACAGCCTGGACTTATTTTCATTACATATCTTTGTCCTGATGTCCTTCTAGAAGCTTGGACATTTCTCCATCTCAGCAGAAGTGGGCAGGAGGGGTCCAAGGTGAGGGCACACTCTGCTCTTTATCTGGCACTCAAAGAGAAAGAGAAAATGAAAACCAGATGTGTTTCCCTGCCCATGGCAAACACCAGCCTTTCCATCCTTACAGTCCTTCCTGACATCAGCAGCAACTGAAACAACATCCCACTCACCTTTGCCATGTCTGGCAGAGGTTGCAGCTCTTTCTATTGCATCCCTCTAGCTTTCAAGTCAAGAGCTCCTGTGTCACACAAGGAAAAGCAATCTTTTACCTGCTGTGCCATGCTCATGGCAGCAGCAATGCAGATGCCAGCAGCTGATGCCCACAAGGACAGACAGCCTGGACTTATTTTCATTACATAACTATGTCCTGATGTCCTTCTACAAGCTGGAACATTTCTCCATCTCAGCAGAAGAGGGCAGGATGGTTCCAACGTGAGGGCACACTCTCCCCTGTTTATCTGGCACTCAAAGAGAAAGAGAAAATGAAAACCAAATGTGTTTCCCTGCCCATGGCAAACACCAGCCTTTCCATCCTTACAGTCCTTCCTGCCATCAGCACTAATTGAAACAACATCCCACTCACCTTTGCCTAATCTGGCAGGGAGGTGATGCTCTTTCTAATATACCCCTCTTGCTTTGAATTCACCAGTGCTTGTGTCACACAAGGAAATGCAACATTCCAGCTGTTCTGCCATTCCCATAGCAACAACTATGCAGATGCGAGCAGCTGATGCCCACAAGGACAGCCAACCTGGACTTATTTTCATTACATATCTTTGTCCTGTAGTCCCTCTAGAAGGTTGAACACTTCTCCATCTCTGCTGCAATGGTCAAAAAGGGTCCAAGTTTAGGGCACACTCGCCTCATGGCCTCTTCCACTCAAAGACAAAGGGAACATGAAAACCAGAAGTTTTTCTTTGCCCATGGCAGACACTAGCCTTTCCATCCTGACAGTCCTTCCTAGAATCACCTGGAATTGAAACAATATCCCCCACATCTCTTTTTTGAACTTATTCATGCATGAATAATAATAATGAGAATTTTTCTGTAAATCTTATTTCTGCATGGAAACGATCTGATAACCGCAGCTTTTTTCTCTAAAACAATCCAGCAAATTTGCATTGCTTATCTATGTACGCAAAATGTTTTTGCCATTCATCTCAAATATCAATACATCTGGCAAAATAAGATAGAAAAAGTATTTACAGACATTTTTGGACATAGATTACTTCTGGTCAAGTGGGAAAGAATCCTTAAGCTGCAATCATGAAATACTTTTATCACTTTCTCTGATTTAGCCAGTGTTACTAAAAGGGAAATAAGACACAGGCTTTTTAAAGCAGCTGCCAATTTAAGAATGATAATAAGTTTTATTATTCTTGGCTAAGATCAAAGTCCCGCATTTCAGGATTATCTCCAGCTCATCAAGTATAATTAACAGTTTTGGATTGCCACAATATTATATAGCAATATTGTCTTCCTGCAAGGAATTTCATTGTTTTGACACGTGCCACAGGTTGTTAATAGATTGCCTGATTACCATTTATTTTTTATATTGGCTTATGATGACTACAGAAAATTATACAGCAGCACCATAAAAACTTTAAATCCTATCCCACGTATCTGCACTCATACGAAAATAATATTGGAAAGCATTGGTGAAACTAAGATTACAAAATAAAGCAGAGGACAATTTCAGTGAAAGCCTGCAGGTTTCACAGCTCTGCCCATTTCAAACCCCTGAAGACATCCACGGGTTTCCTGCTGTGGGACACAGGCACTCACCTGCAGCTCAGCACTGCCTGCTCATGCCTGTGCACACCTTCAGGCTGGAACCAAGGAAATCCTCAGCAAAGACATCAGTACACTTTTGTTATGATGACTTTCATAAAGAAGCATCAAATATTTCTTCACGAGAAATACTGCAAGTCCCTTTGACACTAGCCCTTATTTTAAATGTTTAGATTTGTGCTTCATTCAGGCGTGCTGTCACTCACAAAAAGATTTTTATTCTTTTGTTTTTCATTCTGAGGAACACAGTGATTTCTGCCTTGTTTACTGACTGTAGGCACGGCAATACTCCTGCACCTTCCGGGAAACAGCAAATCCATCTCTTTCACACCCTACTTCTATCAAGCTCATTCACCTTACAAGGTATTTATTGCAAGCAGCTCTTCCAGAAATGGAGATTAACAGAGCCTGCAACCCAGGACACCTCAGTAAGCCAGTACTTTTCATCTCCTGAAGGTGTAGGTAGACACAGAGCTGGAACATCTTTTCCAGAGCTGTGTGATGCTATCTCATCTATGTTCCCTTACTGTTGACTCAGTGTCACTTCTTATCTAACCTGGTTGCATCCCAGGATTTCTGGTGCCAAAAATAAACTGACAGCTTTCATCACTAGTTAAAAGGAAACTGCAATAGGAAAAGCAATTTTTCTGATTTCCCTGTTGATCAAAGATGCTTCATGCAAGCCTGATGCGGTAGAAACAATATCAGCTTTAGAATGACAGTCATTAGAGCAGAATCCTTTCACTGATGAAATCCCACAGTCCTGATTCATACAACACTGACACTGGAGGACACAGTAGTTTAGATGAGAGCGCATTAAAAATGACTAAGTTAAGGTCTCAGCAAAGAGTGACAAGTATGAAAAAAAGAAGTTGCAGAAACTGCTTCAGTTTGGCACTCTGGCATAAAGTATGACAACACACAACCTGCCTGTGCAGTTCCAGAAGCAGAAGAAAGCCGTCAACCAAGACTTGTTCTCATCTGCTCTGAAAGTCCACTGGGACAAGGCCACTTTTCTCTGACGTGCTTCCAGAAGTATCACTTCTGAGCACTGTGCCAGGGAGTTACAAGATACTGTTTGTGTGTACAGAGGAGAAAAAGACGTCTGTCTGGAAACAGACTTGGTGAAGGAGAAGCAGCATTTTCCAGAGTACTTCAGAAAGAACTGAGCACTGCCCCAAGAGCTTCAGAGCGGCAGGCTGTCACAGTGTGCCAACCAGCTCAGCTGTGAGTTGGCACTGAAGCTGCACCACAGGGAGAACAAAGCCCCCTGTGCACCCTTGGAGAGCCAAGGGTTGGAGATTCATGAACCTTGAGCTCCTTTCCAACCCGGGCCATGCTGTGATTCTGGGATTCTCACCTTTGCCTCATCTGGCAGAGGGAGGCAGCTCTTTCTCTTGTCTCCCTATGGCTGTCAGGTCACCAGGGCCAGTGTCACACAGGGAACTGCAAACACTGTGTGTGCTGTGCCCTGCCCATGGCAGCACAGAGGCAGCTGCCAGCAGCTGATGCCCACAAGGACAGCCAGCCTGGACTTCCTTTGATTCCTTCCCTTTGGATCAGCGTCCTTCAGGAAGGCGGAACATCTCTCCAGCTGAGCAGCAGAGGACAGCAGGGCTTCGTTGTCTGGGCATGTTCTCTTCTGGCCCTCTGGCCCTCACAGACACAGGAGGAGGACACAGAGGCTGCTGTAACACAGCCAGCCCTGCCTCTCAGGTCAGCTCTCAGGCCATCCTCTCTCCCCTCAGCAGCAGCTCACTGTTCTGCACTCCTCTGGCCTGGGCTGGCAGAGGTGTGCAGCAGTTCTGCTGATCTCCCAGTGCTGGCCATGTCTGCAGTGCCTGTGTGAAAGACACAGGAAGCTGCCAGCATTGCACTGCTCTGCTGTGCCCCTGCCATCACCGAGTTTGCTGTCAGCAGCTGCTGCTACACGTCCATTCAGGCACAGGCCTTTCCTTCCTGGCCCTCTTTCCCCCCCTCTCTCCTCTGCTCTCTCTCGTGCTCCCCTTTGGCCTGGGCTGGCTGAGCAGTGCAGGCCTTGTTGTTGCTCCCTGGGCCAACTACGTCACGGTTCCCCGTGACTCTGCCAGCTGCTCTGACACAGCGACTGCGTCCTCAGTGTGGATTCCAGAATGCGACAGACGTCCAGAGAAGACTTCCAGGGCTGATTGGAACATGCTGCCATCAAGAACTGCCATGGCTCAGGCCCCCTGGGAATCTGCTCACAGCGAAAGCTGCTGTCACTCTGTGTGGGCACAGCCTTGTCTGTGTAGGCCTGCTCACACTGCAGCCCCTGTCTGCACCAGAACCGTGCCGATCCACCTTCTCTTGGCCTCCTTGCCTGCATGGAAAAGGGCAGCTTGGGCTGAAGTCCCTCAACTTTCCGATGGCCGAGTGAAGTCTCTGAGCCCTGGTGACCCACGCAGCTCTTTAGCCTGCTGACCTGCTCTGCTGGGGCTGTCTTAAAAGGCAGAGGGCACATTATCCTAATGTCCCCACATCCATCCCTCTTAGCATACTGTAGGCCAGTTCCTAAAAGGACACCTGCACAATCTCTCTGAATGTTAATCAACATGTAGTTAGTTTTCAGTGGTGATTAGCTATGTGTTTAGTCAGAGGTGCAATGGTTCTCATGGTGAGAGAAAGACATTCCCAGTTGTCATCAGGTGGAACACACTTCAGACTGGAATCCTCAAGCAGACTGCAGTCAAGCTTTCTTAATTATTCGTTGTTCTTATCAATTCAGACGCATCTCTTAATTCCTGCTTGAATGAACATTCTGTAATAATCTGCTGAGACAGCGCAAGGCTTGACAATGAGACTATAGTTTATGAAAGCAGCACTTTTTACTTCCTTTACAAGTTCTTATCTGAATGCTAAATGCAACATCAATTCACTTCTCACTGGGTTGAACGTTTTAAATATTTGGTAAACATAATGGTTCTAATTCTGACATTTAATATGAAAATATTAAAATTCCTTGTAAGTACTTTTTTGTTAGAATGCCAGATGCTAAAGGGATGAAGTGGCACAAGAAAGCAAAATATCTTTGCTGATGGCAGGAAGGACTGTAAGGATGGAAAGGCTGGTGTTTGCCATGGGCAGGGAAACACATCTGGTTTTCTTGTTCCCTTTGTCTTTGAGTGCCAGAAAAACAGAGGAGAGCGTGCCCTCACCTTGGACCCCTCCTGCCCTCTGCTGCTGAGATGGAGAAATGTTCCAGCTTGTAGAAGGACATCAGGACAAAGATATGTAATGAAAATAAGTCCAGGCTGGCTGTACTTGTGGGCATCTGTTGCTGGAAAATTTAATGTCAGTAAACTGCCTAGATAATGACAGAATGAGGGTGACAATAGAATGGTACGTAATCACAGTACAATGAAAAAAGTATGCAGGGTGCAGGAAGGGAGGTGTGGACATTCTGAGTTGCAACTCTTTATTTGCTCCAGAAAGCTCTATCAGAATGGAAGACTGAAGGAAATACTTTGAGTGTTTTCTAATGTGACTGGATGAAAGATCCATGTGGCAAATTGAATAACTGAGTGGTAAAGGGACATAGATACCTCACTGTTTCATGGAACCTCTCAGTTAAGCACCTGAGCACTGTGTACAGGACTTGGGAATATAAGTATTAGAGGATGATGGAATATCTGTATTTGGAAGGGACCTCGAGGATCATGTATTCCACCTCCTGGTTCCACACCGGACCTCCTCTGGGTCAAGCCCTGTGTCTGAGAGCATTGTGCAAATGCTCTTTGGCCTTTGTCAGCTCAGTGCCAAACCACTGCCCTGGGGAGCCAGTGCCAAATTCCATGTATCTAGTTCATCCTACAGAATGATGCCAAGAACAGTTATAGAGATCGACTTACAAACAAAATTCTTGTCTTGAATTAATGGTACACTCACCATTTTAAAAATAAATAAATAAATAAATAAAAAATCAAAGCCACATTCTTACACTGGCATTTTACAGTATTGTCAGGTTTTTGTAATTCTGTTGTGTCAGATCAAGGTTCTCTCATCGTGAAATAATGATCAAGTTCTCTTTTCAGATCTAAACATACAAATGTTAAAGGCAGCAGTGCTGTTCAAGAGTACATTACCAGCTCAAACACTGCTTTGGCTGTAAAACTGAAGGTAGTAAGGAATTTTATCAAGGAGTTAGAAGAAAACATGTAAGTGTAGATTTAAAAGCAACCTGTATTGTTACTTAGAGTTTGATATAGTGTAATCCAATGCACAGTACTTGTAACGTGTGTTTTACAAAATGCTTTGCAATGTAGGCATCTATTAAGATAAATGCTGCAAGTTCTGATATGTCCATGACCTTTTCAAACTGTTCCTTACTCCTACACATCACTACGAGTAGTTCTTCTGTCAGGAAGGATCACATGAGTAATTAACCTGTGACCTTAAGTCTGGAATTAAATGCATACAGTGGAAGTAAGAGCTGTGGTTTATTTTGATCTTTCAGTGTTGAACAGCCGAGGTGTTTTGCTTTGGAGGGTGGATAGTGATGGGACACGTGGGGAACGGCTTTAAACTGAGACGGGGGGGTGTTGAGGTTTAGGTTGGATGTGAGGAGGAAGTTTTTCAGCCAGAGGGTGGTGAGGCACTGGAACAGGTTGCCCAGGGAGGCTGTGGATGCCCCATCCCTGCAGGCATCCAAGGCCAGGCTGGATGTGGCTCTGGGCAGCCTGGGCTGCTGGTTGGCAGGTCAGAAAGCCCACAGGACTTTATTGCAGCCCTGGGTGCAGGGGGATCACTGCTCCTAGCATGCACACAGAAGAGCTGGAGCACACAGGTGATGTACATTCCACTTGTGAACATTCCTGCAATTGCAGAGAGCGTGCGCCTGTTCCAATCACTGCTGCACAGATTAAAAACTGATTGCAGATGAGCTGTTTTGGTATGGGGTTCTTGCCAACGGTCTGCAGTGGCTGTGTGATTCCTCGGGGAGTTGCTCTCCAGCCCAAAGGTCATGTCCTAAGTCGACCAGATCCCGTTTGTGTCCAGAAATGGCTGACAGCAGATCAGCTGCTGGTCAAGTTTCTAACATCACACTGGCCTTGCTCCAGTGTCTGTGTCATCAGCCCCAGCACATACGGTGCACCTCTTCAAGGCTTTGCAACACTGAGACTCTGCACTTGGGCTCCAGACATCCTGCTGCACCAAGAGGTTATTCTAGCTTTGGTATCTTGCAACTTTGTATATAACTACATCACTGTAACCATAGATGTCTAGGAGCATGGAGATGGAGAAATTAATCTTCCTGTAATTCTCTGTACTGCAGCCCCGTGGTTGTCAACACCTAATGCAATATTGAAATTTCAGTTGAGAAATTGAAAGCTGTCCCTAAAAAAAAACATCTGCATTTGTTATTGAAATCACACTAAGGATCAAGAAATCCAAATGCTTCTAGCATAACCACAATTATAGGCAGTGTTTAGACAAGCTCTTACAGGAAAACCATGAACACAAGGCTAAAGAGAGACTAAGTGATGCACTCTGCAGGAATACTCATGGAAGTCTTCACAGTGCAGGAGTCTGATCTGATTACAGATGCTGTGCTTTAAGTACCCCTTATCATATCTTTTTTTGTCACTATTCTTAGGAAAATATCCTAAACTCGGGGTATCAGATACCAATAAGAAAGAACTCTTACATCGTTCTTATACGTCTAAAGATCTAAAATGTTTGGAGGGCAATGGATGTTGGTTGGAGATTTCTGTGACCTCCCTCCCAACAAGTGTCCTATTTGCCTTCTTTGTAAGAGAATGAACTTTTTCATGGTGAGCATGGAACAGGCTGCCCAGGGAGGCTGTGGGTTCTGCACTCTGCAGGAATACTCATGGAAGTATTCACACTGCAGGAGATCTGATTACAGATGCTGTGCTTTAAGTACCCCTTATCATATCTTTTTTTTCACTGTTGTGCAGGGGTTGGACTCAGTGATCTCTGGAGGCTGGAGATGCTGTTTCCTAATGGCAGATGGCAGATGGAGAGAGGAAAAGCAAGTGCAAGGCATGCTGTGCATAGCCACCACATGGCATCTGCACCATTTCCCCCTGCACAAAGGAGGAGCAGCTCACAAGCTTGGCCTGGGCCAGGGAAGGGAGCAGACAAACATCTGGACCGACCCCAAACGAGCTGGTTCTGCAGGTTGGGTGTCTTCTGCTGCTTGTCTCACATCCTGCTGCTCAGCGGTAGATTTGTTCCTGCTCAGTGCTAACAGGAAACTCACACAGCATTTCTGTTTCAGCTGTGCCAACGCTTTGATCCCTTGCTGCTTGGATGGGGTGTTTGAAGAAGGATGCCTGTGCTGATGTCCAGCCAGGCTTTGGGGATGAGTCTCCACACCAGGGTCCGTCTGACAGGACTGAGGGTTGGGGATCCAGCCAGGTCGAGTCCAGTGTGCTTTGCTCTTGTTCTTAGTGCTTGTTTTTGCTCAGGAGGGCAGGAGGTGAACCTCGTGAACCAATGCCTGCAGACGGGGTTTGCAGAGAAAGAGGTCTTGCAGGCCTTGTGTGACAGCCACGGAGCTGCAGCGAGGCTGCATCAGTGTAAAACACCAGAGATCCACGGAGGTGTGAAGGGGAGCTGTGGGCTGCAGTCACGCAGGAAGGGATGTGCATGCTCGGGGTTTGGTTGTTGTGTGTGTGTTAAGTGACTGTGATACCACTGCTGGGTCAGTGTGAGTGTACGGAACAAGTGTGACAGCCTTTTTGATGGAGCCCTGTGAAAGGAGTCCTACGGACTTGAGATCCAACTATCAGCCCGTGGGCATCATCCAGGAGTTGGGGTAGGGGATGAGGCAAGGGAAGTTGGGCTGAGAAAGGGATAAAGCAGTCTGGCAGCAGTTCTGTGTTTCTCCCATCTCCTGCTTTATTTCCTTCCAGGTGAAAGAGATGGGTGCTGCAACATGCCCTTGAATGTAACAAAAGCCACTCTAGTGTGGATTTGACATGGGCCCAGCACTGCAAGGTACGCTGCTGGGAGGAAGCGTCCATCTGGCTGAGGGCAGGAAGGCCCTCCAGAGGGATGCACTGAGGCCAGTTGTGCGAGGCTCAACAAGAGCAAGCGCCAGGTCCTGCGCTTTGGTCATGACGACCCCGTGCCAGCTTCTCCAGGATTTGGCTGGGGTAGAATTCCAAGCAGCCCCTGATTCCAGAACGTTGGGCTGGGCTGTTGGAATCTTCTGCCCTTGTGACTGGTCTTGCCTCCCCACCCTGTGCGTCGTGGTGGAGCAGCCTGGTGGCCCTCAGTGATGTCATAAGGGCTAGAATGAGGGGAGGAGCAGTGCGTGCTGCGTCCCTTCATTGGAGCGCTGGAGCTCTGACTGAGCAGCTCGCTTGTTGCACTTGTGCACCGACTGCGTCCCTTTGTCTTCACACCGTCCTGTGCAGCACCTTGTAGGTAAGCTGAGACAGTGTGGGAGAGACGGGGGGACAGTGAGTGCTGAGAACTGCTGGCTGGCGGAGCTCATAGGATCACATTATCTCCATCAGCAGAGGGGTGGTCAGCAGGGACAGGGAGGTGATCGTCCCCCCCTGCTCTGCTCTTGTGAGGCCCCAGCTGCAGTACAGTGTCCAGAAAGACAGGGAGCTGTTGGAGAGGGTCCAGAGGCGAGCCACAGAGATGATCAGGGGACTGGAGCACCTCCCCTGCAAAGACAGGCTGAGGGAGCTGGGCTTGTTCAGCCTGGAGAAAAGAAGGCAGTGGGGTGACCTCATGGCAGCCTTCAGTACCTAAAGGGAGCCTAAAAAGAGGAGGGGAATCAACTCTTTGAAAGGGTAGATAACAGCAGGACAAGGGGAAACGGTTTTAAGTTGAAAACTTGAGTTTTTAAGTTGAGGGAGGTCAGACTTTGGATTTTCCGTCGTAGTCTTTGCTAAACCGTGGAAGCAAACTGACCTGCTCTTTCTCTCTCCTCTCTCCACCCTCTGCCTGCTTCCCTGCTGCAGCTTTTGCTCGTGGAAGATCAGAGCAAAGTGACAAGGAACGGCTGCGGATTCGTGAGATTTCTCTCCCTCGTTCTGATCTCTTGCCAGGTACCTGCCATGCTTTGTCCCCCCACATGCTTTAGCAGCCCGTGACGCCCCGTGTTTAGTAACACAGCCTCATCCAGCTTTGATGGGACGCTGGTCACGTGTGGGTTTTCTCCACGTGCTCTGCAGCTCAGCCCTCAGAAGGATGCTGTCTGTGGTGCTGTGACCAGCTGGTTTTATGGAAAGCAATCCCTTAGGCAAAGAGTCCCAGCCCCAGCTTGTGCAGAGCTGCACAGCATCACCAGGGACACCAGCAGGCGTGCTTGGGCTGTGTGAGTGTGCCCGACAGCTGTAGGGAGCACAGCAGAGATGTGAACAGAGAAGATAAAAGTGTGTTTCTTTTCAGTTCCAGCTTGTCACACCTACGCTGATGGCTGTGGCGTGCAGCGAGATCAGCTGTGGGCCTGACCTGGCATGGACAGAGGTAGAGTATGAAGCTCTGATTGGTCTTTGTTCCCTGACTGCAGCCAGCAGAGTGAGCCGCAGATGTGCTCTCCTGCTTTCCAAGAGAGCTCCTCTGTGGCAAGACAGTAGTGCAAGCGTGGCAAGTTTATAAAATTACCAGAGCCATCTCGGCTGTTGTGTTTGTCCTCTACTGACTTTTCCCTTGAAATGGCTGCAGAAACAACAATCATTCTCTGCTCTGTTTGGCCTCGCTGTTGGTTGGACTGCTCAAGAGAGCTGCTTGGTGCTTGCAGTGGCACTGTTTGCACCTTGTAACTGCAGCCGTAGCTTTGGTTTCCCTCTGTACGGTCTCTTAGCATCTGAAACAGTCAGCCTTCCTGCACAAAGAGCGCAGGAAAGGAGGGGGCAAAATGGACAAGGCCACCTGTCTGCGTCAGTGCCATTGCTGATTAGTCTGGGTGGGGAGAGATGCATCTTTGCATTGCCTGGCGTGTGCCTGCTGCACACCAGGGAGAGAAACAGCCGTTATTAGACTTGCAGTTCCTTCTGAAGTGCCCATGATAAGGACCGAGTGCATTTCCTGCAGCTTTCTCTGCAGATGTGCTCCTCACCTTGAAATCCTCCTTGTTGGTTCCTGGCTCCTCACCGTGGCCTGTGCTCTCTGTTTCAGACTGAGAACAAGGGGAAACCCCTGCTGGACCATGGGGAGTCAGCTGTGAACATTCCAGCTATTGCTGCTGCCCATGCTATTAAGAGATACGTTGCCCAGGCAGCGGATGAACTCTCCTTTGAGGTAAGCAGTTCAAGGCATTCCTTGTTGTTCAATTTTACAATGGCAAATGCCTTCAGAGCTGCACTGGTGCAAGTGCTCTCATGCTCGGCGATGTTTGGCAGTGCAGAAGAATGCAGTCATTTGAGCTGTGCTTTCCTCCCAGCTGTGCTGAAGCTGGGATTGACGTTGCAATCTCTTGCAGGTGGGAGACATCGTGTGTGTCATCGACATGCCACCAAAGGAGCTGACCCCCTGGTGGAGAGGCAAGCTCGGCTTCCAGGTAGGCAAAAGCTTCAGACTGGAGAGTGCAACTTCAGTAAAGGCAGGAATCTCAGCTTAGAGCTGCTCTGCCTGCACAGGATGCCTAGTGGACATAAACAGTTTCACTGTGTCGGTGTCAGAGGACCTTGCCTTTGGCTGCAAATGTGAAAAATTATTACCATTATGCTGTGAACTATGGCCATTTCGAGGGAAATGTTATGTGGCTTTTGGTTTAACAGTTCATTTCTGAGAAGTGCTGCATGCAATAGTTGGCCTCTCTTTTCTTCTTGTTACAGGTTGGTTTTTTCCCAGGGGAGTGTGTGGAACTCATTAATAAGAACATTCCTGAGGCACTCATCAATTCTGTGCCAAAGCCAGGTACGGATGTTACAGTTGATGGTGTGGGGAAGCAAAATGAAGTCTTTTTGGGGGTGTGTTCCATGTTTAGTACCTCCTTTATCCATCCCACATTGTCCTCTGGGTTGATGATTCTTCATGCACACCATGGGGCAGAGATTTGGCCCAATCCTCCTGTGTTTATGATTGGACTTGGGGAAACTATAGAATCTTCATAGAATGGCTTGGGATAGTAGGGTCCTTAAGGATCCTCAAGCTTCCACTTCCTTGCATCAGGCTGTGCTGCCAGCCCCCACATTTAATGTCAGATTAGACCAGGCTGCCCAGGGCCCCATCCAACCTGGCCTTGGGCTCCTCCAGAGATGGGGAAAATCCCTTTTTGTATGTACTGGTTGGTAATGTTCTTCCCGTTCTGACGTGCTCTGTAGAATGTGCTGTGCTCGGCCTCGTCCAACGGAGCCAGACCTGAAATGACCTGGTTTCTTCCTTTTGTTGTGCAGTGCCCAAGAAACGCAGCAAGATCCTCACCTTCCTTCGTTCCTTGGTGAAGGCCCGCCCAAAGAAACCGACCGAGCGGGAGGTGGAGAAGGAAAGGGTGTTTGGCGGTGACCTGGGAGAGCATCTTCTCCACTCCGGTCGTGATGGTAAGGAGCTGCCCATTCCTGAGATCTTCCTCTGCTGGGCATCTAAAGAAGATGAAAGGGAGCTCATATCTAGCAGGGGGCAGGCTGATAGCCGTGGAGACACGTGTAATGGGAGTTGATGGCTGAAGGATAAAGTGAGGCGGATGCTCCTAAGAGACAAGCACATCTGTATTTGCTTCAGCCACGCCTGGCTGGGCTTAGTGGATGGGATGTGAAGCACAGCCTGCAGCAGGACTTGAATCAGGAGCTCCACTGACGGCTGGCACGTGTTCTTCAGTCCCCCAGGTCCTCCAGAGCTGCGCTGAGTTCATTGAGCAGCACGGCGTGGTGCAGGGGATATACCGCCTGTCCGGCGTCGCGTCCAACATCCAGAGACTGCGGTAAGAGTGCTGCGACTGACACAGCCTGAGTGCATCTGGTGTGGCTTTGGGCTTGCCTTCCTCTCGCTCAACCGGGTTTGCGTCCCTCTCTCCAGGCAGGAATTTGAGTCGGAGCAGATTCCTGAGCTCACCGTCCGTGACATTCACAGCGTGAGCTCCCTCTGCAAGATGTACTTCAGGGAGCTCCCGAACCCTCTGCTCACCCACCAGCTGTACGGCAAGTTCTCGGTAAGCACAAGGCCACGTCTTTCATTTCCCTCTTCCTGGGCCTCTTGGCAGATGGCTGCAGCAGTGCCCCAGCTCGGAGGCCCTTTTGCTGTCAGCCCCACGAGGTTTACTCGCAGTGGTGTACTAGCCTGATTGGTGTCTCGCTCCCTTTCTGCACTACTCCAGGATGCTGTTGGTGCCGCTACAGAGGAGGAGCGGCTGCTCAGAATGCAGGACGTCATCCAGCAGCTGCCCGCTCCTCACTACAGGTCAGTGCTGCCCTCAGCCTGCTGAGCTCAGCCCTGCTGCATTGCAGAGGGCAACGATGCGGTTCCAGGCTCTGTCTCACGCCAGCAACACGATGCCTGTGTATGCTGAAGGGTTGAAGGCTCCATGGGGTTACTTTATGGGGTCAGTTCCTGGGCACGGGGGCACGCTTGGTGCAGCTGATGGCTGCGGCTGTGCTGTGCTGGGGCTTGGTGCTGCAGCGTGGCACTCAGTCAAGTTGGATCTACTTCATCTTCTGTGACAGTAGCAATCACAAGAAGTAGCATGAATGGAGGTTTGCTTTCTGAATTGCAGCACGGCATGCTCGTTGGTGCTGAACGTTTGCCTCTCTTGTTTTCCAGGACACTGGAGTTCCTGATGAGACACTTGGCGTGTCTGGCTGGGAGCTCCACCATCACAAACATGCATGCCAAGAACCTAGCCATTGTGTGGGCTCCAAACCTCTTAAGGTAAACTGCTGGTTCTGTTTCAACACAACGCTTACATCTGTTCTCCATTAAAAAAAAAAACAGTGCTCCCTTTTTCTCCATCAAATGTGCTCTTCTCCTGTAAAATCTGTGGCTGAGAGAAGAGCAGGAGCCTGAGCTGTTCTCCATCCCCACGGGCACAATGTCTAGGTGACAATTTCTGCAGTCTTGTTGAGATGGGACTGACGTGTCCTTGATCATCCAGGGGAATTTCTGCAGTGGCATCACTGATTGCCCACTGCGGAAGTCTCCAGAGCCTCAGCTGACAGCTTTTGGCTGCAACAATTCAGACTCGGGGAAACGGTCTTGGAGAAATGACTTCTAAAATCTGCCTTTTCTACAGATCACAGCAGAACGAGTCTGCCTGCGCCAGCGGAAGAGCTGCCTGCATGGAGCTGCAGATGCAGTCGGATGTGGTGGAATTCATCATCAACCACACAGACGTCCTCTTCTGCTCCAAATCCGGAGCAGACATTGCAGATGCAGCAGGTGAGTGTCTTCCTCCATTAGCTTGATCTTGACCTGACACCTTGATCAAATGCAGGCCTTCTCCAGGACCTCTGAGATACTCTTTTACCATCAAGGGGACTACAGACCTCTGGGCTTCCATTAGGGTATGGCATCCTGTTGCTGGATGCTGAGAATGTCCAAGCCCAAACTTCACAAGGAGGAAACTGTCATTATTATGTTTGCACGCAGGAGAAGCTTGATGCAAGCGTTGCAGCGAAGCTTTCTCAGTTCCCTGCCCCTTTTATCTAGGGGTGAGCTCTCTTAATGATGACCATGTCCTTTGCCATAAACAGACCTCTGCCCACATGGTTATTTTGAGCTCCTCTTCTTCCAGTGGCTCGGATAAGCAAGCCTGAGAAAAATACAGCACCTCCCCCAGAACCGTGGTGGCTGTGCTGCTGCTTTCTGATCCTCACTCTTACCTGTGCTTTTCCCTGACAGGGCACAATTCTCTCCCAGGGCCCAAGTCTGTGGGGGTCTCTTCTGCTGCCACAAAGCTGCTCAGCCTGGAGGAGGCACAGGCACAGAGGCGAGGCCACAGCACCTCTTCTGTGGTAACAGAGAGCAGCAGGGACATTGAAGTGGAAGAAAGCCCTGCAGCTGGGCAGGGCAAATTCCACACCGTCATCGACTTTCCATCTGACAGGTAAAGAGGACTTTCTTTTCCAGCACCTAGCATCATTGTTTGGGTGGGTTTTTGTGTTTTCCTGCAGAAACCAGGCAGTGCTAGGAACAAGCAACTGCTGCCAAGAGCTCAGTGCAGCTCTTCCCTCACCCTGCACCACGCACGACTCACAGCATTGGCTGTTTTCTCTCTCCAGACAAAATCCACCCAGCAAGACTGAGGAATCACCAGCTAGCAGTTGGTGTTGCTGCTTCAGCCTCAGGAAGCCATCCTCTGGCAGCAAACGCCAACTGCAGCGCAATGCCAGGCAGCCCTCAGAAACAGCAGTGGTAGTCCTGGCAGGTAAGGGTGCAAATGCAGCTTCCAAATCCCTGCTTTTCAGGAACATACAATTCAAGCTTGCTCTGCACATGTATCTCTTTCTAGCGTTCAATCCCGTGCCTAAATCTTCACCCCTGATCAAGTACCACTGTCGTAATTCAGCTTGTGAAAGTTTGACACTAACCCCTGTGTATCCTTTCTAGGTGAATCGAGCCCTTGCCAAGCCATAAGATCCAGGGCAAGTAGCGAGGATGCTCTGTGTGCTTCCATCAGTGGAGAGCTCATAGGAAGCACAAATTGCTGCAGTTCTAATAGCAGCCTTCCATCTAACAACATTAATGGGGAGAAGGAGCTCATCGAAGTCCATGCTCTCATTACACCTGGCTCTGCTGAAGTTGCTGACCTGTGCCTCCCAGACACCACAGTCACAAGTGTGGATTTTAACCCAGAGTCTCTGCAGTGCAGCCCATCCCAAGCACAGTGTGAGTGCCCCGACAGCAGCACCTCCATGCAGGAGCAGGTCAGCATCAGTGAAGAGGAGCAGAGCCTTTTGCAGGGGGACTTTCAATCAGACCTCCAGTCCCAGGCACCGGACAGCAGCACTGAGAGCTCTGAGCCACTCTTGCCATGACAAGACAGGATGAGTCCCATCTTCACCGTGGACCTCTCACACCCTCCTGTCCTTTATATAATAATAAAAGCACACTCGTGCTCAACCAACGCCTTGACTGCCTCCAGAGTCTTCATTCACACGGACTGGGATGAATGCAGCACACAGCAAGGCACCCCAGCTTGCAATGCTGTGGCTGTGGGGTGCATGCAGCTCAGCTCCGGGTTTGTTCCTGTTTTGTCTGGCTTTGGGATGTCTGCAGGGGGAGCTCTGCTACCATTTGGCATGGTAGCAAATAATCTCTCGCATCCTGGATGCTGCTCATGATACTCCCAAGCTTCCTGGCTGTGGCTTTGTGACGCTTTTCAGGGCCTTCTGATGCATTTTGATGCCTTGGATGTTGCTTAACACCTCCCTCCTCCCATCATGTCCTTTCCTGGCTCCCATCTACGAACTGGCCCTGCAGATCATCTCCAGACCTGTCATCAGCACACTGCGGCAGGAGAAGCTCCCCTGGCCAACGTCAGGCAGTACTGCTTGGTCTGCAGCTCAGTGGCTATTTCCCTTTTAGGCGGCTCCTGCAGAAGAATCAAGCAGCAGAACCTTTTGCTCACCCTGCACCACGCAAATGCTGCAAAAGCAGAAACAACCTGGGAATCTCTGGTTTGCAAGACTTCACAGACACTTATTGACTGTGTCTGATGGTTCCCTCCCATCCTTGATTTCCTTCTCCCCTTCTCCTCGTCTGATCCTACTGCTGAGCCATGATCAAGCTGCCCAGTGTGGCAGAGCATCGTGCAGAGCCGTGCTGGCACCTCCTCCCCTTCCTCTCCTGCAGCTCAGCCTGCAACCTGAGCAAGTTTTTTTCTGAGAAAGTGACCAGCTCTTTTCCATCCCTTTGCCCCTACAAACAGTTGTCCAGAGGATCTCGTCCAAGGATTCCTGGAACAGCCTGCAGCTGGCTCTCCTGAAGTTCAGGCTCCTGCCTTTGCTTCCTGCCAGGCCCGCATTCCTTGAGATCACCAACTCAAGGAGGGCATGGTCACTGCAGCCCTGACCGCCTCCTGTCGTAACCCCTGGTGTGCACCATGTCCAGCAATGCTTCCCTTCTGCTTGCTGTGCCCAATGCCTGCACCACAGAGTGATTCTCACTGCACTCCAGGAGTCTGTCAGATTGCTTGCAGCCAGCCATGCTGATTTCCCAGACTGACTGGAATCCCCCATCAGGATGAGAGTCAGTGAGTGCGATGCTTCTGCTGGCTGCAGTAAGCAGCTCCCACCAACAGGCTCTCTTTCCAGGCGGCTGTAGCAGACCCTCACCTCCAGAAGCCCTGCACTGCTGCAGTTCCTGATTTTACCCACAAGTTCACAACCTGCTCATGGCTCTTCTTAGTTCTTTGCACTCAACTTCTCATCATAGAGGGCAAATCCCTTGCCTTCCAGAATTCCATAGTATCAATTGTGTCTGCTAATGTCAGGATTTTTTTTCTTTCTTTTCTTTTTCCATTTTCTAGGTAGGAAAATGAATTTCTGAGCCAGGAGAAGCAGAAGTGAAACAGTCTTCCTGGCACTGCTCAGGTTGCAGGAGTTGCCAAGTGCTCCTCAGGTAATGTGTGCTGAAGAGCTGACCTTGGTGGCAGGGGCTGTGGCTGCATTTTGTGCCTGTCATGCGGGAATCCAAGAAAGCCTATTCAGAGCAGGAGCTGCAGAGCGAGATAAACATCACGAGAAGGTAAGGCTGAGAAGCAAGGACACCTCCAGAAAGAAGAGAAAAACTGAGTCAAGTGAGCTGCGTGACGGCCGTGTGTTGCTGACCATGATTGGAGGAAGAGCGCATGGCTGGGAATGACTGATGGCTCTGGTTGGATGGGTGCCTGTGTGCACAGAGGTAAGGAGTGTTTGTGGGATGTTTTGCTGGCATCTAACGGCTGTAAGGGGAAGTCAAGAGAGAAAACTTGTGAATGCATAGAAGGGATGTTAAAATCTGGAACAGACTGTTTGGATCAGTCACAGCTGAGTCCAGATTGCCACACTGTCAGAACCTGGGGCCTAGGATTTTCCTTTAAGAGTGCCAACTGCTTATTTTAAATGATAAAAAGTAACATTGATAGAAGCTTCCCTCCTTGCATTAGAATAAGGCATTGATATTTGATGTTTCTGTCTTTCCATTCCTTTAGCAGCCTGGGTGTTGATGCAGCTGCATGCATCTGCTGCCCTCCCCTTCTATTTTGTGTAAAAGAACAGTAAAATATGCAATCAGTGTGAGATCTTTCTGAAGTATTTTACTTTATTTGCCCCTAGGCTGCAATGGCTGGGAAATGGCAGTGTCACCCAGGAGCCCACACGGCGACCTGATGTCTCATTGTTGGGGTCTATTGGAAACCACCACGATGACAAAAGAATGCCTGGGATTCCTCCGGCCCAAATGCCAAACCTTGCACTTGGCTGTGCTGAACCTCATCAGGTTCACCCAGGCCCACCTCTCAAGTCTGCTGAGCTCAAACAGATGTCATTTTTCTCGTGTCCTTCCATTCCGAGTCCATCTGTTCCCCAAAGCAAAAGAATTTGGAGGGAACCACCGACAGTTATGTGAGCGATTTCAGCGTCTATTTCTGATCATGGCAACAACTTCAGAGGTCACACTTAATTTACGGTGCCCGTTGTAATTCTGACCAAGGCTGCAGTTGCAGCTGACTTCCCAAGGCTGCAAGACGTGGTGGTGACACAGCCTTGTGCTTCTGCATTGGTGCTCATCCCACGTTTCCTTTCTCTGTCTCGCAGGTCAGCTCCTGCTGGAAGCAGATGGTATCCCAGTGTGAATGAAGGTCAGTGCAGGAGCAGCTGCTGATGGGAGGAAGGAAGTCCATGCTGAAGAGCTCTGAAGCATCTGCAGGTATGGTTCTGGAGGAGGCAGCAGTGATGTCGGAGGGCTCCCAGCAGGAAGCTGTCTCATCCAAATGCTTGCTGAGTGGTTGGAAGGGAGCTTTCTGCATGACAGCAGCACCAGTTGCTTGCTTCAAATGCTGCCAAGACAAGGATTAGCACGAGTTCCTGTATCTACAGTATCATCACGAATCACGATAGGATTACAATGTGTCCTCATACAAACGCAGCCATTTCTCCCTGAGTCCAAAGGCTGTCCGGAAAGCATCTTTGAGGTCTCTCACACCAAACCACTGCTGTCCGTGTGGGATCTGACTCATTAGGGTATAGGGGTTAGGAACCACAGGCTGTCTTTTGAGAACGGGTTCAGTCATTTCCTTACATCTTGCACCAGCCGATACGTGCCGTCTGCCTTCCGTGCCGACAGGATTGGGGTGTTATAAGGCCACAGACAAGGTTCCAGAAGACCATCCTTAACCAGTGTCTGTGTTACAGCTTTTAGACCCACTCTCCCTTCTAAGGCTATGGGATATTGTTGCTGTTTCACAGCTCCACTCCCTCCTTGGGCAGTTCTTTGTAAGGGAAAATTGTGAGTCCACCCCGATTTCCTTCCCCTGCCCACACCTTTGGATTCATTTCTTCTTCATCACAGCTGTTAACACATTCATTGACCCCTGATATCTGTTTCACAGACTTGCAGCTGTAATCCTCATTTAACTGTTAAATCTCTCCCCCATAAATCGGTCCCTGCTTCAGGCACACAGAACAATTGCCCTGCAACTATTTTATCTTTCCATTTTAGTTCTGTGGTCTCCAAGAGTGGAGCTGTCACTTCTGATCCCTCAGCCCCAGTTATGCACAACAGCCACATCCAGATACACGTCTGGTACCTCTGAACTAGCTAATGCTGTAGGATGGAATGTTGTTTCTGCACTGGCTATCAAATGTGGGATTGCTCTGAAGCAGTACAGCACAATGTGTTTTGTAATTTGCCCTTAGAAACAGTTTGAAAAAGTAGAAAGACTTTATTAGTATTAGTAAAAAGAAGTTATTTCATAACATATTTTAGAAATACAGTTGTTCAATCATGTGATCAATTCTCACTTACAGAACTGTAATAGTTACAAATTGCATGGGTATAGCATTAAGGACCAGAAAGCATGTTGTAAGGCCATTCTGTTTGGATAGGAGAAGCTCAGCAAAAGAAAAACAGACTCCAAAGAAGCCAGGGCCTCCACACAACGCCAAACTGACTCACTCTGTGGGCAGGTTGGGATGCAACAGGCAGGCATCAAGAGACTCCCCTCTGTCCTCCTTCCAAACTTCTCTCTCTTCAGGGATGAGCAGGTGTCCAGAAATAGTGGCCAAGTGTTGATAAGCAGCTGTCAGGCGTTCAATAATTAGCAGTATACCTGCTGAGCTAGCAACAATTGGTGTTTAGCCAGTCACACACACACACACAGAATGGCCCGGGTTGGAAGGGACCTCAAGGATCAGGAATCTCCAACCCCCTGCCACAGGCAGGGCCACCAACATCTGTAGCACTGCACATATGCATACTGCTGGATAGAAACAGCAGTGTGGGAAAAAACTGTATGCTGTGGATGCAAAGGGTGAATCAGAATGGCATAACAGCTGTCATACAAGGAAAAGCAATCCTTTACCTGCTGTGACATGCTCATGGCAACACCAATGCAGATGCCAGCAGCTGATGCCCACAAGGACAGCCAGCCTGGACTTATTTTCACTACATATCTTTGTCCTGATGTCCTTCTAGAAGCTGGGACATTTCTCCTTCTGAGCAGCAGAGGGCAGGATGGGTCCAAGGTGAGGGCACACTCTGCTCTTTAACTGGCACTCAAAGAGAAAGAGAAAATGAAAATCAGCTGTGTTTCCATTCCCATGGCAAACACCAGCCTTTCCATCCTTATAGTCCTTCATGACATCAGCACTAATTGAAACAACATCCCACTCACCTTTGCCATGTCTGGCAGAGGTTGCAGCTCTTTCTATTGCATCCCTCTAGCTTTCAAGTCAAGAGCTCCTGTGTCACACAAGGAAAAGCAATCTTTTACCTGCTGTGCCATGCTCATGGCAGCAGACATGCAGATGCCAGCAGCTGATGCCCACAAGGACAGCCAGCCTGGACTTATTTTCATTACATATCTTTGTCCTGATGTCCTTCTACAAGCTGGAACATTTCTCCATCTCAGTAGAAGAGGGCAGGAGGGATCCAAGGTGAGGGCACACTCTGCTCTTTATCTGGCACTCAAAGAGAAAGAGAAAATGAAAACCAGATGTGTTTCCCTGCCCATGGCAAACACCAGCCTTTCCATCCTTACAGTCCTTCCTGCAATCATCAGCAATGGAAACAACTTCCCACTCACCTTTGCCATGTCTGGCAGAGGTTGCAGCTCTTTCTATTGCATCCCTCTAGCTTTCAATCAAGAGCTGCTGTGTCACACAAGGAAAAGCAATCTTTTACCTGCTGTGCCATGCTCATGCCAGCAGCAATGCAGATGCCAGCAGCTGATGCCCACAAGGACAGCCAGCCTGGACTTATTTTCATTACATATCTTTGTCCTGATGTCCTTCTAGAAGCTGGGACATTTCTCCTTCTGAGCAGCAGAGGGCAGGATGGGTCCAAGGTGAGGGCACACTCTGCTCTTTAACTGGCACTCAAAGAGAAAGAGAAAATGAAAACCAGATGTGTTTCCCTGCCCATGGCAAACACCAGCCTTTCCATCCTTACAGTCCTTCCTGACATCTGCAGCAACTGAAACAACATCCCACTCACCTTTGCCATGTCTGGCAGAGGTTGCAGCTCTTTCTATTGCATCCCTCTAGCTTTCAAGTCAAGAGCTCCTGTGTCACACAAGGAAAAGCAATCTTTTACCTGCTTTGCCATGCTCATGGCAGCAGCAATGCAGATGCCAGCAGCTGATGCCCACAAGGACAGCCAGCCTGGACTTATTTTCATTACATATCCTTGTCCTGATGTCCTTCTAGAAGCTGGAACATTTTTCCATCTCAGCAGCAGAGGGCAGGAGGGGTCCAAGGTGAGGGCACACTCTGCTCTTTATCTGGCACTCAAAGAGAAAGAGAAAATGAAAACCAGATGTGTTTCCCTGCCCATGGCAAACAACAGACATTCCATCTTTACAGTCCTTCCTGACATCAGCACTAAATGAAACAACATCACACTCACCTTTGCCATGTCTGGCAGAGGTTGCAGCTCTTTCTATTGCATCCCTCTAGCTGTCAAGTCAAGAGCTCCTGTGTCACACAAGGAAAAGCAATCTTTTACCTGCTGTGCCATGCTCATGGCAGCAGCAATGCAGATGCCAGCAGCTGATGCCCACAAGGACAGCCAGCCTGGACTTATTTTCATTACATATCCTTGTCCTGATGTCCTTCTACAAGCTGGAACATTTCTCCATCTCAGCAGAAGAGGGCAGGAGGGGTCCAAGGTGAGGGCACACTCTACTCTTTTTCTGGAATAAAAAGAGAAAATGAAAACAAGATGTGTTTCCCTGCCCATGGCAAACACCAGCCTTTCCATCCTTACAGTCCTTCCTGACATCAGCACTAATTGAAACAACATCCCACTCACCTTTGCCATGTCTGGCAGAGGTTGCAGCTCTTTCTATTGCATCCCTCTAGCTTTCAAGTCAAGAGCTCCTGTGTCACACAAGGAAAAGCAATCTTTTACCTGCTTTGCCATGCTCATGGCAGCAGCAATGCAGATGCCAGCAGCTGATGCCCACAAGGACAGCCAGCCTGGACTTATTTTCATTACATATCTTTGTCCTGATGTCCTTCTAGAAGCTTGGACATTTCTCCCTCTCAGCAGCAGAGGGCAAGAGAGTTCCAAGTTGATGGCAAACTATCCCATGTTTATCTGGCACTCAAAGAGAAAGAGAAAATGAAAACCAGATGTGTTTCCCTGCCCATGGCAAACACCAGCCTTTCCATCCTTACAGTCCTCCTGATATCAGCACTAATTGAAACAACATCCCACTCACCTTTGCCATGTCTGGCAGAGGTTGCAGCTCTTTCTATTGCATCCCTCTAGCTTTCAAGTCAAGAGCTCCTGTGTCACACAAGGAAAAGCAATCTTTTACCTGCTGTGCCATGCTCATGGCAGCAGACATGCAGATGCCAGCAGCTGATGCCCACAAGGACAGCCAGCCTGCACTTATTTTCATTACTTATCTTTGTCCTGATGTCCTTCTACAAGCTGGAACATTTCTCCATCTCAGCAGAAGAGGGCAGGAGGGGTCCAAGGTGAGGGCACACTCTCCTCTTTATCTGGCACTCAAAGAGAAAGAGAAAATGAAAACAAGATGTGTTTCCCAGCCCATGGCAAACACCAGCCTTTCCATCCTTACAGTCCTTCCTGACATCAGCAGCAACAGAAACAACATCCAACTCACCTTTGCCATGTCTGGCAGAGGTTGCAGCTCTTTCTATTGCATCCCTCTAGCTTTCAAGTCAAGAGCTCCTGTGTCACACAAGGAAAAGCAATCTTTTACCTGCTGTGCCATGCTCATGGCAGCAGATATGCAGATGCCAGCAGCTGATGCCCACAAGCACAGCCAGCCTGGACTTATTTTCATTACATATCTTTGTCCTGATGTCCTTCTACAAGCTGGAACATTTCTCCATCTCAGCAGAAGTGGGCAGGAGGGGTCCAAGGTGAGGGCACACTCTGCTCTTTATCTGGCACTCAAAGAGAAAGAGAAAATGAAAACCAGATGTGTTTCCCTGCCCATGGCAAACACCAGCCTTTCCATCCTGACAGTCCTCCTGACATCAGCACTAATTGAAACAACATCCCACTCACCCTTGCCATATCTGCCAGAGGTTGCAGCTCTTTCTATTGCATCCCTCTAGCTTTCAAGTCAAGAGCTCCTGTGTCACACAAGGAAAAGCAATCTTTTACCTGCTTTGCCATGCTCATGGCAGCAGCAATGCAGATGCCAGCAGCTGATGCCCACAAGGACAGCCAGCCTGGACTTATTTTCATTACATATCTTTGTCTTGATGTCCTTCTAGAAGCTTGGACATTTCTCCCTCTCAGCAGCAGAGGGCAAGAGAGATCCAAGTTGATGGCAAACTATCCCATGTTTATCTGGCACTCAAAGAGAAGGAGAAAATGAAAACCAGATGTGTTTCCCTGCCCATGGCAAACACCAGCCTTTCCATCCTTACAGTCTTCCTGACTTCAGCAATAATTGAAACAACATCCCACTCACCTTTGCCATGTCTGGCAGAGGTTGCAGCTCTTTCTATTGCATCCCTCTAGCTTTCAAGTCAAGAGCTCCTGTGTCACACAAGGAAAAGCAATCTTTTACCTGCTGTGCCATGCTCATGGCAGCAGCAATGCAGATGCCAGCAGCTGATGCCCACAAGGACAGCCAGCCTGGACTTATTTTCATTACATATTTTTGTCCTGATGTCCTTCTAGAAGCTTGGACATTTCTCCATCTCAGCAGAAGTGGGCAGGAGGGGTCCAAGGTGAGGGCACACTCTGCTCTTTATCTGGCACTCAAAGAGAAAGAGAAAATGAAAACCAGATGTGTTTCCCTGCCCATGGCAAACACCAGCCTTTCCATCCTTACAGTCCTCCTGACATCAGCACTAACTGAAACAACATCCCACTCACCCTTGCCATGTCTGCCAGAGGTTGCAGCTCTTTCTATTGCATCCCTCTAGCTTTCAAGTCAAGAGCTCCTGTGTCACACAAGGAAAAGCAATCTTTTACCTGCTTTGCCATGCTCATGGCAGCAGACATGCAGATGCCAGCAGCTGATGCCCACAAGGACAGCCAGCCTGGACTTATTTTCATTACATATCTTTGTCCTGATGTCCTTCTAGAAGCTTGGACATTTCTCCATCTCAGCAGAAGTGGGCAGGAGGGGTCCAAGGTAAGGGCACACTCTGATCTTTATCTGGCACTCAAAGAGAAAGAGAAAATGAAAACCAGATGTGTTTCCCTGCCCATGGCAAACACCAGCCTTTCCATCCTTACAGTCCTCCTGACATCAGCACTAACTGAAACAACATCCCACTCACCCTTGCCATGTCTGGCAGAGGTTGCAACTCTTTCTATTGCATCCCTCTAGCTTTCAAGTCAAGAGCTCCTGTGTCACACAAGGAAAAGCAATCTTTTACCTGCTGTGCCATGCTCATGGCAGCAGACATGCAGATGCCAGCAGCTGATGCCCACAAGGACAGCCAGCCTGGACTTATTTTCATTACATATCTTTGTCTTGATGTCCTTCTAGAAGCTTGGAAATTTCTCCCTCTCAGCAGCAGAGGGCAAGAGAGTTCCAAGTTGATGGCAAACTATCCCATGTTTATCTGGCACTCAAAGAGAAAGAGAAAATGAAAACCAGATGTGTTTCCCTGCCCATGGCAAACACCAGCCTTTCCATCCTTACAGTCTTCCTGACTTCAGCACTAATTGAAACAACATCCCACTCACCCTTGCCATGTCTGCCAGAGGTTGCAGCTCTTTCTATTGCATCCCTCTAGCTTTCAAGTCAAGAGCTCCTGTGTCACACAAGGAAAAGCAACCTTTTACCTGCTTTGCCATGCTCATGGCAGCAGCAATGCAGATGCCAGCAGCTGATGCCCACAAGGACAGCCAGCCTGGACTTATTTTCATTACACATCTTTGTCCTGATGTCCTTCTAGAAGCTTGGACATTTCTACCTCTCAGCAGCAGAGGGCAAGAGAGTTCCAAGTTGAGGGCAAACTATCCCATGTTTATCTGGCACTCAAAGAGAAAGAGAAAATGGAAACCAGATGTGTTTCCCTGCCCATGGCAAACACCAGCCTTTCCATCCTTACAGTCCTTCCTGACATCAGCACTAATTGAAACAACATCCCACTCACCTTTGCCATGTCTGGCAGAGGTTGCAGCTCTTTCTATTGCATCCCTCTAGCTTTCAAGTCAAGAGCTCCTGTGTCACACAAGGAAAAGCAATCTTTTACCTGCTGTGCCATGCTCATGGCAGCAGCAATGCAGATGCCAGCAGCTGATGCCCACAAGGACAGCCAGCCTGGACTTATTTTCATTACATATCTTTGCCCTGATGTCCTTCTAGAAGCTTGGACATTTCTCCATCTCAGCAGAAGTGGGCAGGAGGGGTCCAAGGTGAGGGCACACTCTGCTCTTTATCTGGCACTCAAAGAGAAAGAGAAAATGAAAACCAGATGTGTTTCCCTGCCCATGGCAAACACCAGCCTTTCCATCCTTACAGTCCTTCCTGACATCAGCACTAACTGAAACAACATCCCACTCACCTTTGCCATGTCTGGCAGAGGTTGCAGCTCTTTCTATTGCATCCCTCTAGCTTTCAAGTCAAGAGCTCCTGTGTCACACAAGGAAAAGCAATCTTTTACCTGCTGTGCCATGCTCATGGGAGCAGACATGCAGATGCCAGCAGCTGATGCCCACAAGGACAGCCAGCATGGACTTATTTTCATTACATATCTTTGTTCTGATGTCCTTCTACAAGCTGGAACATTTCTACATCTCAGCAGAAGTGGGCAGGAGGGGTCCAAGGTGAGGGCACACTCTGCTCTTTATCTGGCACTCAAAGAGAAAGAGAAAATGAAAACCAGATGTGTTTCCCTGCCCATGGCAAACACCAGCCTTTCCATCCTTACAGTCCTTCCTGACATCAGCACTAACTGAAACAACATCCCACTCACCCTTGCCATGTCTGCCAGAGGTTGCAGCTCTTTCTATTGCATCCCTCTAGCTTTCAAGTCAAGAGCTCCTATGTCACACAAGGAAAAGCAATCTTTTACCTGCTTTGCCATGCTCATGGCAGCAGCAATGCAGATGCCAGCAGCTGATGCCCACAAGGACAGCCAGCCTGGACTTATTTTCATTACATATCTTTGTCCTGATGTCCTTCTAGAAGCTTGGACATTTCTCCCTCTCAGCAGCAGAGGGCAAGAGAGTTCCAAGATGATGGCAAACTATCCCATGTTTATCTGGCACTCAAAGAGAAAGAGAAAATGAAAACCAGATGTGTTTCCCTGCCCATGGCAAACACCAGCCTTTCCATCCTTACAGTCTTCCTGACTTCAGCAATAATTGAAACAACATCCCACTCACCTTTGCCATGTCTGGCAGAGGTTGCAGCTCTTTCTATTGCATCCCTCTAGCTATCAAGTCAAGAGCTCCTGTGTCACACAAGGAAAAGCAATCTTTTACCTGCTTTGCCATGCTCATGGCAGCAGCAATGCAGATGCCAGCAGCTGATGCCCACAAGGACAGCCAGCCTGGACTTATTTTCATTACATATCTTTGTCCTGATGTCCTTCTAGAAGCTTGGACATTTCTCCATCTCAGAAGAAGTGGGCAGGAGGGGTCGAAGGTGAGGGCACACTCTGCTCTTTATCTGGCACTCGAAGAGAAAGAGAAAATGAAAACCAGATGTGTTTCCCTGCCCATGGCAAACACCAGCCTTTCCATCCTTACAGTCCTTCCTGACATCAGCAGCAACAGAAACAACATCCCACTCACCTTTGCCATGTCTGGCAGAGGTTGCAGCTCTTTCTATTGCATCGCTCTAGCTTTCAAGTCAAGAGCTCCTGTGTCACACAAGGAAAAGCAATCTTTTACCTGCTTTGCCATGCTCATGGCAGCAGCCATGCAGATGCCAGCAGCTGATGCCCACAAGGACAGCCAGCCTGGACTTATTTTCATTACATATCTTTGTCCTGATGTCCTTCTATAAGCTGGGACATTTCTCCCTCTGATCAGCAGAGGGCATGAGAGTTCCAAGTTGCAGGCACACTCTCCTCATTTTCCGCCACACAAAGAGAAAATGAAAACCAGATGTGTTTCCCTGCCCATGGCAAACACCAGACTTTCCATCCATACAGTCCTCCTGACATCAGCAGCAACTGAAACAACATCCCACTCACCTTTGCCATGTCTGGCAGAGGTTGCAGCTCTTTCTATTGCATCCCTCTAGCTTTCAAGTCAAGAGCTCCTGTGTCACACAAGGAAAAGCAACATTTTACCTGGTTTGCCATGCTCATGGCAGCAGCAATGCAGATGCCAGCAGCTGATGCCCACAAGCACAGCCAGCCTGGACTTATTTTCATTACATATCTTTGTCCTGATGTCCTTCTACAAGCTGGAACATTTCTCCATCTGAGCAGCAGAGGGCAGGAGGGGTCCAAGGTGAGGGCACACTCTCCCCTGTTTATCTGGCACTCAAACAGAAAGAGAAAATGAAAACCAGATGTGTTTCCCTGCCCATGGCAATCACCAGCCTTTCCACCCGTTCAGTCCTCCTGACATCAGCAGCAACTGAAACAACATCCCACTCACCTTTGCCATGTCTGGCAGAGGTTGCAGCTCTTTCTATTGCATCCCTCTAGCTGTCAACTCAAGAGCTGCTGTGTCACACAAGGAAAAGCAATCTTTTACCTGCTGTGCCATGCTCATGGCAGCAGCAATGCAGATGCCAGCAGCTGATGCCCACAAGGACAGCCAGCCTGGACTTATTTTCATTACATATCTTTGTCCTGATGTCCTTCTAGGAGCTGGAACATTTCTCCATCTCAGCAGAAGAGGGCAGGAGAGTTCCAAGCTGAGGGCACACTCTCCCCTGTTTATCTGGCACACAAATACAAAGAGAAGATGATAACCAGATGTGTTTCCCAGCCCAGTGCAAACACCAGCCTTTCCATCCTTACCGTCCTCCTGACATCAGCACTAATTGAAACAACATCCCTCTAACCTTTGCCATGTCTGCCAGTAGTTGCAGCTCTTCCTATTGCATCCCTCTAGCTGTCAAGTCAAGAGCTCCTGTGTCACACAAGGAAAAGCAATCTTTTACCTGCTGTGCCATGCTCATGGCAGCAGCAATGCAGATGCCAGCAGCTGATGCCCACAAGGACAGCCAGCCTGGACTTATTTTCATTACATATCTTTGTCCTGATGTCCTTCCAGGAGCTGGAACATTTCACTATCTCAGCAGAAGAGGGCAGGAGTGGTCCAAGGTTAGGGCACCCTCTCCACCTTTTCTGGCACTCAAAGAGAAAGAGAAAATGAAAACCAGATGTGTTTCCCTGCCCATGGCAAACACCAGCCTTTCCATCATTATAGTCCCTCCTGACATCAGAACTGATTGAATCAACATCCCACTCACCTTTGCCTAATCTGGCAGGGAGGTGATGCTCTTTCTAATATACCCCTCTGGCTTTGAATTCACCAGTGCTTGTGTCACACAAGGATATGCAAGATTCCACCTGTTCTGCAATTTCCATAGCAACAACTATGCAGATGTCAGCAGCTGATGCCCACAAGGACAGCCAACCTGGACTTATTTTCATTACATATCTTTGTCCTGAAGTCCTTCTAGAAGGTTCAACACTTCTCCATCTCTGCTGCAATGGTCAAAAACGGTCCAAGTTTAGGGCACAGTCTCCTCATGGCCTCTTGCAGTCAAAGACAAAGGGAACATGAAGACCAGAAGTGTTTCTTTGCCCATGGCAGACACTAGCCTTTCCATCCTGACAGTCCTTCCTACAATTACCTGGAATTGAAACAACATCCCCCACATCTCTTTTTTGAACTTATTCATGCATGAATAATAATAATGAGATTTTTTTCTGTAAATCTTATTTCTGCATGGAAACCATCTGATAACCGGAGCTTTTTTCTCTAAAACAATCCAGGAAATTTGCATTGCTTATCTATGTACGCAAAATGTTTTTGCCATTCATCTCAAATATCAATACATGTGGCCAAATAAGACAGAAGAAGTATTTACAGACATTTTTGGACATTGATTACTTCTGGTCAAGTGGGTAAGAATCCCTAAGCTGCAATCATGAAATTCTTTTATCACTTTCTCTGATTTAGCCATTGTTACTAAAAGGGAAATAAGACACAGGCTTTTGATAGCAGCTGCCAATTTAACTACGATAATAACTTTTATTATTCTTGGCTAAGATCAAAGTCCCGCATTTCAGGATTATCTCCAGCTCATCAAGTATAATTAACAGTTTTGGATAGCCACATTATTGTATAGCAATATTGTCTTCCTGCAAGGAATTTCATTGTTTTGACACGTGCCACAGGTTGTTAATAGATTGCCTGATTACCATTTATTTTTTTTATTGGCTTACGATGACCACAGAAAATTATACAGCAGCACCATAAAAACTGTAAATCCTATCCCATGTATCTGCATTCATACGAAAATTATATTGGAAAGCATTGGTGAAACTAAGATTACAAATTAAAGCAGAGGACAATTTCAGTGAAAGCCTGCAGGTTTTACAGCTCTGCCCATTTCAAACCCTTGAAGACATCCACGGGTTTCCTGCTGTGGGACACAGGCACTCACCTGCAGCTCAGCACTGCCTGCTCATGCCTGCGCACACCTTCAGGCTGGAACCAAGGAAATCCTCAGCAGAGACATCAGTACACTTTTGTTATGATGACTTTCATAAAGAAGCATCAAATATTTCTTCTCGAGAAATACTGCAAGTCCCTTTGACACTAGCCCTTATTTTAAATGTTTAGATTTGTGCTTCATTCAGGCATGCTGTCACTCACAAAAATATTTTTATTCTTTTTCATTCTGAGGAACACAGTGATTTCTGCCTTGTTTACTGACTGTAGGCACAGCAATACTCCTGCACCTTCCGGGAAACAGCAAATCCATCTCTTTCACACCCTACTTCTATCAAGCTCATTCACCTTACAAGGTATTTATTGCAAGCAGCTCTTCCAGAAATGGAGATTAACAGAGCCTGCAACCCAGGACACCTCAGTAAGCCAGTACTTTTCATCTCCTGAAGGTGTAGGTAGACACAGAGCTGGAACATCTTTTCCAGAGCTGTGTGATGCTATCTCATCTATGTTCCTTTCCTGTGCACTCAGTTTCACTTCTTATCTAACCTGGTTGCATCCCAGGATTTCTGGTGCCAAAAATAAACTGACAGCTTTCATCACTAGTTAAAAGGAAACTGCAATAGGAAAAGCAATTTTTCTGATTTCTCTGTTGATCAAAGATGCTTCCTGCAAGCCTGATGCGGTAGAAACAATATCAGCTTTAGAATGACAGTCATTAGAGCAGAATCCTTTCACTGATGAAATCCCACAGTCCTGATTCATACAACACTGACACTGGAGGACACAGTAGTTTAGATGAGAGCGCATTAAAAATGACTAAGTTAAGGTCTCAGCAAAGAGTGACAAGTATGAAAAAAAGAAGTTGCAGAAACTGCTTCAGTTTGGCACTCTGGCATAAAGTATGACAACACACAACCTGCCTGTGCAGTTCCAGAAGCAGAAGAAAGCCGTCAACCAAGACTTGTTCTCATCTGCTCTGAAAGTCCACTGGGACAAGGCCACTTTTCTCTGACGTGCTTCCAGAAGTATCACTTCTGAGCACTGTGCCAGGGAGTTACAAGATACTGTTTGTGTGTACAGAGGAGAAAAAGACGTCTGTCTGGAAACAGACTTGGTGAAGGAGAAGCAGCATTTTCCAGAGTACTTCAGAAAGAACTGAGCACTGCCCCAAGAGCTTCAGAGCGGCAGGCTGTCACAGTGTGCCAACCAGCTCAGCTGTGAGTTGGCACTGAAGCTGCACCACAGGGAGAACAAAGCCCCCTGTGCACCCTTGGAGAGCCAAGGGCTCATCTCTGAAGCCACAAAGCACTTGGGCTCACCGTGCTTTTTTTTGCACATCGGTCTTGTTTACAATGACAGTCACACTCTTTTCACTTGAAAATGCAGAGCTGACATGAGCACTGGAGCCCTGGGCAGCCTGGCCTCGTATTAAATGTAGAAGCTGGGGCCCTGCCTATGGCAGGGGGGTTGGAGATTGATGAACCTTGAGCTCCTTTCCAACCCGGGCCATGCTGTGATTCTGGGATTCTCTCCTTTGCCTCATCTGGCAGAGGGAGGCAGCTCTTTCTCTTGTCTCCCTATGGCTGTCAGGTCACCAGGGCCAGTGTCACACAGGGAACTGCAAACACTGTGTGTGCTGTGCCCTGCCCATGGCAGCACAGAGGCAGCTGCCAGCAGCTGATGCCCACAAGGACAGCCAGCCTGGACTTCCTTTGATTCCTTCCCTTTGGATCAGCGTCCTTCAGGAAGGCGGAACATCTCTCCAGCTGAGCAGCAGAGGACAGCAGGGCTTCGTTGTCTGGGCATGTTCTCTTCTGGCCCTCTGGCCCTCACAGACACAGGAGGAGGACACAGAGGCTGCTGTAACACAGCCAGCCCTGCCTCTCAGGTCAGCTCTCAGGCCATCCTCTCTCCCCTCAGCAGCAGCTCACTGTTCTGCACTCCTCTGGCCTGGGCTGGCAGAGGTGTGCAGCAGTTCTGCTGATCTCCCAGTGCTGGCCATGTCTGCAGTGCCTGTGTGAAAGACACAGGAAGCTGCCAGCATTGCACTGCTCTGCTGTGCCCCTGCCATCACCGAGTTTGCTGTCAGCAGCTGCTGCTACACGTCCATTCAGGCACAGGCCTTTCCTTCCTGGCCCTCTTTCCCCCCCTCTCTCCTCTGCTCTCTCTCGTGCTCCCCTTTGGCCTGGGCTGGCTGAGCAGTGCAGGCCTTGTTGTTGCTCCCTGGGCCAACTACGTCACGGTTCCCCGTGACTCTGCCAGCTGCTCTGACACAGCGACTGCGTCCTCAGTGTGGATTCCAGAATGCGACAGACGTCCAGAGAAGACTTCCAGGGCTGATTGGAACATGCTGCCATCAAGAACTGCCATGGCTCAGGCCCCCTGGGAATCTGCTCACAGCGAAAGCTGCTGTCACTCTGTGTGGGCACAGCCTTGTCTGTGTAGGCCTGCTCACACTGCAGCCCCTGTCTGCACCAGAACCGTGCCGATCCACCTTCTCTTGGCCTCCTTGCCTGCATGGAAAAGGGCAGCTTGGGCTGAAGTCCCTCAACTTTCAGATGGCCGAGTGAAGTCTCTGAGCCCTGGTGACCCACGCAGCTCTTCAGCCTGCTGACCTGCTCTGCTGGGGCTGTCTTAAAAGGCAGAGGGCACGTTATCCTAATGTCCCCACATCCATCCCTCTTAGCATACTGTAGGCCAGTTCCTAAAAGGACACCTGCACAATCTCTCTGAATGTTAATCAACATGTAGTTGGTCTGTGCACTGCAGAAATTGCACCTAGGTTTTCAGTGGTGCTTAGCTATGTGTTTAGTCAGAGGTGCAATGGTTCTAATGGTGAGAGAAAGACATTCCCAGTTGTCATCAGGTGGAACACACTTCAGACTGGAATCCTCAAGCAGACTGCAGTCAAGCTTTCTTAATTATTCGTTGTTCTTATCAATTCAGACGCATCTCTTAATTCCTGCTTGAATGAACATTCTGTAATAATCTGCTGAGACAGTGCAAGGCTTGACAATGAGACTATAGTTTATGAAAGCAGCACTTTTTACTTCGTATACAAGTTCTTATCTGAATGCTAAATGCAACATCAATTCACTTCTCACTGGGTTGAACGTTTTAAATATTTGGTAAACATAATGGTTCTAATTCTGACATTTAATATGAAAATATTAAAATTCTTTGTAAGTACTTTTTAGTTAGAATGCCAGATGCTAAAGGGATGAAGTGGCACAAGAAAGCAAAATGTCTGTGCTGATGGCAGGAAGGACTGTAAGGATGGAAAGGCTGGTGTTTGCCATGGGCAGGGAAACACATCTGGTTTTCTTGTTCCCTTTGTCTTTGAGTGCCAGAAAAATAGAGGAGAGCGTGCCCTCACCTTGGACCCCTCCTGCCCTCTGCTGCTGAGATGGAGAAATGTCCCAGCTCCTACAAGGACATCAGGACAAAGGTAAGTATTGGAAATAAGTCCAGTCTGGCTGTCCTTGTGGGCATCTGTTGCTGGAAAATTTAATGTCAGTAAACTGCCTAGATAATGAGAGAATGAGGGTGACAATGGAATGGTACGTAATCACAGTACAATGAAAAAAGGATGCAGGGTGCAGGAAGGGAGGTGTGGACATTCTGAGTTGCAACTCTTTCAGTGTTGAACAGCCGAGGTGTTTTGTTTTGGAGGGTGGATGGTGATGGGACAAGTGGGGAATGGCTTTAAACTGAGACGAGGGGTGTTGAGGTTTAGGTTGGATGTGAGGAGGAAGTTTTTCAGCCAGAGGGTGGTGAGGCACTGGAACAGGTTGCCCAGGGAGGCTGTGGATGCCCCATCCCTGCAGGCAGCCAAGGCCAGGCTGGATGTGGCTCTGGGCAGCCTGGGCTGCTGGTGGGCAGGTTAGAAACCCAACAGGACTTTATTGCAGCCCTGGGTGCAGGGGGATCACTGCTCCTAGCATGCACACAGAAGAGCTGGAGCACACAGGTGATGTCCATTCCACTTGTGAACATTCCTGCAATTCCAGAGAGCGTGCGCCTGTTCCAATCACTGCTGCACAGATTAAAAACTGATTGCAGATGAGCTGTTTTGGTATGGGGTTCTTGCCAACGGTCTGCAGTGGCTGTGTGATTCCTCGGGGAGTTGCTCTCCAGCCCAAAGGTCATGTCCTAAGTCGACCAGATCCCGTTTGTGTCCAGAAATGGCTGACAACAGATCAGCTGCTGGTCAAGTTTCTAACATCACACTGGCCTTGCTCCAGTGTCTGTGTCATCAGCCCCAGCACATACGGTGCACCTCTTCAAGGCTTTGCAACACTGAGACTCTGCACTTGGGCTCCAGACATCCTGCTGCACCAAGAGGTTATTCTAGCTTTGGTATCTTGCAACTTTGTATATAACTACATCACTGTAATCATAAATGTCTAGGAGCGTGGAGATGGAGAAATTAATCTTCCTGTAATTCTCTGTACTGCAGCCCCGTGGTTTCAACACCCAATGCAGTATTGAAATTTCAGTTGAGAAATTGAAAGCTGTCCCTAACAAAAAACATCTGCATTTGTTATTGAAATCACACTGAGGATCAATAAATCCAAATGCTTCTAGCATAACCACGATTACAGGCAGTGTTTAGACAAGCTCTTACAGGAAAACCATGAACACAAGGCTTTGGAGAGACTAAGTGATGCACTCTGCAGGAATACTCATGGAAGTCTTCACAGTGCAGGAGTCTGATCTGATTACAGATGCTGTGCTTTAAGTACCCCTTATCATATCTTTTTTTTCACTGTTGTGCAGGGGTTGGACTCAGTGATCTCTGGAGGCTGGAGATGCTGTTTGCTAATGGAAGATGGAGATAGGAAAAGCAAGTAAAAGGCATGCTGTGCATAGCCACCACATGGCATCTGCACCATTTCCCCCTGCACCAAGGAGGAGCAGCTCACAAGCTTGGCCTGGGCCAGGGAAGGGAGCAGACAAACATCTGGACCGACCCCAAACGAGCTGGTTCTGCAGGTTGGGTGTCTTCTGCTGCTTGTCTCACATCCTGCTGCTCAGCGGTAGATTTGTTCCTGCTCAGTGCTAACAGGAAACTCACACAGCATTTCTGTTTCAGCTGTGCCAACGCTTTGATCCCTTGCTGCTTGGATGGGGCGTTTGAAGAATGATGCCTGTGCTGATGTCCAGCCAGGCTTTGGGGATGAGTCTCCACACCAGGGTATGACTGACAGGACTGAGGGTTGGGGATCCAGCCAGGTCGAGTCCAGTGTGCTTTGCTCTTGTTCTTAGTGCTTGTTTTTGCTCAGGAGGGCAGGAGGTGAACCTCGTGAACCAATGCCTGCAGACGGGGTTTGCAGAGAAAGAGGTCTTGCAGGCCTTGTGTGACAGCCACGGAGCTGCAGCGAGGCTGCATCAGTGTAAAACACCAGAGATCCACGGAGGTGTGAAGGGGAGCTGTGGGCTGCAGTCACGCAGGAAGGGATGTGCATGCTCGGGGTTTGGTTGTTGTGTGTGTGTTAAGTGACTGTGATACCACTGCTGGGTCAGTGTGAGTGTACGGAACAAGTGTGACAGCCTTTTTGATGGAGCCCTGTGAAAGGAGTCCTATGGACTTGAGATCCAACTGTCAGCCCGTGGGCATCATCCAGGAGTTGGGGTAGGGGATGAGGCAAGGGAAGTTGGGCTAAGAAAGGGATAAAGCAGTCTGGCAGTAGTTCTGTGTTTCTCCCATCTCCTGCTTTATTTCCTTCCAGGTGAAAGAGATGGGTGCTGCAACATGCCCTTGAATGTAACAAAAGCCACTCTAGTGTGGATTTGACATGGGCCCAGCACTGCAAGGTACGCTGCTGGGAGGAAGCGTCCATCTGGCTGAGGGCAGGAAGGCCCTCCAGAGGGATGCACTGAGGCCAGTTGTGCGAGGCTCAACAAGAGCAAGCGCCAGGTCCTGCGCTTTGGTCATGACGACCCCGTGCCAGCTTCTCCAGGATTTGGCTGGGGTAGAATTCCAAGCAGCCCCTGATTCCAGAACGTTGGGCTGGGCTGTTGGAATCTTCTGCCCTTGTGACTGGTCTTGCCTCCCCACCCTGTCCGTCGTGGTGGAGCAGCCTGGTGGCCCTCAGTGATGTCATAAGGGCTAGAATGAGGGGAGGAGCAGTGCGTGCTGCGTCCCTTCATTGGAGCGCTGGAGCTCTGACTGAGCAGCTCGCTTGTTGCACTTGTGCACCGACTGCGTCCCTTTGTCTTCACACCGTCCTGTGCAGCACCTTGTAGGTAAGCTGAGACAGTGTGGGAGAGACGGGGGGACAGTGAGTGCTGAGAACTGCTGGCTGGCGGAGCTCATAGGCTCACATTATCTCCATCAGCAGAGGGGTGGCCATGAGGGACAGGGAGGTGATCGTCCCCCCCTGCTCTGCTCTTGTGAGGCCCCAGCTGCACTACAGTGTCCAGAAAGACAGGGAGCTGTTGGAGAGGGTCCAGAGGCGAGCCACAGAGATGATCAGGGGACTGGAGCACCTCCCCTGCAAAGACAGGCTGAGGGAGCTGGGCTTGTTCAGCCTGGAGAAAAGAAGGCAGTGGGGTGACCTCATGGCAGCCTTCAGTACCTAAAGGGAGCCTAAAAAGAGGAGGGGAATCAACTCTTTGAAAGGGTAGATAACTGCAGGACAAGGGGAAATGGTTTTAAGTTGAAAACTTAAGTTTTTAAGTTGAGGGAGGGCAGATTTTGGTTTTTCCCTCGTAGTCTTTGCTAAACCGTGGAAGCAAACTGACCTGCTCTTTCTCTCTCCTCTCTCCACCCTCTGCCTGCTTCCCTGCTGCAGCTTTTGCTCGTGGAAGATCAGAGCAAAGTGACAAGGAAAGGCTGCGGATTCGTGAGATTTCTCTCCCTCGTTCTGATCTCTTGCCAGGTACCTGCCATGGTTTGTCCCCCCACATGCTTTAGCAGCCCGTGACGCCCCGTGTTTAGTAACACAGCCTCATCCAGCTTTGATGGGACGCTGGTCACGTGTGGGTTTTCTCCACGTGCTCTGCAGCTCAGCCCTCAGAAGGATGCTGTCTGTGGTGCTGTGACCAGCTGGTTTTATGGAAAGCAATCCCTTAGGCAAAGAGTCCCAGCCCCAGCTTGTGCAGAGCTGCACAGCATCACCAGGGACACCAGCAGGCGTGCTTGGGCTGTGTGTGTGCCCGACAGCTGTAGGGAGCACAGCAGAGATGTGAACAGAGAAAATAAAAGTGTGTTTCTTTTCAGTTCCAGCTTGTCACACCTACGCTGATGGCTGTGGCGTGCAGCGAGATCAGCTGTGGGCCTGACCTGGCATGGACAGAGGTAGAGTATGAAGCTCTGATTGGTCTTTGTTCCCTGACTGCAGCCAGCAGAGTGAGCCGCAGATGTGCTCTCCTGCTTTCCAAGAGAGCTCCTCTGTGGCAAGACAGTAGTGCAAGCGTGGCAAGTTTTTAAAAGTACCAGAGCCATCTCGGCTGTGGGGTTTGTCCTCTACTGACTTTTCCCTTGAAATGGCTGCAGAAACAACAATCATTCTCTGCTCTGTTTGGCCTCGCTGTTGGTTGGACTGCTCAAGAGAGCTGCTTGGTGCTTGCAATGGCACTGTTTGCACCTTGTAACTGCAGCCGTAGCTTTGGTTTCCCTCTTCACGGTCTCCTAGCATCTTAAACAGTCAGCCTTCCTGCACAAAGAGCATAGGAAAGGAGGGGGCAAAATGGACAAGGCCACCTGTCTGCGTCAGTGCCATTGCTGATTAGTCTGGGTGGGGAGAGATGCATCTTTGCATTGCCTGGCGTGTGCCTGCTGCACACCAGGGAGAGAAACAGCCGTTATTAGACTTGCAGTTCCTTCTGAAGTGCCCACGATAAGGACCGAGTGCATTTCCTGCAGCTTTCTCTGCAGATGTGCTCCTCACCTTGAAATCCTCCTCGTTGGTTCCCAGCTCCTCACCGTGGCCTGTGCTCTCTGTTTCAGACTGAGAACAAGGGGAAGCCCCTGCTGGACCATGAGGTGGCACCTGTGAACATTCCAGCTATTGCTGCTGCCCATGCTATTAAGAGACACATTGCCCAGGCAGCGGATGAACTCTCCTTTGAGGTAAGCAGTTCAAGGCGTTCCATGCTCTATTTTACAGTGGCAAATGCCTTCACAGCTGCGCTGGTGCAAGTGCTCTCACGCTCGGCAATGTTTGGCAGTGCAGAAGAATGCAGTCATTTGAGCTGTGCTTTCCTCCCAGCCGTGCTGAAGCTGGGATTGATGTTGCAATCTCTTGCAGGTGGGAGACATCATCTGTGTCATCGACATGCCACCAAAGGAGCTGACCCCCTGGTGGAGAGGCAAGCTCGGCTTCCAGGTAGGCACAAGCTTCAGACTGGAGAGTGCAACTTCAGTAAAGGCAGGAATCTCAGCTTAGAGCTGCTCTGCCTGCACAGGATGCCTAGTGGACATAAACAGTTTCCCTGTGTCGGTGTCAAGGGACCTTGCCTTTGGCTGCTAATGTTGAAAAATTATTACCTTTATGCTGTGAACTATGGCCATTTTCTGCTGGATAGTCTTATGGAACGTCAGGCAAGCACGTTCCGAGGGAAATGTTACGTGGCTTTTGGTTTAACAGTTCAGACCTGAGAAGTGCTGCATGCA
The DNA here is from genome assembly GCF_987193195.1 of Phasianus colchicus. Taxonomy (NCBI): domain Eukaryota; kingdom Metazoa; phylum Chordata; class Aves; order Galliformes; family Phasianidae; genus Phasianus; species Phasianus colchicus. The sequence goes on from NC_143476.1 coordinate 4,287,631, forward strand.
ATAGTTGGCCTCTCTTCTTGTTACAGGTTGGATTTTTCCCAGGGGAGTGTGTGAAACTCATTAATAAGAACATTCCTGAGGCACTCATCAATTCTGTGCCAAAGCCAGGTATGGATGTTACATTTGATGGTGTGGGAAAGCAAAATGAAGTCTTTTTGGGGGTATGTTCCATGTTTAGTACCTCCTTTATCCATCCCACATTGTCCTCTGGGTTGATGATTCTTCATGCACACCATGGGGCAGAGATTTGGCCCAATCCTCCTGGGTTTATGACTGGACTTGGGGAAACTATAGAATACTCATGGAATGGCTTGGGATGGAAAGGAACCTCAGGGATCATCATGCTCCAACCCTCCTGCCTCAGGATGGTCTCCCAGCCCCCACATTTAATGTGAGACTAGATCAGGCTGCCCAGGGCCCCATCCAGCCTGGCCTTGGGCTCCTCCAGAGATGGGGAAAATCCCTTTTTGTATGTACTGGTTGGTAATGTTCTTCCCGTTCTGACGTGCCCTGTAGAATGTGCTGTGCTCGGCCTCGTCCAACGGAGCCAGACCTGAAATGACCTGGTTTCTTCCTTTTGTTGTGCAGTGCCCAAGAAACGCAGCAAGATCCTCACCTTCCTTCGTTCCTTGGTGAAGGCCCGCCCAAAGAAACCGACCGAGCGGGAGGTGGAGAAGGAAAGGGTGTTTGGCTGTGACCTGGGAGAGCATCTTCTCCACTCCGGTCGTGATGGTAAGGAGCAGCCCATTCCTGAGATCTTCCTCTGCTGGGCATCTAAAGAAGATGAAAGGGAGCTCATATCTAGCAGGGGGCAGGCTGATAGCCGTGGAGACACGTGTAATGGGAGTTGATGGCTGAAGGATAAAGTGAGGCGGATGCTCCTAAGAGACAAGCACATCTGTATTTGCTTCAGCCACGCCTGGCTGGGCTTAGTGGATGGGATGTGACTCCCGGAAGCACAAGCTGCAGCAGGACTTGAATCAGGAGCTCCACTGACGGCTGGCACGTGTTCTTCAGTCCCCCAGGTCCTCCAGAGCTGCGCTGAGTTCATTGAGCAGCACGGCGTGGTGCAGGGGATATACCGCCTGTCCGGCGTCGCGTCCAACATCCAGAGACTGCGGTAAGAGTGCTGCGACTGACACAGCCTGAGTGCATCTGGTGTGGCTTTGGGCTTGCCTTCCTCTCGCTCAACCGGATTTGCGTCCCTCTCTCCAGGCAGGAATTTGAGTCGGAGCAGATTCCTGAGCTCACCGTCCGCGACATTCACAGCGTGAGCTCCCTCTGCAAGATGTACTTCAGGGAGCTCCCGAACCCTCTGCTCACCCACCAGCTGTACGGCAAGTTCTCGGTAAGCACAAGGCCACGTCTTTCATTTCCCTCTTCCTGGGCCTCTTGGCAGATGGCTGCAGCAGTGCCCCAGCTCGGAGGCCCTTTTGCTGTCAGCCCCACGAGGTTTACTCGCAGTGCTGTACTAGCCTGATTGGTGTCTCGCTCCCTTTCTGCACTACTCCAGGATGCTGTTGGTGCCGCTACAGAGGAGGAGCGGCTGCTCAGAATGCAGGACGTCATCCAGCAGCTGCCCGCTCCTCACTACAGGTCAGTGCTGCCCTCAGCCTGCTGAGCTCAGCCCTGCTGCATTGCAGAGGGCAACGATGCGGTTCCAGGCTCTGTCTTTCTGAATTCCAGCACGGCATGCTCGTTGGTGCTGAACGTTTGCCTCTCTTGTTTTCCAGGACTCTGGAGTATCTGATGAGACACTTGGCGTGTCTGGCTGGGAGCTCCAGTATAACAAACATGCATGCCAAGAACCTAGCCATTGTGTGGGCTCCAAACCTCTTAAGGTAAACTTCTGGTTCTGTTTCAACACAACGCTTACATCTGTTCTCCATTAAAAAAAAAAACAGTGCTCCCTTTTTCTCCATCAAATGTGCTCTTCTCCTGTAAAATCTGTGGCTGACAGAAGAGCAGGAGCCTGAGCTGTTCTCCATCCCCACGGGCACAATGTCTAGGTGACAATTTCTGCAGTCTTGTTGAGATGGGACTGACGTGTCCTTGATCATCCAGGGGAATTTCTGCAGTGGCATCACTGATTGCCCACTGCGGAAGTCTCCAGAGCCTCAGCTGACAGCTTTTGGCTGCAACAATTCAGACTCGGGGAAACGGTCTTGGAGAAATGACTTCTAAAATCTGCCTTTTCTACAGATCACAGCAGAACGAGTCTGCCTGCGCCAGCGGAAGAGCTGCCTGCATGGAGCTGCAGACGCAGTCGGATGTGGTGGAATTCATCATCAACCACACCGACGTCCTCTTCTGCTCCAAATCCAGAGCAGACATCGCAGATGCAGCAGGTGAGTGTCTTCCTCCATTAGCTTGATCTTGACCTGACACCTTGACCAAATGCAGGCCTTCTCCAGGATGTTTGAGATACTCTTTTACCATCAAGGGGACAGCAGACCTCTGGACTTCCATTAGGGTATGGCATCCTGTTGCTGGATGCTGAGAATGTCCAAGCCCAAACTTCACAAGGAGGAAACCGTCATTATTATGGTTTGCACGCAGGAAAAGCTTGATGCAAGTGTGGCAGCGAAGCTTTCTCAGTTCCCTGCCCCCATTTCCTTGGGTTTTTCCTTGCCTATTTTGATACAGTAAGCTGCTCTTAATGATGACCATGTCCTTTACCATAAACACACCTCTTCCCACATGGTTATTTTGGGCTCCTCTTCTTCCAGTGGCTCGGATAAGCAAGCCTGAGAAAAATACAGCACCTCCCCCAGAACTGTGGTGGCTGTGCTGCTGCTTTCTGATCCTCGCTCTTACCTGTGGTTTTCCCTGACAGGGCACAATTCTCTCCCAGGGCCCAAGTCTGTGGGGGTCTCTTCTGCTGCCACAAAGCTGCTCAGCCTGGAGGAGGCACAGGCACAGAGGCGAGGCCACAGCACCTCTTCTGTGGTAACAGAGAGCAGCAGGGACATTGAAGTGGAAGAAAGCCCTGCAGCTGGGCAGGGCAAATTCCACACCGTCGTTGACTTTCCATCTGACAGGTAAAGAGGGCTTTCTTTTCCAGCACCTAGCATCATTGTTTGGGTGGGTTTTTGTGTTTTCCTGCAGAAACCAGGCAGTGCTAGGAACAAGCAACTGCTGCCAAGAGCTCAGTGCTGCTCTTCCCTCACCCTGCACCACGCACGACTCACAGCATTGGCTGTTTTCTCTCTCCAGACAAAATCCACCCAGCAAGACTGAGGAATCACCAGCTAGCAGTTGGTGTTGCTGCTTCAGCCTCAGAAAGCCATCCTCTGGCAGCAAACGCCAACTGCAGCGCAATGCCAGGCAGCCCTCAGAAACAGCAGTGGTAGTCCTGGCAGGTAAGGGTGCAAATGCAGCTTCCAAATCCCTGCTTTTCAGGAACATACAATTCAAGCTTGCTCTGCACATGTATCTCTTTCTAGCGTTCAATCCCGTGCCTAAATCTTCACCCCTGATCAAGTACCACTGTCGTAATTCAGCTTGTGAAAGTTTGACACTAACCCCTGTGTATCCTTTCTAGGTGAATCGAGCCCTTGCCAAGCCATAAGATCCAGGGCAAGTAGCGAGGATGCTCTGTGTGCTTCCATCAGTGGAGAGCTCTTAGGAAGCACAAATTGCTGCAGTTCTAATAGCAGCCTTCCATCTGACATCATTAATGGAGAGAAGGAGCTCATTGAAGTCCATGCTCTCATTACACCTGGCTCTGCTGAAGTTGCTGACCTGAGCCTGCAAGCCACCACAGTCACAAGTGTGGATTTTAACCCAGAGTCTCTGCAGTGCCGCCCATCTGAAGCACAGTGTGAGTGCCCCGACAGCAGCACCTCCATGCAGGAGCAGGTCAGCATCAGTGAAGAGGAGCAGAGCCTCTTGCAGGAGGACTTTCAATCAGGCCTCCAGTCCCAGGCACCGGATAGCAGCACTGAGAGCTCTGAGCCACTCTCTCCATGACAAGACAGGATGAGTCCCATCTTCACCGTGGACCTCTCACACCCTCCTGTCCTTTATATAATAAAAAAAGCACACTCGTGCTCAACCAACGCCTTGACTGCCTCCAGAGTCTTCATTCACACGGACTGGGATGAATGCTGCACACAGCAAGGCACCCCAGCTTGCAATGCTGTGGCTGTGGGGTGCGTGCAGCACAGCTCCGGGTTTGTTCCTGTTTTGTCTGGCTTTGGGATGTCTGCAGGGGGAGCTCTGCTACCATTTGGCATGGTAGCAAATAATCTCTCGCATCCTGGATGCTGCTCATGATACTCCCAAGCTTCCTGGCTGTGGCTTTGTGATGCTTTTCAGGACTTTCTGATGCATTTCCATGCCTTGGCCGCTCCTTAACACCTCTCTCCTCCCATCATGTCCTTTCCTGGCTCCCATCTACGAACTGGCCCTGCAGATCATCTCCAGACCTGTCATCAGCACACTGCGGCAGGAGAAGCTCCCCCTGGCCAACGTCAGGCAGTACTGCTTGGTCTGCAGCTCAGTGGCCATTTCCCTTCTAGGCGGCTCCTGCAGAAGAATCAAGCAGCAGAACCTTTTGCTCCCCCTGCAGCACACAAATGCTACGAAAGCAGAAACAACCTGGGAACCTCTGGGTCTGCAAGACTTCACAGACACTCACCGACTGTGTCTGATGGCTCCCTCCCATCCTTGATTTCCTTCTCCCCTTCTCCTCGTCTGATCCCACTGCTGAGCCATGATCAAGCTGCCCAGTGTGGCAGAGCATCGTGCAGAGCCGTGCTGGCACCTCCTCCTTTTCCTCTCCTGCAGCTCAGCGTGCAACCTGAGCAAGTTTTTTTCTGAGAAAGTGACCAGCTCTTTTCCATCCCTTTGCCCCTACAAACAGTTGTCCAGAGGATCTCGTCCAAGAATTCCTGGAACAGCCTGCAGCTGGCTCTCCTGAAGTTCAGGCTCCTGCCTTTGCTTCCTGCCAGGCCCGCATTCCTTGAGATCACCAACTCAAGGAGGGCATGGTCACTGCAGCCCTGACCGCCTCCTGTCGTAACCCCTGGTGTGCACCATGTCCAGCAATGCTTCCCTTCTGCTTGCTGTGCCCAATGCCTGCACCACAGAGTGATTCTCACTGCACTCCAGGAGTCTGTCAGATTGCTTGCAGCCAGCCATGCTGATTTCCCAGACTGACTGGAATCCCCCATCAGGATGAGAGTCAGTGAGTGCGATGCTTCTGCTGGCTGCAGTAAGCAGCTCCCACCAACAGGCTCTCTTTCCAGGCGGCTGTAGCAGACCCTCACCTCCAGAAGCCCTGCACTGCTGCACTTCCTAATTTTACCCACAAGTTCACAACCTGCTCATGGCTCTTCTTAGTTCTTTGCACTCAACTTCTCATCATAGAGGGCAAATCCCTTGCCTTCCAGAATTCCGTAGTATCAATTGTGTCTGCTTTATGTCAGGATTTTTTTTCTTTCTTTTCTTTTCCCATTTTCTAGGTAGGAAAATGAATTTCTGAGCCAGGAGAAGCAGAAGTGAAACAGTCTTCCTGGCACTGCTCAGGTTGCAGGAGTTGCCAAGTGCTCCTCAGGTAATGTGTGCTGAAGAGCTGACCTTGGTGGCAGGGGCTGTGGCTGCATTTTGTGCCTGTCATGCGGGAATCCAAGAAAGCCTATTCAGAGCAGGAGCTGCAGAGCGAGATAAACATCACGAGAAGGTAAGGCTGAGAAGCAAGGACACCTCCAGAAAGAAGAGAAAATCTGAGTCAAGTGAGCTGCGTGACGGCCGTGTGATGCTGACCATGATTGGAGGAAGAGCGCATGGCTGGGAATGACTGATGGCTCTGGTTGGATGGGTGCCTGTGTGCACAGAGGTAAGGAGTGTTTGTGGGATGTTTTGCTGGCATCTAACGGCTGTAAGGGGAAGTCAAGAGAGAAAACTTGTGAATGCATAGAAGGGATGTTAAAATCTGGAACAGACTGTTTGGATCAGTCACAGCTGAGTCCGTGCCAGATTGCCACGGTGTCAGAACCTGGGGCCCAGGATTTTCCTTTAAGAGTGCCAACTGCTTATTTTAAATGATAAAAAGTAACATCGAAAAAAGCTTCTCTCCTTGCATTAGAATAAGGCATTGATATTTGATGTTTCTGTCTTTCCATTCCTTTAGCAGCCTGGGTGTTGATGCAGCTGAATGCATCTGCTGCCCTCCCCTTCTGTTTTGTGTAAAAGAACAGTAAAATATGCAATCAGTGTGAGATCTTTCTGAAGTATTTTACTTTATTTGCCCCTAGGCTGCAATGGCTGGGAAATGGCAGTGTCAGCCAGGAGCCCACACGGCGACCTGATGTCTCATTGTTGGGGTCTATTGGAAACCACCACGATGACAAAAGAATGCCTGGGATTCCTCCGGCCCAAATGCCAAACCTTGCACTTGGCTGTGCTGAACCTCATGAGGTTCACCCAGGCCCACCTCTCAAGTCTGCTGAGCTCAAACAGATGTCATTTTCCTCGTGTCCTTCCATTCCGAGTCCATCTGTTCCCCAAAGCAAAAGAATTCTGACCAAGGCTGCAGTTGCAGCTGACTTCCCAAGGCTGCAAGACGTGGTGGTGACACAGCCTTGTGCTTCTGCATTTGTGCTCATCCCACGCTTCCTTTCTCTGTCTCGCAGGTCAGCTCCTGCTGGAAGCAGATGGTATCCCAGTGTGAATGAAGGTCAGTGCAGGAGCAGCTGCTGATGGGAGGAAGGAAGTCCATGCTGAAGAGCTCTGAAGCATCTGCAGGTATGGTTCTGGAGGAGGCAGCAGTGATGTCGGAGGGCTCCCCAGCAGGAAGCTGTCTCATCCAAATGCTTGCTGAGTGGTTGGAAGGGAGCTTTCTGCATGACAGCAGCACCAGCTGCTTGCTTCACATGCTGCAAAGACAAGGATTAGCACGAGTTCCAGTATCTACAGTATCATCACGAATCACGATAGGATTACAATGTGTCCTCATACAAACGCAGCCATTTCTCTCTGAGTCCAAAGGCTGTCCGGAAAGCATCTGTGAGGTCTCTCACACCAAACCACTGCTGTCCGTGTGGGATCTGACTCATTAGGGTATAGGGGTTAGGAACCACAGGCTGTCTTTTGAGAACGGGTTCAGTCATTTCCTTACATCTTGCACCAGCCGATACGTGCCGTCTGCCTTCCGTGCCGACAGGATTGGGGTGTTATAAGGCCACAGACAAGGTTCCAGAAGACATCCTTAACCAGTGTCTGTGTTACAGCTTTTAGACCCACTCTCCCTTCTAAGGCTATGGGATATTGTTGCTGTTTCACAGCTCCACTCCCTCCTTGGGCAGTTCTTCGTAAGGGAAAATTGTGAGTCCACCGCGATTTCCTTCCCCTGCCCACACCTTTGGATTCATTTCTTCTTCATCACAGCTGTTAACACATTCATTGACCCCTGATATCTGTTTCACAGACTTGCAGCTGTAATCCTCATTTAACTGTAAAATCTCTCCCCCATAAATCGGTCCCTGCTTCAGGCACAGAGAACAATTGCCCTGCAGCTATTTTATCTTTCCATTTTAGTTCTGTGGTCTCCAAGAGTGGAACTGTCATTTCTGATCCCTCAGCCCCAGTTATGCACAACAGCCACATCCAGATACACGTCTGGTACCTCTGAACTAGCTAATGCTGTAGGATGGAATGTTGTTTCTGCACTGGCTATCAAATGTGGGATTGCTCTGAAGCAGTACAGCACGATGTGTTTTGTAATTTGCCCTTAGAAACAGTTTGAAAAAGTAGAAAGACTTTATTAGTATTAGTAAAAAGAAGTTATTTCATAACATATTTTAGAAATACAGTTGTTCAATCATGTGATCAATTCTCACTTACAGAACTGTAATAGTTACAAACTGCATGGGTATAGCATTAAGGACCAGAAAGCATGTTGTAAGGCCATTCTGTTTGGATAGGAGAAGCTCAGCAAAAGAAAAACAGACTCCAAAGAAGCCAGGGCCTCCACACAAGGCCGAATTGACTCACTCTGTGGGCAGGTTGGGATGCAACAGGCAGGCATCAAGAGACTCCCCTCTGTCCTCCTTCCAAACTTCTCTCTCTTCAGGGATGAGCAGGTGTCCAGAAATAGTGGCCAAGTGTTGATAAGCAGCTGTCAGGCGTTCAATAATTAGCAGTATACCTGCTGAGCTAGCAACAATTGGTGTTTAGCCAGTCACACACACACACACAGAATGGCCCGGGTTGGAAGGGACCTCAAGGATCAGGAATCTCCAACCCCCTGCCACAGGCAGGGCCACCAACCTCTGTAGCACTGCACATATGCACATTGCTGGATAGAAACAGCAGTGTGGGAAAAAACTGTATGCTGTGGATGCAAAGGGTGAATCAGAATGGCTTAACAGCTGTCCCACAAGGAAAAGCAATCCCTTACCTCCTGTGCCATGCTCATGGCAACACCAATGCAGATGCCAGCAGCTGATGCCCACAAGGACAGCCAGCCTGGACTTATCTTTGTCCTGATGTCCTTCTACAAGCTGGAACATTTCTCCCTCTGATCAGCAGAGGGCAGGAGGGGACCAAGGTGAGGGCACACTCTCCCCTGTTTATCTGGAACTCAAAGAGAAAGAGAAAATGAAAACCAGATGTGTTTCCCAGCCCATGGCAAACACCAGCCTTTCCATCCTTACAGTCTTCCTGACTTCAGCAATAACTGAAACAACATCCCACTCACCTTTGCCATGTCTGCCAGAGGTTGCAGCTCTTTCTATTGCATCCCTCTAGCTTTCAAGTCAAGAGCTCCTCTGTCACACAAGGAAAAACAATCTTTTACCTGCTTTGCCATGCTCATGGCAGCAGCAATGCAGATGCCAGCAGCTGATGCCCACAAGGACAGCCAGCCTGGACTTATTTTCATTACGTATCTTTGTCCTGATGTCCTTCTAGAAGCTGGAACATTTCTCCCTCTGATCAGCAGAGGGCAGGAGAGTTAGAAGTTGCAGGCACACTCTCCTCTTTTTCTGCCACACAAAGAGAAAATGAAAACCAGATGTGTTTCCCTGCCCATGGCAAACACCAGCCTTTCCATCCTTACAGTCCTCCTGACATCAGCACTAATTGAAACAACATCCCACTCACCTTTGCCATGTCTGGCAGAGGTTGCAGCTCTTTCTATTGCATCCCTCTAGCTTTCAAGTCAAGAGCTCCTGTGTCACACAAGGAAAAGCAATCTTTTACCTGCTTTGCCATGCTCATGGCAGCAGCAATGCAGATGCCAGCAGCTGATGCCCACAAGGACAGCCAGCCTGGACTTATTTTCATTACATATCTTTGTCGTGATGTCCTTCTAGAAGCTGGAACATTTCTCCCTCTGAGCAGCAGAGGGCAAGAGGGGTCCAAGGTGAGGGCACAGTCTCCCCTGTTTATCTGGCACAAAAAGAGAAAGAAAAAATGAAAACCAGATGTGTTTCCCTGCCCATGGCAAACACCAGCCTTTCCATCCTTACAGTCCTTCCTGACATCAGCAGCAACTGAAACAACATCCCACTCACGTTTGCAATGTCTGGCAGAGGTTGCAGCTCTTTCTATTGCATCCCTCTAGCTTTCAAGTCAAGAGCTCCTGTGTCACACAAGGAAAAGCAACCTTTTACCTGCTTTGCCATGCTCATGGCAGCAGCAATGCAGATGCCAGCAGCTGATGCCCACAAGGACTGCCAGCCTGGACTTATTTTCATTACATATCTTTGTCCTGATGTCCTTCTAGAAGCTGGAACATTTCTCCCTCTGATCAGCAGAGGGCAGGATGGGTCCAAGGTGAGGGCACACTCTCCTCTTTTTCTGGCACACAAAGAGAAAATGAAAACCAGATGTGTTTCCCAGCCCATGGCAAACGCCAGCCTTTCCATCCTTACAGTCCTTCCTGACATCAGCAGCAATGGAAACAACATCCCACTCACCTTTGCCATGTCTGGCTGAGGTTGCAGCTCTTTCTATTGCATCCCTCTAGCTTTCAAGTCAAGAGCTCCTGTGTCACACAAGGAAAAGCAACCTTTTACCTGCTTTGCCATGCTCATGGCAGCAGCAATGCAGATGGCAGCAGCTGATGCCCACAAGGACAGCCAGCCTGGACTTATTTTCATTACGTATCTATGTCCTGATGTCCTTCTAGAAGCTGGAACATTTCTCCCTCTCAGCAGAAGAGGGCAGGATGGGTCCAAGGTGAGGGCACAGTCTGCTCTTTTTCTGGAACACAGAGAGAAAATGAAAACCAGATGTGTTTCCCTGCCCATGGCAGACACCAGCCTTTCCATCCTTACAGTCCTCCTGACATCAGCAGCAACTGAAACAACATCCCACTCACCTTTGCCATGTCTGGCAGAGGTTGAAGCACTTTCTATTGCATCCCTCTAGCTTTCAAGTCAAGAGCTCCTGTGTCACACAAGGAAAAGCAATCTTTTACCTGCTTTGCCATGCTCATGGCAGCAGCAATGCAGATGCCTGCAGCTGATGCCCACAGGGACAGCCAGCCTGGACTTATTTTCATTACATATCTTTGTCCTGATGTCCTTCTAGAAGCTGGAACATTTCTCCCACTGAGCAGCAAAGGGCAAGAGGGGTCCAAGGTGAGGGCACACTCTCCCCTGTTTATCTGGCACAAAAAGAGAAAGAGAAAATGAAAACCAGATGTGTTTCCCAGCCCATGGCAAACACCAGCCTTTCCATCCTTACAGTCCTTCCTGACATCAGCACTAATTGTAACCACATCCCACTCAACTTTGCCATGTCTGGCAGAGGTTGCAGCTCTTTCTATTGCATCCCTCTAGCTTTCAAGTCAAGAGCTCCTGTGTCACACAAGGAAAAGCAATCTTTTACCTGCTTTGCCATGCTCATGGCAGCAGCAATGCAGATGCCAGCAGCTGATGCCCACAAGGACAGCCAGCCTGGACTTATTTTCATTACATATCTTTGTCCTAATGTCCTTCTAGAAACTGGGACATTTCTCCCTCTCAGCAGAAGAGGGCAGGATGGGTCCAAGGTGAGGGCACACTCTGCTCTTTTTCTGCCACACAAAGAGAAAATGAAAACCAGATGTGTTTCCCAGCCCATGGCAAACACCAGCCTTTCCATCCTTACAGTCCTTCCTGAAATCAGCAGCAACTGAAACAACATCCCACTCACCTTTGCCATGTCTGGCTGAGGTTGCAGCTCTTTCTATTGCATCCCTCTAGCTTTCAAGTCAAGAGCTCCTGTGTCACACAAGGAAAAGCAATCTTTTACCTGCTGTGCCATGCTCATGGAAGCAGCATTGCAGATGCCAGCAGCTGATGCCCACAAGGACAGCCAGCCTGGACTTATTTTCATTACGTATCTTTGTCCTGATGTCCTTCTAGAAGCTGGAACATTTCTCCATCTCAGCAGAAGAGGGCAGGATGGGTCCAAGGTGAGGGCACACTCTGCTATTTTTCTGGAACACAGAGAGAAAATGAAAACCAGATGTGTTTCCCTGCCCATGGCAAACACCAGCCTTTCCATCCTTACAGTCCTTCCTGACTTCAGCAATAATTGAAACAACATCCCACTCACCTTTGCCATGTCTGACAGAGGTTGCAGCTCTTTGTATTGCATCCCTCTAGCTCTGAAGTCAAGAGCTCCTGTGTCACACAAGGAAAAGCAATCTTTTACCTGCTGTGCCATGCTCATGGCAGCAGCAATGCAGATGGCAGCAGCTGATGCCCACAAGGACAGCCAGCCTGGACTTATTTTCATTACGTATCTTTGTCCTGATGTCCTTCTAGAAGCTGGAACATTTCTCCCTCTGATCAGCAGAGGGCAGGAGAGTTAGATGTTGCAGGCACACTCTCCTCTTTTTCTGGCACACAAAGAGGAAATGAAAACCAGATGTGTTTCCCTGCCCATGGCAAACACCAGCCTTTCCATCCTTACAGTCCTACCTGAAATCAGCAGCAATGGAAACAACATCCCACTCACCTTTGCCATGTCAGGCAGAGGTTGCAGCTCTTTCTATTGCATCCCTCTAGCTGTCAAGTCAAGAGCTCCTGTGTCACACAAGGAAAAGCAACCTTTTACCTGCTTTGCCATGCGCATGGCAGCAGCAATGCAGATGCCAGCAGCTGATGCCCACAAGGACAGCCAGCCTGGACTTATTTTCATTACGTATCTTTGTCCTGATGTCCTTCTAGAAGCTGGAACATTTCTCCCACTGAGCAGCAAAGGGCAGGAGGGGTCCAAGGTGAGGGCACACTCTCCCCTGTTTATCTGGCACAAAAAGAGAAAGAGAAAATGAAAACCAGATGTGTTTCCCAGCCCATGGCAAACACCAGCCTTTCCATCCTTACAGTCTTCCTGACTTCAGCACTAATTGAAACAACATCCCACTCACCTTTGCCATGTCTGGCTGAGGTTGCAGCTCTTTCTATTGCATCCCTCTAGCTTTCAAGTCAAGAGCTCCTGTGTCACACAAGGAAAAGCAATCTTTTACCTGCTTTGCCATGCTCATGGCAGCAGCAATGCAGATGCCAGCAGCTGATGCCCACAAGGACAGCCAGCCTGGACTTATTTTCATTACATATCTTTGTCCTAATGTCCTTCTAGAAACTGGGACATTTCTCCCTCTCAGCAGAAGAGGGCAGGATGGGTCCAAGGTGAGGGCACACTCTGCTCTTTTTCTGGCACACAAAGAGAAAATGAAAACCAGATGTGTTTCCCAGCCCATGGCAAACACCAGCCTTTCCATCCTTACAGTCCTTCCTGAAATCAGCAGCAACTGAAACAACATCCCACACACCTTTGCCATGTCTGGCTGAGGTTGCAGCTCTTTCTATTGCATCCCTCTAGCTTTCAAGTCAAGAGCTCCTGTGTCACACAAGGAAAAGCAATCTTTTACCTGCTGTGCCATGCTCATGGCAGCAGCAATGCAGTTGCCAGCAGCTGATGCCCACAAGGACAGCCAGCCTGGACTTATTTTCATTACGTATCTTTGTCCTGATGTCCTTCTAGAAGCTGGAACATTTCTCCCTCTGATCAGCAGAGGGCAGGAGAGTTAGAAGTTGCAGGCACACTCTTCTCTTTTTCTGCCACAGAAAGAGAAAATGAAAACCAGATGTGTTTCCCTGCCCATGGCAAACACCAGCCTTTCCATCCTTACAGTCCTCCTGCCAGCAGCACTGATTGAAACAACATCCCACTCACCTTTGCCATGTCTGGCAGAGGTTGCAGCTCTTTCTATTGCATCCCTCTAGCTTTCAAGTCAAGAGCTCCTGTGTCACACAAGAAAAGCAACCTTTTACCTGCTTTGCCATGCTCATGGCAGCAGCAATGCAGATGCCAGCAGCTGATGCCCACAAGGAAAGCCAGCCTGGACTTATTTTCATTACATATCTTTGTCCTGATGTCTTCTAGAAGCTGGAACATTTCTCCCTCTGAGCAGCAAAGGGCACGAGGGGTCCAAGGTGAGGGCACGCTCTCCCCTGTTTATCTGGAACAAAAAGAGAAAGAGAAAATGAAAACCAGATGTGTTTCCCAGCCCATGGCAAACACCAGCCTTTCCATCCTTACAGTCCTCCTGACATCAGCACTAATTGAAACAACATCCCACTCACCTTTGCCATGTCTGGCAGAGGTTGCAGCTCTTTCTATTGCATCCCTCTAGCTTTCAAGTCAAGAGCTCCTGTGTCACACAAGGAAAAGCAATCTTTTACCTGCTTTGCCATGCTCATGGCAGCAGCAATGAAGATGCCAGCAGCTGATGCCCACAAGGACAGCCAGCCTGGACTTATTTTCATTACGTATCTTTGTCCTGATGTCCTTCTAGAAGCTGGAACATTTCTCCATCTCAGCAGAAGAGGGCAGGATGGGTCCAAGGTGAGGGCACACTCTGCTCTTTTTCTGGCACACAAAGAGAAAATGAAAACCAGATGTGTTTCCCTGCCCATGGCAAACACCAGCCTTTCCATCCTTACAGTCCTTCCTGACTTCAGCAATAATTGAAACAACATCCCACTCACCTTTGCCATGTCTGCCAGAGGTTGCAGCTCTTTGTATTGCATCCCTCTAGCTTTCAAGTCAAGAGCTCCTGTGTCACACAAGGAAAAGCAATCTTTTACCTGCTGTGCCATGCTCATGGCAGCAGCAATGCAGATGCCAGCAGCTGATGCCCACAAGGACAGCCAGCCTGGACTTATTTTCATTACATATCTTTGTCCTGATGTCCTTCTAGAAGCTGGAACATTTCTCCCTCTGAGCAGCAAAGGGCAGGAGGGGTCCAAGCTGAGGGCACGCTCTCCCCTGTTTATCTGTCACCAAAAGAGAAAGAGAAAATGAAAACCAGATGTGTTTCCCAGCCCATGGCAAACACCAGCCTTTCCATCCTTACAGTCCTCCTGACATCAGCAGTAATTGAAACAACATCACACTCACCTTTGCCTTGTCTGGCAGAGGTTGCAGCTCTTTCTATTGCATCCTTCTTTCTTTCAAGTTAACAGATCCTGTGTCACACAAGGAAAAGCAACCTTTTACCTGCTGTGCCATGCTCATGGCAGCAGCAATGCAGATGCCAGCAGCTGATGCCCACAAGGACAGCCAGCCTGGACTTATTTTCATTACATATCTTTGTCCTGATGTCCTTCTAGAAGCTGGAACATTTCTCACTCTCAGCAGAAGAGGGCAGGATGGGTCCAAGGTGAGGGCACACTCTGCTCTTTTTCTGGCACACAAAGAGAAAATGAAAACCAGATGTGTTTCCCTGCCCATGGCAAACACCAGCCTTTACATCCTTACAGTCCTTCCTGAAATCAGCACTAATTGAAACAACATCCCACTCACCTTTGCCATGTCTGGCTGAGGTTGCAGCTCTTTCTATTGCATCCCTCTAGCTTTCAAGTCAAGAGCTCCTGTGTCACACAAGGAAAAGCAATCTTTTACCTGCTGTGCCATGCTCATGGCAGCAGCAATGCAGATGGCAGCAGCTGATGCCCACAAGGACAGCCAGCCTGGACTTATTTTCATTACATATCTTTGTCCTGATGTCCTTCTAGAAGCTGGAACATTTCTCCCTCTGATCAGCAGAGGGCAGGAGAGTTAGAAGTTGCAGGCACACTCTTCTCTTTTTCTGCCACACAGAGAGAAAATGAAAACCCGATGTGTTTCCCAGACCATGGCAAACACCAGCCTTTCCATCCTTACAGTCTTCCTGACTTCAGCACTAATTGAAACAACATCCCACTCACCTTTGCCATGTCTGGCAGAGGTTGCAGCTCTTTCTATTGCATCCCTCTAGCTTTCAAGTCAAGAGCTCCTGTGTCACACAAGGAAAAGCAATCTTTTACCTGCTTTGCCATGCTCATGGCATAAGCAATGCATTTTCCAGCAGCTGATGCCCACAAGGACAGCCAGCCTGGACTTATTTTCATTACATATCTTTGTCCTGATGTCCTTCTAGAAGCTGAACATAACTCCCTCTGAGCAGCAGAGGACAGGAGAGTTAGAAGTTGCAGGCACACTCTCCTCTTTTTCTGCCACACAAAGAGAAAATGAAAACCAGATGTGTTTCCCTGCCCATGGCAAACACCAGACTTTGCATCCTTACAGTCCTCCTGACATCAGCAGCAACTGAAACAACATCCCACTCACCTTTGCCATGTCTGGCAGAGGTTGCAGCTCTTTCTATTACATCCTTCTTGCTTTGAAGTCAAGAGCTCCTGTGTCACACAAGGAAAAGCAATCTTTTACCTGCTGTGCCATGCTCATGGCAGCAGCAATGCAGATGCCAGCAGCTGATGCCCACAAGGACAGCCAGCCTGGACTTATTTGCATTACATATCTTTGTCCTGATGTCCTTCTAGAAGCTGGAACATTTCTCCCTCTGAGCAGCAGAGGGCAGGATGGGTCCAAGTTGCAGGCATACTCTCCCCTGTTTATCTGGCACTCAAAGAGAAAGAGAAAATGAAAACCAGATGTTTTTCCCTGCCCATGGCAAACACCAGCCTTTCCATCCTTAGAGTCCTTCCTGACTTCAGCAGCAACTGAAACAACATCCCACTCACCTTTGCCATGTCTGGCAGAGGTTGCAGCTCTTTCTATTGCATCCCTCTAGCTTTCAAGTCAAGAGCTCCTGTGTCACACAAGGAAAAGCAATCTTTTACCTGCTTTGCCATGCTCATGGCAGAAGCAATGCAGTTGCCAGCAGCTGATGACCACAAGGAGAGGCAGCCTGGACTTATTTTCATTACATATCTTTGTCCTGATGTCCTTCTAGAAGCTGGAACATTTCTCCCACTCAGCAGAAGAGGGCAGGAGAGTTAGAACTAGCAGGAACACTCTGCTCTTTTTCTGGCACACAAAGAGAAAATGAAAACCAGATGTGTTTCCCTGCCCATGACAAACACCAGCCTTTCCATCCTTACAGTCCTTCCTGACATCAGCACTAATTGAAACAACATCCCACTCACCTTTGCCATGTCTGGCAGAGGTTGCAGCTCTTTCTATTGCATCCCTCTAGCTTTCAAGTCAAGAGCTCCTCTGTCACACAAGGAAAAGCAATCTTTTACCTGCTGTGCCATTCTCATGGCAGCAGCAATGCAGATGCCAGCAGCTGATGCCCACAAGGACAGCCAGCCTGGACTTATTTTCATTACATATCTTTGTCCTGAAGTCCTTCTAGAAGGTTGAACACTTCTCCATCTCTGCTGCAATGGTCAAAAAGGGTCCAAGTTTAGGGCACACTCTCCTCATGGCCTCTTGTACTCATAGACAAAGGGAACATGAAAACCAGAAGTTTTTCTTTGCCCATGGCAGACACTAGCCTTTCCATCCTGACAGTCCTTCCTACAATCAGACGGAATTGAAACAACATCCCCCACGTCTCTTTTTTGAACTTATTCATGCATGAATAATAATAAGGAGAATTTTTATGTAAATCTTATTTCTGCATGGAAACGATCTGATAACCAGAGCTTTTTTCTCTAAAACAATCCAGCGAATTTGCATTGCTTATCTATGTACGCAAAATGTTTTTGCCATTCATCTCAAATATCAATTCATCTGGCAAAATAAGATAGAAAAAGTATTTACAGACATTTTTGGACATTGATTACTTCTGGTCAAGTGGGAAAGAATCCCTAAGCTGCAATCATGAAATTCTTTTATCACTTTCTCTGATTTAGCCAGTGTTACTAAAAGGGAAATAAGACACAGGCTTTTGATAGCAGCTGCCAATTTAAGAACGATAATAACTTTTATTATTCTTGGCTAAGATCAAAGTCCCGCATTTCAGGTTTATCTCCAGCTCATCAAGTATAATTAACAGTTTTGGATAGCCACATTATTATATGGCAATATTGTCTTCCTGCAAGGAATTTCATTGTTTTACACGTGCCACAGGTTGTTAATAGATTGCCTGATTACCATTTATTTTTTTTATTGGCTTATGATGACCACAGAAAATTATACAGCAGCACCATAAAAACTTTAAATCCTATCCCATGTATCTGCATTCATACGAAAATTATATTGGAAAGCATTGGTGAAACTACGATTACAAAATAAAGCAGGGGACAATTTCAGTGAAAGCCTGCAGGTTTCACAGCTCTGCCCATTTCAAACCCCTGAAGACATCCACGGGTTTCCTGCTGTGGGACACAGGCACTCACCTGCAGCTCAGCACTGCCTGCTCATGCCTGCGCACACCTTCAGGCTGGAACCAAGGAAATCCTCAGCAAAGACATCAGGACACTTTTGTTATGATGACTTTCATAAAGAAGCATCAAATATTTCTTCTCGAGAAATACTGCAAGTCCCTTTGACACTAGCCCTTATTTTAAATGTTTAGATTTATGCTTCATTCAGGCGTGCTGTCACTCCCAAAAAGATTTTTATTCCTTTTCATTCTGAGGAACACAGTGATTTCTGCCTTGTTTACTGACTGTAGGCACAGCAATACTCCTGCACCTTCCGGGAAACAGCAAATCCATCTCTTTCACACCCTACTTCTATCAAGCTCATTCACCTTACAAGGTATTTATTGCAAGCAGCTCTTCCAAAAATGGAGATTAACAGAACCTGCAACCCAGGACACCTCAGTAAGCCAGTACTTTTCATCTCCTGAAGGTGTAGGTAGACACAGAGCTGGAACATCTTTTCCAGAGCTGTGTGATGCTATCTCATCTGTGTTCCCTTACTGTTGACTCAGTGTCACTTCTTATCTAACCTGGTTGCATCCCAGGATTTCTGGTGCCAAAAATAAACTGACAGCTTTCATCACTAGTTAAAAGGAAACTGCAATAGGAAAAGCAATTTTTCTGATTTCTCTGTTGATCAAAGATGCTTCCTGCAAGCCTGATGCGGTAGAAACAATATCAGCTTTAGAATGACAGTCATTAGAGCAGAATCCTTTCACTGATGAAATCCCACAGTCCTGATTCATACAACACTGACACTGGAGGACACAGTAGTTTAGATGAGAGCGCATTAAAAATGACTAAGTTAAGGTCTCAGCAAAGAGTGACAAGTATGAAAAAAAGAGGTTGCAGAAACTGCTTCAGTTTGGCACTCTGGCATAAAGTATGACAACACACAACCTGCCTGTGCAGTTCCAGAAGCAGAAGAAAGCCGTCAACCAAGACTTGTTCTCATCTGCTCTGAAAGTCCACTGGGACAAGGCCACTTTTCTCTGACGTGCTTCCAGAAGTATCACTTCTGAGCACTGTGCCAGGGAGTTACAAGATACTGTTTGTGTGTACAGAGGAGAAAAAGACGTCTGTCTGGAAACAGACTTGGTGAAGGAGAAGCAGCATTTTGCAGAGTACTTCAGAAAGAACTGAGCACTGCCCCAAGAGCTTCAGAGCGGCAGGCTGTCACAGTGTGCCAACCAGCTCAGCTGTGAGTTGGCACTGAAGCTGCACCACAGGGAGAACAAAGCCCCCTGTGCACCCTTGGAGAGCCAAGGGTTGGAGATTCATGAACCTTGAGCTCCTTTCCAACCCGGGCCATGCTGTGATTCTGGGATTCTCACCTTTGCCTCATCTGGCAGAGGGAGGCAGCTCTTTCTCTTGTCTCCCTATGGCTGTCAGGTCACCAGGGCCAGTGTCACACAGGGAACTGCAAACACTGTGTGTGCTGTGCCCTGCCCATGGCAGCACAGAGGCAGCTGCCAGCAGCTGATGCCCACAAGGACAGCCAGCCTGGACTTCCTTTGATTCCTTCCCTTTGGATCAGCGTCCTTCAGGAAGGCGGAACATCTCTCCAGCTGAGCAGCAGAGGACAGCAGGGCTTCGTTGTCTGGGCATGTTCTCTTCTGGCCCTCTGGCCCTCACAGACACAGGAGGAGGACACAGAGGCTGCTGTCACACAGCCAGCCCTGCCTCTCAGGTCAGCTCTCAGGCCATCCTCTCTCCCCTCAGCAGCAGCTCACTGTTCTGCACTCCTCTGGCCTGGGCTGGCAGAGGTGTGCAGCAGTTCTGCTGATCTCCCAGTGCTGGCCATGTCTGCAGTGCCTGTGTGAAAGACACAGGAAGCTGCCAGCATTGCACTGCTCTGCTGTGCCCCTGCCATCACCGAGTTTGCTGTCAGCAGCTGCTGCTACACGTCCATTCAGGCACAGGCCTTTCCTTCCTGGCCCTCTTTCCCCCCCTCTCTCCTCTGCTCTCTCTCGTGCTCCCCTTTGGCCTGGGCTGGCTGAGCAGTGCAGGCCTTGTTGTTGCTCCCTGGGCCAACTACGTCACGGTTCCCCGTGACTCTGCCAGCTGCTCTGACACAGCGACTGCGTCCTCAGTGTGGATTCCAGAATGCGACAGACGTCCAGAGAAGACTTCCAGGGCTGATTGGAACATGCTGCCATCAAGAACTGCCATGGCTCAGGCCCCCTGGGAATCTGCTCACAGCGAAAGCTGCTGTCACTCTGTGTGGGCACAGCCTTGTCTGTGTAGGCCTGCTCACACTGCAGCCCCTGTCTGCACCAGAACCGTGCCGATCCACCTTCTCTTGGCCTCCTTGCCTGCATGGAAAAGGGCAGCTTGGGCTGAAGTCCCTCAACTTTCAGATGGCCGAGTGAAGTCTCTGAGCCCTGGTGACCCACGCAGCTCTTCAGCCTGCTGACCTGCTCTGCTGGGGCTGTCTTAAAAGGCAGAGGGCACGTTATCCTAATGTCCCCACATCCATCCCTCTTAGCATACTGTAGGCCAGTTCCTAAAAGGACACCTGCACAATCTCTCTGAATGTTAATCAACATGTAGTTAGTTTTCAGTGGTGATTAGCTATGTGTTTAGTCAGAGGTGCAATGGTTCTAATGGTGAGAGAAAGACATTCCCAGTTGTCATCAGGTGGAACACACTTCAGACTGGAATCCTCAAGCAGACTGCAGTCAAGCTTTCTTAATTATTCATTGTTGTTATCAATTCAGACGCATCTCTTAATTCCTGCCTGAATGAACATTCTGTAATAATCTGCTGAGAAAGTGCAAGGCTTGACAATGAGACCATAGTTTATGAAAGCAGCACTTTTTACTTCCTTTACAAGTTCTTATCTGAATGCTAAATACCACATCAATTCACTTCTCACTGGGTTGAACGTTTTAAATATTTGGTAAACATAATGGTTCTAATTCTGACATTTAATATGAAAATATTAAAATTCCTTGTAAGTACTTTTTTGTTAGAATGCCAGATGCTAAAGGGATGAAGTGGCACAAGAAAGCAAAATGTCTCTGCTGATGGCAGGAAGGACTGTAAGGATGGAAAGGCTGGTGTTTGCCATGGGCTGGGAAACACATCTGGTTTTCTTGTTCCCTTTGTCTTTGAGTGCCAGAAAAATAGAGGAGAGCGTGCCCTCACCTTGGACCCCTCCTGCCCTCTGCTGCTGAGATGGAGAAATGTCCCAGCTCCTACAAGGACATCAGGACAAAGGTAAGTATTGGAAATAAGTCCAGTCTGGCTGTCCTTGTGGGCATCTGTTGCTGGAAAATTTAATGTCAGTAAACTGCCTAGATAATGAGAGAATGAGGGTGACAATGGAATGGTACGTAATCACAGTACAATGAAAAAAGGATGCAGGGTGCAGGAAGGGAGGTGTGGACATTCTGAGTTGCAACTCTTTCAGTGTTGAACAGCCGAGGTGTTTTGTTTTGGAGGGTGGATGGTGATGGGACAAGTGGGGAATGGCTTTAAACTGAGACGAGGGGTGTTGAGGTTTAGGTTGGATGTGAGGAGGAAGTTTTTCAGCCAGAGGGTGGTGAGGCACTGGAACAGGTTGCCCAGGGAGGCTGTGGATGCCCCATCCCTGCAGGCAGCCAAGGCCAGGCTGGATGTGGCTCTGGGCAGCCTGGGCTGCTGGTGGGCAGGTTAGAAACCCAACAGGACTTTATTGCAGCCCTGGGTGCAGGGGGATCACTGCTCCTAGCATGCACACAGAAGAGCTGGAGCACACAGGTGATGTCCATTCCACTTGTGAACATTCCTGCAATTCCAGAGAGCGTGCGCCTGTTCCAATCACTGCTGCACAGATTAAAAACTGATTGCAGATGAGCTGTTTTGGTATGGGGTTCTTGCCAACGGTCTGCAGTGGCTGTGTGATTCCTCGGGGAGTTGCTCTCCAGCCCAAAGGTCATGTCCTAAGTCGACCAGATCCCGTTTGTGTCCAGAAATGGCTGACAACAGATCAGCTGCTGGTCAAGTTTCTAACATCACACTGGCCTTGCTCCAGTGTCTGTGTCATCAGCCCCAGCCCATACGGTGCACCTCTTCAAGGCTTTGGAACACTGAGACTCTGCACTTGGGCTCCAGACATCCTGCTGCACCAAGAGGTTATTCTAGCTTTGGTATCTTGCAACTTTGTATATAACTACATCACTGTAACCATAAATGTCTAGGAGCATGGAGATGGAGAAATTCATCTTCCTGTAATTCTCTGTACTGCAGCCCCGTGGTTGTCAACACCTAATGCAATATTGAAATTTCAGTTGAGAAATTGAAAGCTGTCCCTAACAAAAAAACATCTGCATTTGTTATTGAAATCACACTGAGGATCAATAAATCCAAATGCTTCTAGCATAACCACGATTACAGGCAGTGTTTAGACAAGCTCTTACAGGAAAACCATGAACACAAGGGTTAGGAGAGACTAAGTGATGCACTCTGCAGGAATACTCATGGAAGTCTTCACAGTGCAGGAGTCTGATCTGATTACAGATGCTGTGCTTTAAGTACCCCTTATCATATCTTTTTTTTCACTGTTGTGCAGGGGTTGGACTCAGTGATCTCTGGAGGCTGGAGATGCTGTTTCCTAATGGCAGATGGCAGATGGAGAGAGGAAAAGCAAGTGCAAGGCATGCTGTGCATAGCCACCACATGGCATCTGCAGCATTTCCCCCTGCACAAAGGAGGAGCAGCTCACAAGCTTGGCCTGGGCCAGGGAAGGGAGCAGACAAACATCTGGACCGACCCCAAAAGAGCTGGTTCTGCAGGTTGGGTGTCTTCTGCTGCTTGTCTCACATCCTGCTGCTCAGCGGTAGATTTGTTCCTGCTCAGTGCTAACAGGAAACTCACACAGCATTTCTGTTTCAGCTGTGCCAACGCTTTGATCCCTTGCTGCTTGGATGGGGTGTTTGAAGAAGGATGCCTGTGCTGATGTCCAGCCAGGCTTTGGGGATGAGTCTCCACACCAGGGTCCGTCTGACAGGACTGAGGGTTGGGGATCCAGCCAGGTCGAGTCCAGCGTGCTTTGCTCTTGTTCTTAGTGCTTGTTTTTGCTCAGGAGGGCAGGAGGTGAACCTCGTGAACCAATGCCTGCAGACGGGGTTTGCAGAGAAAGAGGTCCTGCAGGCCTTGTGTGACAGCCACGGAGCTGCAGCGAGGCTGCATCCGTGTAAAACACCAGAGATCCACGGAGGTGTGAAGGGGAGCTGTGGGCTGCAGTCACGCAGGAAGGGATGTGCATGCTCGGGGTTTGGTTGTTGTGTGTGTGTTAAGTGACTGTGATACCACTGCTGGGTCAGTGTGAGTGTACGGAACAAGTGTGACAGCCTTTTTGATGGAGCCCTGTGAAAGGAGTCCTATGGACTTGAGATCCAACTATCAGCCTGTGGGCATCAGCCAGGAGTTGGGGTAGGGGATGAGGCAAGGGAAGTTGGTGTAAGAAGGTGATAAAGCAGTCTGGCATCAGTTCTATGTTTCTCCCATCTCCTGCTTTATTTCCTTCCAGGTGAAATAGATGGGTGCTGCAACATGCCCTTGAATGTAACAAAACCCACTCTAGTGTGGATTTGACATGGGCCCAGCACTGCAAGGTACGCTGCTGGGAGGAAGCGTCCATCTGGCTGAGGGCAGGAAGGCCCTCCAGAGGGATGCACTGAGGCCAGTTGTGCGAGGCTCAACAAGAGCAAGCGCCAGGTCCTGCGCTTTGGTCATGACGACCCCGTGCCAGCTTCTCCAGGATTTGGCTGGGCTAGAATTCCAAGCAGCCCCTGATTCCAGAATGTTGGGCTGGGCTGTTGGAATCTTCTGCCCTTGTGACTGGTCTTGCCTCCCCACCCTGTCCGTCGTGGTGGAGCAGCCTGGTGGCCCTCAGTGATGTCATAAGGGCTAGAATGAGGGGAGGAGCAGTGCGTGCTGCGTCCCTTCATTGGAGCGCTGGAGCTCTGACTGAGCAGCTCGCTTGTTGCACTTGTGCACCGACTGCGTCCCTTTGTCTTCACACCGTCCTGTGCAGCACCTTGTAGGTAAGCTGAGACAGTGTGGGAGAGACGGGGGGACAGTGAGTGCTGAGAACTGCTGGCTGGCGGAGCTCATAGGATCACATTATCTCCATCAGCAGAGGGGTGGCCATGAGGGACAGGGAGGTGATCGTCCCCCCCTGCTCTGCTCTTGTGAGGCCCCAGCTGCAGTACAGTGTCCAGAAAGACAGGGAGCTGTTGGAGAGGGCCACAGAGATGATCAGGGGACAGGAGCACCTCCCCTGCAAAGACAGGCTGAGGGAGGTGGGCTTGTTCAGCCTGGAGAAAAGACGGCTGTGGGGTGACCTCATGGCAGCCTTCAGTACCTAAAGGGAGCCTAAAAAGAGGAGGGGAATCAACTCTTTGAAAGGGTAGATAACAGCAGGACAAGGGGAAATGGTTTTAAGTTGAAAACTTAAGTTTTTAAGTTGAGGGAGGGCAGATTTTGGATTCTCCCCCGTATTCTTTGCTCAACCGTGGAAGCAAACTGACCTGCTCTTTCTCTCTCCTCTCTCCACCCTCTGCCTGCTACCCTGCTGCAGCTTTTGCTCGTGGAAGATCAGAGCAAAGTGACAAGGAAAGGCTGCGGATTCGTGAGATTTCTCTCCCTCGTTCTGATCTCTTGCCAGGTACCTGCCATGCTTTGTCCCCCCACATGCTTTAGCAGCCCGTGACGCCCCGTGTTTGGTAACACAGCCTCATCCAGCTTTGATGGGACGCTGGTCACGTGTGGGTTTTCTCCACGTGCTCTGCAGCTCAGCCCTCAGAAGGATGCTGTCTGTGGTGCTGTGACCAGCTGGTCTACAGGAAACCAATCCCTTAGGCAAAGAGTCCCAGCCCCAGCTTGTGCAGAGCTGCACAGCATCACCAGCAGGCGTGCTTGGGCTGTGTGAGTGTGCCCGACAGCTGTAGGGAGCACAGCAGAGATGTGAACAGAGAACATAAAAGTGTGTTTCTTTTCAGTTCCAGCTTGTCACACCTACGCTGATGGCTGTGGCGTGCAGCGAGATCAGCTGTGGGCCTGACCTGGCATGGACAGAGGTAGAGTATGAAGCTCTGATTGGTCTTTGTTCCCTGACTGCAGCCAGCAGAGTGAGCCGCAGATGTGCTCTCCTGCATTCCAAGAGAGCTCCTCTGTGGCAAGACAGTAGTGCAAGCGTGGCAAGTTTATCAAAGTACCAGAGCCATCTCGGCTGTTGTGTTTGTCCTCTACTGACTTTTCCCTTGAAATGGCTGCAGAAACAACAATCATTCTCTGCTCTGTTTGGCCTCGCTGTTGGTTGGACTGCTCAAGAGAGCTGCTTGGTGCTTGCAATGGCACTGTTTGCACCTTGTAACTGCAGCCGTAGCTTTGGTTTCCCTCTTCACGGTCTCCTAGCATCTGAAACAGTCAGCCTTCCTGCACAAAGAGCGCAGGAAAGGAGGGGGCAAAATGGACAAGGCCACCTGTCTGCGTTAGTGCCATTGCTGATTAGTCTGGGCGGGGAGAGATGCAACCTTGCATTGCCTGGCGTGTGCCTGCTGCACACCAGGGAGAGAAACAGCCGTTATTAGACTTGCAGTTCCTTCTGAAGTGCCCATGATAAGGACCGAGTGCATTTCCTGCAGCTTTCTCTGCAGATGTGCTCCTCACCTTGAAATCCTCCTTGTTGGTTCCCAGCTCCTCACCGTGGCCTGTGCTCTCTGTTTCAGGCTGAGAACAAGGGGAAGCCCCTGCTGGACCATGAGGTGGCACCTGTGAATGTTCCAGCTATTGCTGCTGCCCATGCTATTAAGAGATACGTTGCCCAGGCAACAGATGAACTCTCCTTTGAGGTAAGCAGTTCAAGGCGTTCCTTGTTGTTCAATTTTACAATGGCAAATGCCTTCAGAGCTGCACTGGTGCAAGTGCTCTCATGCTCGGCGATGTTTGGCAGTGCAGAAGAATGCAGTCATTTGAGCTGTGCTTTCCTCCCAGCCGTGCTGAAGCTGGGATTGACGTTGCAATCTCTTGCAGGTGGGAGACATCATCTGTGTCATCGACATGCCACCAAAGGAGCTGACCCCCTGGTGGAGAGGCAAGCTCGGCTTCCAGGTAGGCACAAGCTTCAGACTGGAGAGTGCAACTTCAGTAAAGGCAGGAATCTCAGCTTAGAGCTGCTCTGCCTGCACAGGATGCCTAATGGACGTAAACAGTTTCCCTCTGTCGGTGTCAGAGGACCTTGCCTTTGGCTGCAAATGTTGAAAAATTATTACCTTTATGCTGTGAACTATGGCCATTTTCTGCTGGATAGTCTTAGAAAGCATCAGGCAAGCACGTTCCGAGGGAAATGTTACGTGGCTTTAGGTTTAACAGTTCAGATCTGAGAAGTGCTGCATGCAATAGTTGGCCTCTCTTCTTGTTACAGGTTGGATTTTTCCCCGGGGAGTGTGTGGAACTCATTAATAAGAACATTCCTGAGGCACTCATCAATTCTGTGCCAAAGCCAGGTAGGGATGTTACATTTGATGGTGTGGGGAAGCAAAATGAAGTCTTTTTTGGGGTGGTTCCATGTTTAATACCTCCTTTATCCATGCCACACTGTCCTCTGGGTTGATGATTCTTTATGCACACCATGGGGCAGAGATTTGGCCCAATCCTCCTGTGTTTATTATTGGACTTGGGGAATGTATAGAATCTTCATAGAATGGCTTGGGATGGAAGGGACCTCAGGGATCATCATGCTCCAACCCTCCCGCCTCAGGATGGTCTCCCAGCCCCCACATTTAATGTGAGACTAGATCAGGCTGCCCAGGGCCCCATCCAGCCTGGCCTTGGGCTCCTCCAGAGATGGGGAAAATCCCTTTTTGTATGTACTGGTTGGTAATGTTCTTCCCGTTCTGACGTGCTCTGTAGAATGTGCTGTGCTCGGCCTCGTCCAACGGAGCCAGACCTGAAATGACCTGGTTTCTTCCTTTTGTTGTGCAGTGCCCAAGAAACGCAGCAAGATCCTCACCTTCCTTCGTTCCTTGGTGAAGGCCCGCCCAAAGAAACCGACCGAGCGGGAGGTGGAGAAGGAAAGGGTGTTTGGCGGTGACCTGGGAGAGCATCTTCTCCACTCCGGTCGTGATGGTAAGGAGCTGCCCATTCCTGAGATCTTCCTCTGCTGGGCATCTAAAGAAGATGAAAGGGAGCTCATATCTAGCAGGGGGCAGGCTGATAGCAGTGGAGGCACGTGTAATGGGAGTTGATGGCTGAAGGATCAAGTGAGGCGGATGCTCCTAAGAGACAAGCACATCTGTATTTGCTTCAGCCAAGCCTGGCTGGGCTTAGTGGATGGGATGTGAAGCACAGCCTGCAGCAGGATTTGAATCAGGAGCTCCACTGACGGCTGGCACGTGTTCTTCAGTCCCCCAGGTCCTCCAGAGCTGCGCTGAGTTCATTGAGCAGCACGGCGTGGTGCAGGGGATATACCGCCTGTCCGGCGTCGCGTCCAACATCCAGAGACTGCGGTAAGAGTGCTGCGACTGACACAGCCTGAGTGCATCTGGTGTGGCTTTGGGCTTGCCTTCCTCTCGCTCAACCGGGTTTGCGTCCCTCTCTCCAGGCAGGAATTTGAGTCGGAGCAGATTCCTGAGCTCACCGTCCGTGACATTCACAGCGTGAGCTCCCTCTGCAAGATGTACTTCAGGGAGCTCCCGAACCCTCTGCTCACCCACCAGCTGTACGGCAAGTTCTCGGTAAGCACAAGGCCACGTCTTTCATTTCCCTCTTCCTGGGCCTCTTGGCAGATGGCTGCAGCAGTGCCCCAGCTCGGAGGCCCTTTTGCTGTCAGCCCCACGAGGTTTACTCGCAGTGGTGTACTAGCCTGATTGGTGTCTCGCTCCCTTTCTGCACTACTCCAGGATGCTGTTGGTGCCGCTACAGAGGAGGAGCGGCTGCTCAGAATGCAGGACGTCATCCAGCAGCTGCCCGCTCCTCACTACAGGTCAGTGCTGCCCTCAGCCTGCTGAGCTCAGCCCTGCTGCATTGCAGAGGGCAACGATGCGGTTCCAGGCTCTGTCTCACGCCAGCAACACGATGCCTGTGTATGCTGAAGGGTTGAAGGCTCCATGGGGTTACTTTATGGGGTCAGTTCCTGGGCACGGGGGCACGCTTGGTGCAGCTGATGGCTGCGGCTGTGCTGTGCTGGGGCTTGGTGCTGCAGCGTGGCACTCAGTCAAGTTGGATCTACTTCATCTTCTGTGACAGTAGCAATCACAAGAAGTAGCATGAATGGAGGTTTGCTTTCTGAATTGCAGCACGGCATGCTCGTTGGTGCTGAACGTTTGCCTCTCTTGTTTTCCAGGACACTGGAGTTCCTGATGAGACACTTGGCGTGTCTGGCTGGGAGCTCCACCATCACAAACATGCATGCCAAGAACCTAGCCATTGTGTGGGCTCCAAACCTCTTAAGGTAAACTGCTGGTTCTGTTTCAACACAACGCTTACATCTGTTCTCCATTAAAAAAAAAAACAGTGCTCCCTTTTTCTCCATCAAATGTGCTCTTCTCCTGTAAAATCTGTGGCTGAGAGAAGAGCAGGAGCCTGAGCTGTTCTCCAACCCCACGGGCACAATGTCTAGGTGACAATTTCTGCAGTCTTGTTGAGATGGGACTGACGTGTCCTTGATCATCCAGGGGAATTTCTGCAGTGGCATCACTGATTGCCCACTGCGGAAGTCTCCAGAGCCTCAGCTGACAGCTTTTGGCTGCAACAATTCAGACTCGGGGAAACGGTCTTGGAGAAATGACTTCTAAAATCTGCCTTTTCTACAGATCACAGCAGAACGAGTCTGCCTGCGCCAGCGGAAGAGCTGCCTGCATGGAGCTGCAGACGCAGTCGGATGTGGTGGAATTCATCATCAACCACACAGACGTCCTCTTCGGCTCCAAATCCGGAGCAGACATCGCAGATGCAGCAGGTGAGTGTCTTCCTCCATTAGCTTGATCTTGACCCGACACCTTGACCAAATGCAGGCCTTCTCCAGGACCTTTGAGATACTCTTTTACCATCAAGGGGAAAGCAGACCTCTGGGCTTTCATTAGGGTGTGGCATCCTGTTGCTGGATGCTGAGAATGTCCAAGCCCAAACTTCACAAGGAGGAAACCGTCATTATTATGGTTTGCACGCAGGAAAAGCTTGATGCAAGTGTGGCAGCGAAGCTTTCTCAGTTCCCTGCCCCTTTTATCTAGGGGTGAGATCTCTTAATGATGACCATGTCCTTTGCCATAAACAGACTTCTGCCCACATGGTTATTTTGAGCTCCTCTTCTTCCAGTGGCTCGGATAAGCAAGCCTGAGAAAAATACAGCACCTCCCCCAGAACTGTGGTGGCTGTGCTGCTGCTTTCTGATCCTCGCTCTTACCTGTGGTTTTCCCTGACAGGGCACAATTCTCTCCCAGGGCCCAAGTCTGTGGGAGTCTCTTCTGCTGCCACAAAGCTGCTCAGCCTGGAGGAGGCACAGGCACAGAGGCGAGGCCACAGCAGCTCTCCTGTTGTGACAGAGAGCAGCCAGGACATTGAAGTGGAAGAAAGCCCTGCAGCTGGGCAGGGCAAATTCCACACCGTCATCGACTTTCCATCTGACAGGTAAAGAGGACTTTCTTTTCCAGCACCTAGCATCATTGTTTGGGTGGGTTTTTCTGTTTTTTTCTGCAGAAACCAGGCAGTGCTAGGAACAAGCAACTGCTGCCAAGAGCTCAGTGCTGCTCTTCCCTCACCCTGCACCACGCACGACTAACAGCATTGGCTGTTTTCTCTCTCCAGGCAAAATCCACCCAGCAAGAATGAGGAATCACCAGCTAGCAGTTGGTGTTGCTGCTTCAGCCTCAGGAAGCCATCCTCTGGCAGCAAACGCCAACTGCAGCGCAATGCCAGGCAGCCCTCAGAAACAGCAGTGGTAGTCCTGGCAGGTAAGGGTGCAAATGCAGCTTCCAAATCCCTGCTTTTCAGGAACATACAATTCAAGCTTGCTCTGCACTTGTATCTCCTTCTGCCATTCCAGCCCCTGCCTAATGTCTTCAGTACACCTCTGATCAACCACTGTCATAATTCAGCTTGTGAAAGTTTGACACTAACCCCTGTGTATCCTTTCTAGGTGAATCGAGCCCTTGCCAACCCACAAGATCCAGGGCAAGTAGCGAGGAAGCTCTGTGTGCTTCCATCAGTGGAGAGCTCTTAGGAAGCACAAATTGCTGCAGTTCCAACAGCAGCCTTCCACATGAAAACAGTGATGGAGAGAAGGAGCTCATCGAAGTCCATGCCCTCATTACACCTGGCTCTGCTGAAGTTGCTGACCTGGGCCTGCAAGACACCACAGTCGCCAGCCTGGATTGTAACCAGGAGTCCATGCAGTGCAGCCCATCCCAAGCACAGTGTGAGTGCCCCGACAGCAGCACCTCCATGCAGGAGCAGGTCAGCATCAGTGAGGAGGAGCAGAGCCTCTTGCAGGGGGACTTTCAATCAGGCCTCCAGTCTCAGGCACAGGACAGCAGCACTGAGAGCTCTGAGCCACTCTCTCCATGACAAGACAGGATGAGTCCCATCGTCACCATCAACCTCTCACAACCTCCTGTCCTTTATATAATAATAAAAGCACACTTGTGCTCAATCAACGCCTTGACTGCCTCCAGAGTCTTCATTCACATGGACTGGGATGAATGCAGCACACAGCAAGGCACCCCAGCTTGCAATGCTGTGGCTGTGGGGTGCGTGCAGCACAGCTCCGGGTTTGTTCCTGTTTTGTCTGGCTTTGGGATGTCTGCAGGGGGAGCTCTGCTACCATTTGGCATGGTAGCAAATAATCTCTCGCATCCTGGATGCTGCTCATGATACTCCCAAGCTTCCTGGCTGTGGCTTTGTGATGCTTTTCAGGGCTTTCTGATGCATTTCCATGCCTTGGCTGTTCTTTAACACCTCTCTCCTCCCATCATGTCCTTTCCTGGCTCCCATCTACGAACTGGCCCTGCAGATCATCTCCAGACCTGTCATCAGCACACTGCGGCAGGAGAAGCTCCCCCTGGCCAACGTCAGGCAGTACTGCTTGGTCTGCAGCTCAGTGGCCATTTCCCTTTTAGGCAGCTCCTGCAGAAGAATCAAGCAGCAGAAGAATTTGCTCACCCTGCAGCACACAAATGCTACGAAAGCAGAAACAACCTGGGAATCTCTGGGTCTGCAAGACTTCACAGACACTCACCGACTGTGTCTGATGGCTCCCTCCCATCCTTGATTTCCTTCTCCCCTTCTCCTCGTCTGATCCCACTGCTGAGCCATGATCAAGCTGCCCAGTGTGGCAGAGCATCGTGCAGAGCCGTGCTGGCACCTCCTCCTTTTCCTCTCCTGCAGCTCAGCGTGCAACCTGAGCAAGTTTTTTTCTGAGAAAGTGACCAGCTCTTTTCCATCCCTTTGCCCCTACAAACAGTTGTCCAGAGGATCTCGTCCAAGAATTCCTGGAACAGCCTGCAGCTGGCTCTCCTGAAGTTCAGGCTCCTGCCTTTGCTTCCTGCCAGGCCCGCATTCCTTGAGATCACCAACTCAAGGAGGGCATGGTCACTGCAGCCCTGACCGCCTCCTGTCGTAACCCCTGGTGTGCACCATGTCCAGCAATGCTTCCCTTCTGCTTGCTGTGCCCAATGCCTGCACCACAGAGTGATTCTCACTGCACTCCAGGAGTCTGTCAGATTGCTTGCAGCCAGCCATGCTGATTTCCCAGACTGACTGGAATCCCCCATCAGGATGAGAGTCAGTGAGTGCGATGCTTCTGCTGGCTGCAGTAAGCAGCTCCCACCAACAGGCTCTCTTTCCAGGCGGCTGTAGCAGACCCTCACCTCCAGAAGCCCTGCACTGCTGCAGTTCCTAATTTTACCCACAAGTTCACAACCTGCTCATGGCTCTTCTTAGTTCTTTGCAGTCAACTTCTCATCATAGAGGGCAAATCCCTTGCCTTCCAGAATTCCATAGTATCAATTGTGTCTGCTTTATGTCAGGATTTTTTTTCTTTCTTTTCTTTTCCCATTTTCTAGGTAGGAAAATGAATTTCTGAGCCAGGAGAAGCAGAAGTGAAACAGTCTTCCTGGCACTGCTCAGGTTGCAGGAGTTGCCAAGTGCTCCTCAGGTAATGTGTGCTGAAGAGCTGACCTTGGTGGCAGGGGCTGTGGCTGCATTTTGTGCCTGTCATGCGGGAATCCAAGAAAGCCTATTCAGAGCAGGAGCTGGGGTCTATTGGAAACCACCACGATGACAAAAGAATGCCTGGGATTCCTCCGGCCCAAATGCCAAACCTTGCACTTGGCTGTGCTGAACCTCATGAGGTTCACCCAGGCCCACCTCTCAAGTCTGCTGAGCTCAAACAGATGTCATTTTTCTCGTGTCCTTCCATTCCGAGTCCATCTGTTCCCCAAAGCAAAAGAATTCTGACCAAGGTTGCAGTTGCACCTGACTTCCCAAGGCTGCAAGACGTGGTGGTGACACAGCCTTGTGCTTCTGCATTGGTGCTCATCCCACGTTTCCTTTCTCTGTCTCGCAGGTCAGCTCCTGCTGGAAGCAGATGGTATCCCAGTGTGAATGAAGGTCAGTGCAGGAGCAGCTGCTGATGGGAGGAAGGAAGTCCATGCTGAAGAGCTCTGAAGCATCTGCAGGTATGGTTCTGGAGGAGGCAGCAGTGATGTTGTGGGGCTCCCCAGCAGGAAGCTGTCTCATCCAAATGCTTGCTGAGTGGTTGGAAGGGAGCTTTCTGCATGACAGCAGCACCAGTTGCTTGCTTCACATATTGCAAAGGACTAGCAGGAGTTCCAGTATCTACAGTATCATCACGAATCACGATAGGATTACAATGTGTCCTCATACAAACGCAGCCATTTCTCTCTGAGTCCAGAGGCTGTCCGGAAAGCATCTTTGAGGTCTCTCACACCAAACCACTGCTGTCCGTGTGGGATCTGACTCATTAGGGTATAGGGGTTAGGAACCACAGGCTGTCTTTTGAGAACGGGTTCAGTCATTTCCTTACATCTTGCACCAGCCGATACGTGCCGTCTGCCTTCCGTGCCGACAGGATTGGGGTGTTATAAGGCCACAGACAAGGTTCCAGAAGACCATCCTTAACCACTGTCTGTGTTACAGCTTTTAGACCCACTCTCCCTTCTAAGGCTATGGGATATTGTTGCTGTTTCACAGCTCCACTCCCTCCTTGGGCAGTTCTTTGTAAGGGAAAATTGTGAGTCCACCCCGATTTCCTTCCCCTGCCCACAGCTTTGGATTCATTTCTTCTTCATCACAGCTGTTAACACATTCATTGACCCCTGATATCTGTTTCACAGACTTGCAGCTGTAATCCTCATTTAACTGTAAAATCTCTCCCCCATAAATCGGTCCCTGCTTCAGGCACAGAGAACAATTGCCCTGCAACTATTTTATCTTTCCATTTTAGTTCTGTGGTCTCCAAGAGTGGAGCTGTCATTTCTGATCCCTCAGCCCCAGTTATGCACAACAGCCACATCCAGATACACGTCTGGTACCTCTGAACTAGCTAATGCTGTAGGATGGAATGTTGTTTCTGCACTGGCTATCAAATGTGGGATTGCTCTGAAGCAGTACAGCACAATGTGTTTTGTAATTTGCCCTTAGAAACAGTTTGAAAAAGTAGAAAGACTTTATTAGTATTAGTATTAGTAAAAAGAAGTTATTTCATAACATATTTTAGAAATACAGTTGTTCAATCATGTGATCAATTCTCACTTACAGAACTGTAATAGTTACAAATTGCATGGGTTTAGTATTAAGGACCAGAAAGCATGTTGTAAGGCCATTCTGTTTGGATAGGAGAAGCTCAGCAAAAGAAAAACAGACTCCAAAGAAGCCAGGGCCTCCACACAAGGCCGAACTGACTCACTCTGTGGGCAGGTTGGGATGCAACAGGCAGGCATCAAGAGACTCCCCTCTGTCCTCCTTCCAAACTTCTCTCTCTTCAGGGATGAGCAGGTGTCCAGAAATAGTGGCCAAGTGTTGATAAGCAGCTGTCAGGCGTTCAATAATTAGCAGTATACCTGCTGAGCTAGCAACAACTGGTGTTTAGCCAGTCACACACACACACACAGAATGGCACGGGTTGGAAGGGACCTCAAGGATCACGAATCTCCAACCCCCTGCCACAGGCAGGGCCACCAACATCTGTAGCACTGCACATATGCACATTGCTGGATAGAAACAGCAGTGTGGGAAAAAACTGTATGCTGTGGATGCAAAGGGTGAATCAGAATGGCTTAACAGCTGTCCCACAAGGAAAAGCAATCCCTTACCTGCTGTGACATGCTCATGGCAACACCAATGCAGAAGCCAGCAGCTGATGCCCACAAGGACAGCCAGCCTGGACTTATTTTCACTACATATCTTTGTCCTGATGTCCTTGTAGAACCTGGGACATTTCTCCATCTCAGCAGAAGAGGGCAAGAGGGGTAGAAAGCACGCACACTCTCCTCGATTTTTCTGGCACTCAAAGAGAAAGAGAAGATGAAAACCAGCATTGTTTCCCTGCCTATGGCAAACACCAGACTTTCCATCCTTACAGTCCTTCCTGACTTCAGCAATAATTGAAACAACATCCCACTCACCTTTGCCATGTCTGGCAGAGGTTGCAGCCCTTTCCATTGCATCCCTCTAGCTTTCAAGTCAAGAGCTCCTGTGTCACACAAGGAAAAGCAATCTTTTACCTGCTGTGCCATGCTCATGGCAGCAGCAATGCAGATGCCAGCAGCTGATGCCCAGAAGGACAGCCAGCCTGGACTTATTTTCATTACATATCTTTGTCCTGATGTCCTTCTACAAGCTGGAACATTTCTCCATCTCAGCAGAAGAGTGCAGGAGGGGTCCAAGTTACAGGCACACTCTGCTATTTTTCTGGCACACAAAGAGAAGATGAAAACCAGATGTGTTTCCCTGCCCATGGCAAACACCAGCCTTTCCATCCTTACAGTCTTCCTGACATCAGCACGAATTGAAACATCATCCCACTCACCTTTGCCTTGTCTGCCACAGGTTGCAGCACTTTCTATTGCATCCCTCTTGCTTTCAAGTCAACAGAGCCTGTGTCACCTAAGGAAAAGCAATCTTTTACCTGCTGTGCCATGCTCATGGCAGCAGAAGTCCAGATGCCAGCAGCTGATGCCCACAAGGACAGCCAGCATGGACTTATTTTCATTACATATCTTTGTCCTGATGTCCTTCTACAAGCTGGAACAGTTCTCCATCTCAGCAGAAGAGGGCAGGATGGGTCCAAGGTGAGGGCACACTCTCCCCTGTTTATCTGGCACTCAAAGAGAAAGAGAAAATGAAAACCAGATGTTTTTCCCAGCCCATGGCAAACACCAGCCTTTCCATCCTTACAGTCTTCCTGACATCAGCACGAATTGAAACAACATCCCACACACCTTTGCCATGTCAGGCAGAGGTTGCAGCTCTTTCGATTGCATCCCTCTAGCTTTCAAGTCAAGAGCTCCTGTGTCACACAAGGAAAAGCAATCTTTTACCTGCTGTGCCATGCTCATGGCAGCAGCAATGCAGATGCCTGCATCTGATGCCCACAAGGACAGCAAGCCTGGACTTATTTTCATTACATATCTTTGTCCTGATGTCCTTCTACAAGCTGGAACATCTCTCCATCTCAGCAGAAGAAGGCAGGAGGGTTCCAAGATGAGGGCACACTCTCCCCTGTTTATCTGGCACTCAAAGAGAAAGAGAAAATGAAAACAAGACGTGTTTCCCAGCCCATGGCAAACACCAGACTTTCCATCCTTACAGTCCTTCCTGACATTAGCAGAAATGGAAACAACATCCCACTCACCTTTGCCATGTCTGGCAGAGGTTGCAGCTCTGTCTATTGCATCCCTCTAGCTGTCAAGTCAAGAGCTCCTGTGTCACACAAGGAAAAGCAATCTTTTACCTGCTTTGCCATGCTCATGGCACAGAAGTCCAGATGCCAGCAGCTGATGCCCACAAGGACAGCCAGCCTGGACTTATTTTCATTACATATCTTTGTCCTGATGTCCTTCTAGAAGCTGGAACATTTCTCCATCTCAGCAGAAGAGGGCAGGATGGTTCCAACGTTAGGGCACACTCTCCCCTGTTTATCTGGCACTCAAAGAGAAAGAGAAAATGAAAACCAGATGTGTTTCCCTGCCCATGGCAAACACCAGACTTTCCATCCTTACAGTCCTTCCTGACATCAGCAGCAACTGAAACAACATCCCACTCACCTTTGCCATGTCAGGCAGAGGTTGCAGCTCTTTCTATTGCATCCCTCTAGCTGTCAAGTCAAGAGCTCCTGTGTCACACAAGGAAAAGCAATCTTTTACCTGCTTTGCCATGCTCATGGCAGCAGCAATGCAGATGCCAGCAGCTGATGCCCACAAGGACAGCCAGCCTGGACTTATTTTCATTACATATCTTTGTCCTGATGTCCTTCTAGAAGCTGGAACATTTCTCCCTCTGAGCAGCAGAGGGCAGGAGAGTTCCAAGGTGAGGGCACACTCTCCTCTATTTACCTAGCACTGAAAGATTTAGAGAACAAGAAAATAGATGTTTTTCCCAGCCCATGGCAAACACCAGACTTTCCATCCTTACAGTCCTTCCTGACATCAGCAGAAATGGAAAGAACATTTCACTCAAGTTAGGCATGTCTGGCAGAGGTTGCAACTCTTTCTACTACATCCCTCTAGCTTTCAAGTCAAGAGCTCCTGTGTCACACAAGGAAAAGCAACATTTACCTGCTTTGCCATGCTCATGGCACAGAAGTCCAGATGCCAGCAGCTGATGCCCACAAGGACAGCCAGCCTGGACTTATTTTCATTACATATCTTTGTCCTGATGTCCTTCTAGAAGCTGGAACATTTCTCCATCGCAGCAGAAGAGGGCAGGATGGTTCCAACGTTAGGGCACACTCTCCCCTGTTTATCTGGCACTCAAAGAGAAAGAGAAAATGAAAACCAGATGTGTTTCCCTGCCCATGGCAAACACCAGACTTTCCATCCTTACAGTCCTTTCTGACATCAGCACTAATGAAACAACATCCCACTCACCTTTGCCATGTCTGGCAGAGGTTGCTGCTCTTTCTATTGCATCCCTCTAGCTTTCAAGTCAAGAGCTCCTGTGTCACACAAGGAAAAGCAATCTTTTACCTGCTGTGCCATGCTCATGGCAGCAGCAATGCAGATGCCAGCAGCTGATGCCCACAAGGACAGCCAGCCTGGACTTATTTTCATTACATATCTTTGTCCTGATGTCCTTCTAGAAGCTGGGACATATCTCCCTCTGAGCAGCAGAGGGCAGGAGGGTTCCAAGGTGATGGCACACTCTCCCCTGTTTATCTGGCACTCAAAGATTAAGAGAAAATGAAAACCAGATGTGCTTCCCTGCCCATGGCAATCACCAGCCTTTCCATCCTTACAGTCCTTCCTGACATCAGCAGCAACTGAAACAACATCCCACTCACCTTTGCCATGTCTGGCAGAGGTTGAAGCTCTTTCTATTGCATCCCTCTAGCTGTCAAGTCAAGAGCTCCTGTGTCACACAAGGAAAAGCAACCTTTTACCTGCTGTGCCATTCTCTTGGCAGCAGCAATGCAGATGCCAGCAGCTGATGCCCACAAGGACAGCCATCCTGGACTTATTTTCATTACATATCTTTGTCCTGATGTCCTTCTACAAGCTGGGACATATCTCCCTCTCAGCAGCAGAGGGCAGGGGAGTTCCAAGGTGAGGGAACACTCCCCTGTTTATCTGGCACTCAAAGAGAAAGAGAAAATGAAAACCAGATGTGTTTCCCTGCCCAAGGCAAGCACCAGCCATTCCATTCTTACAGTCTATCCTTACATCAGCACGAATTGAAACAACATCCCACTCACCTTTGCCATGTCTGGCAGAGGTTGAAGCTCTTTCTATTGCATCCCTCTTGCTTTCAAGTCAAGAGCTCCTGTGTCACACAAGGAAAAGCAACCTTTTACCTGCTGTGCCATTCTCTTGGCAGCAGCAATGCAGATGCCAGCAGCTGATGCCCACAAGGACAGCCAGCATGGACTTATTTTCATTACATATCTTTGTCCTGATGTCCTTCTACAAGCTGGAACAGTTCTCCATCTCAGCAGAAGAGGGCAGGATGGGTCCAAGGTGAGGGCACACTCTCCCCTGTTTATCTGGCACTCAAAGAGAAAGAGAAAATGAAAACCAGATGTTTTTCCCAGCCCATGGCAAACACCAGCCTTTCCATCCTTACAGTCTTCCTGACATCAGCACGAATTGAAACAACATCCCACTCACCTTTGCCATGTCAGGCAGAGGTTGCAGCTCTTTCGATTGCATCCCTCTAGCTTTCAAGTCAAGAGCTCCTGTGTCACACAAGGAAAAGCAATCTTTTACCTGCTGTGCCATGCTCATGGCAGCAGCAATGCAGATGCCTGCATCTGATGCCCACAAGGACAGCCAGCCTGGACTTATTTTCATTACATATCTTTGTCCTGATGTCCTTCTACAAGCTGGAACATCTCTCCATCTCAGCAGAAGAAGGCAGGAGGGTTCCAAGATGAGGGCACACTCTCCCCTGTTTATCTGGCACTCAAAGAGAAAGAGAAAATGAAAACAAGACGTGTTTCCCAGCCCATGGCAAACACCAGACTTTCCATCCTTACAGTCCTTCCTGACATTAGCAGAAATGGAAACAACATCCCACTCACCTTTGCCATGTCTGGCAGAGGTTGCAGCTCTGTCTATTGCATCCCTCTAGCTGTCAAGTCAAGAGCTCCTGTGTCACACAAGGAAAAGCAATCTTTTACCTGCTTTGCCATGCTCATGGCACAGAAGTCCAGATGCCAGCAGCTGATGCCCACAAGGACAGCCAGCCTGGACTTATTTTCATTACATATCTTTGTCCTGATGTCCTTCTAGAAGCTGGAACATTTCTCCATCTCAGCAGAAGAGGGCAGGATGGTTCCAACGTTAGGGCACAGTCTCCCCTGTTTATCTGGCACTCAAAGAGAAAGAGAAAATGAAAACCAGATGTGTTTCCCTGCCCATGGCAAACACCAGACTTTCCATCCTTACAGTCCTTCCTGACATCAGCAGCAACTGAAACAACATCCCACTCACCTTTGCCATGTCAGGCAGAGGTTGCAGCTCTTTCTATTGCATCCCTCTAGCTGTCAAGTCAAGAGCTCCTGTGTCACACAAGGAAAAGCAATCTTTTACCTGCTTTGCCATGCTCATGGCAGCAGCAATGCAGATGCCAGCAGCTGATGCCCACAAGGACAGCCAGCCTGGACTTATTTTCATTACATATCTTTGTCCTGATGTCCTTCTAGAAGCTGGAACATTTCTCCCTCTGAGCAGCAGAGGGCAGGAGAGTTCCAAGGTGAGGGCACACTCTCCTCTATTTACCTAGCACTGAAAGATTTAGAGAACAAGAAAATAGATGTTTTTCCCAGCCCATGGCAAACACCAGACTTTCCATCCTTACAGTCCTTCCTGACATCAGCAGAAATGGAAAGAACATTTCACTCAAGTTAGGCATGTCTGGCAGAGGTTGCAACTCTTTCTACTACATCCCTCTAGCTTTCAAGTCAAGAGCTCCTGTGTCACACAAGGAAAAGCAACCTTTTACCTGCTTTGCCATGCTCATGGCACAGAAGTCCAGATGCCAGCAGCTGATGCCCACAAGGACAGCCAGCCTGGACTTATTTTCATTACATATCTTTGTCCTGATGTCCTTCTAGAAGCTGGAACATTTCTCCATCGCAGCAGAAGAGGGCAGGATGGTTCCAACGTTAGGGCACACTCTCCCCTGTTTATCTGGCACTCAAAGAGAAAGAGAAAATGAAAACCAGATGTGTTTCCCTGCCCATGGCAAACACCAGAGTTTCCATCCTTACAGTCCTTTCTGACATCAGCACTAATGAAACAACATCCCACTCACCTTTGCCATGTCTGGCAGAGGTTACAGCTCATTCTGTTACATCCCTCTAGCTTTCAAGTCAAGAGCTCCTGTGTCAGTCAAGGAAAAGCAATCTTTTGCCTGCCGTGCCATGCTCATGGAAGCAGCAATGCAGATGCCAGCAGCTGATGCCCACAAGGTCAGCCAGCCTGGACTTATTTTCATTACATATCTTTGTCCTGATGTCCTTCTACAAGCTGGAACATTTCTCCATCTCAGCAGAAGAGGGCAGGAGGGGTCCAAGATTAGGGCACACTCTCCTCTTTTTCTGGCACACAAAGAGAAAGAGAAGATGAAATCCAGATGTGTTTCCCTGCCCATGGCAAACAACAGCCTTTCCATCCGTACAGTCCTTCCTGACATCAGCACTAATTGAAACAACATCCCACTCACCTTTGCCATGTCTGGGAGAGGTTGCAGCTCTTTCTGTTACATCCCTCTAGCTATCTAGTCAAGAGCTCCTGTGTCAGTCAAGGAAAAGCAATCTTTTACCTGCTGTGCCATGCTCATGGCAGCAGCAATGCAGATGCCAGCAGCTGATGCCCACAAGGACAGCCAGCCTGGACTTATTTTCATTACATATCTTTGTCCTGATGTCCTTCTAGAAGCTGGAACATTTCTCCATCTCAGCAGAAGAGGGCAGGTGAGTTCCACGGTGAGGGCACACTCTCCTCTTTTTCTGGCACACAAAGACAAAGAAAAGATGAAAACCAGATGAGTTTCCCTGCCCCATTGCAATCACCAGCCTTTCCATCCTTACAGTTCTTCCTGACATCAGCACTAATTGAAACAACATCCCACTCACCTTTGCCATGTCTGGCAGAGGTTGCAGCTCTTTCTATTGCATCCCTCTAGCTTTCAAGTCAACAGAACCAGTGTCACACAAGGAAAAGCAATCTTTTACCTGCTTTGCCATGCTCATGGCAGCAGCAATGCAGAAGTCAGCAGTTGATGCCTACAAGGACAGCCAGCCTGGACTTATTTTCATTACATATCGTTGTCCTGATGTCCTTCTAGAAGCTGGACATTTCTCCATCTCAGCAGAAGAGGGCAGGAGGGGTCCAAGGTTAGAGCACACTCTCCTCTATTTTTCTGGCACTCAAAGACAAAGAGAAGATGAAAACCAGATGTGTTTCCCTGCCCAATGGCAAACACCAGCCTTTCCATCCTTACAGTCCTTCCTGACATCAGCACTAATTGAAACAACATCCCACTCACCCTTTGCCTAATCTGGCAGGGAGGTGATGCTGTTTCTATTATACCCCTCTGGCTTTGAATTCACCAGTGCTTATGTCACACAAGGATATGCAAGATTCCACCTGTTCTGCCATTCCCATAGCAACAACTATGCAGATGTCAGTAGCTGATGCGCACAAGGACAGCCAGCCTGGACTTATTTTCATTACATATCTTTGTCCTGAAGTCCTTCTAGAAGATTGAACACTTCTCCATCTCAGCTGCAATGTTCAAGAAAGGTCCCAGTTTAGGGCACACTCTCCTCATGGCCTCTTGCACTCAAAGACAAAGGGAAAATGAAAACCAGAAGTGTTCCTTTGCCCTTTGCAGACACTAGCCTTTCCATCTTGACAGTCCTTCCTACTATCACCTGGAATTGAAACAACATCCCCCACATCTCTTTTTTGAACTTATTCATGCATGAATAATAATAATGAGAATTTTTCTGTAAATCTTATTTCTGCATGGAAACGATCAGATAACCGGAGCTTTTTTCTCTAAAACAATCCAGGAAATTTGCATTGCTTATCTATGTACGCAAAATGGTTTTGCCATTCATCTCAAATATCAATACATCTGGCAAAATAAGATAGAAAAAGTATTTACA
Source organism: Phasianus colchicus (assembly GCF_987193195.1). Classification (NCBI taxonomy): domain Eukaryota; kingdom Metazoa; phylum Chordata; class Aves; order Galliformes; family Phasianidae; genus Phasianus; species Phasianus colchicus. Next base: position 4,329,133 of record NC_143476.1, read on the forward strand.
GACATTTTTGGACATTGATTACTTCTGTTCAAGTGGGAAAGAATCCCTAAGCTGCAATCATGAAATTCTTTTATCACTTTCTCTGATTTAGCCAGTGTTACTAAAAGGGAAATAAGACACAGGCTTTTGATAGCAGCTGCCAATTTATGAACGATAATAACTTTTATTATTCTTGGCTAAGATCAAAGTCCCGCATTTCAGGATTATCTCCAGCTCATCAAGTATAATTAACAGTTTTGGATAGCCACAATATTATATAGCAATATTGTCTTCCTGCAAGGAATTTCATTGTTTTGACACGTGCCACAGGTTGTTAATAGATTGCCTGATTACCATTTATTTTTTATATTGGCTTATGATGACTACAGAAAATTATACAGCAGCACCATAAAAACTTTAAATCCTATCCCACGTATCTGCACTCATACGAAAATAATATTGGAAAGCATTGGTGAAACTAAGATTACAAAATAAAGCAGAGGACAATTTCAGTGAAAGCCTGCAGGTTTTACTGCTCTGCCCATTTCAAACCCCTGAAGACATCCACGGGTTTCCTGCTGTGGGACACAGGCACTCACCTGCAGCTCAGCACTGCCTGCTCATGCCTGCGCACACCTTCAGGCTGGAACCAAGGAAATCCTCAGCAAAGACATCAGTACACTTTTGTTATGATGACTTTCCTAAAGAAGCATCAAATATTTCCTCACGAGAAATACTGCAAGTCCCTTTGACACTAGCCCTTATTTTAAATGTTTAGATTTGTGCTTCATTCAGGCGTGCTGTCACTCCCAAAAAGATTTTTATTCCTTTTCATTCTGAGGAACACAGTGATTTCTGCCTTGTTTACTGACTGTAGGCACAGCAATACTCCTGCACCTTCAGGGAAACAGCAAATCCATCTCTTTCACACCCTACTTCTATCAAGCTCATTCACCTTACAAGGTATTTATTGCAAGCAGCTCTTCCAAAAATGGAGATTAACAGAACCTGCAACCCAGGACACCTCAGTAAGCCAGTACTTTTCATCTCCTGAAGGTGTAGGTAGACACAGAGCTGGAACATCTTTTCCAGAGCTGTGTGATGCTATCTCATCTGTGTTCCCTTACTGTTGACTCAGTGTCACTTCTTATCTAACCTGGTTGCATCCCAGGATTTCTGGTGCCAAAAATAAACTGACAGCTTTCATCACTAGTTAAAAGGAAACTGCAATAGGAAAAGCCATTTTTCTGATTTCTCTGTTGATCAAAGATGCTTCCTGCAAGCCTGATGCGGTAGAAACAATATCAGCTTTAGAATGACAGTCATTAGAGCAGAATCCTTTCACTGATGAAATCCCACAGTCCTGATTCATACAACACTGACACTGGAGGACACAGTAGTTTAGATGAGAGCGCATTAAAAATGACTAAGTTAAGGTCTCAGCAAAGAGTGACAAGTATGAAAAAAAGAGGTTGCAGAAACTGCTTCAGTTTGGCACTCTGGCATAAAGTATGACAACACACAACCTGCCTGTGCAGTTCCAGAAGCAGAAGAAAGCCGTCAACCAAGACTTGTTCTCATCTGCTCTGAAAGTCCACTGGGACAAGGCCACTTTTCTCTGACGTGCTTCCAGAAGTATCACTTCTGAGCACTGTGCCAGGGAGTTACAAGATACTGTTTGTGTGTACAGAGGAGAAAAAGACGTCTGTCTGGAAACAGACTTGGTGAAGGAGAAGCAGCATTTTCCAGAGTACTTCAGAAAGAACTGAGCACTGCCCCAAGAGCTTCAGAGCGGCAGGCTGTCACAGTGTGCCAACCAGCTCAGCTGTGAGTTGGCACTGAAGCTGCACCACAGGGAGAACAAAGCCCCCTGTGCACCCTTGGAGAGCCAAGGGTTGGAGATTCATGAACCTTGAGCTCCTTTCCAACCCGGGCCATGCTGTGATTCTGGGATTCTCACCTTTGCCTCATCTGGCAGAGGGAGGCAGCTCTTTCTCTTGTCTCCCTATGGCTGTCAGGTCACCAGGGCCAGTGTCACACAGGGAACTGCAAACACTGTGTGTGCTGTGCCCTGCCCATGGCAGCACAGAGGCAGCTGCCAGCAGCTGATGCCCACAAGGACAGCCAGCCTGGACTTCCTTTGATTCCTTCCCTTTGGATCAGCGTCCTTCAGGAAGGCGGAACATCTCTCCAGCTGAGCAGCAGAGGACAGCAGGGCTTCGTTGTCTGGGCATGTTCTCTTCTGGCCCTCTGGCCCTCACAGACACAGGAGGAGGACACAGAGGCTGCTGTCACACAGCCAGCCCTGCCTCTCAGGTCAGCTCTCAGGCCATCCTCTCTCCCCTCAGCAGCAGCTCACTGTTCTGCACTCCTCTGGCCTGGGCTGGCAGAGGTGTGCAGCAGTTCTGCTGATCTCCCAGTGCTGGCCATGTCTGCAGTGCCTGTGTGAAAGACACAGGAAGCTGCCAGCATTGCACTGCTCTGCTGTGCCCCTGCCATCACCGAGTTTGCTGTCAGCAGCTGCTGCTACACGTCCATTCAGGCACAGGCCTTTCCTTCCTGGCCCTCTTTCCCCCCCTCTCTCCTCTGCTCTCTCTCGTGCTCCCCTTTGGCCTGGGCTGGCTGAGCAGTGCAGGCCTTGTTGTTGCTCCCTGGGCCAACTACGTCACGGTTCCCCGTGACTCTGCCAGCTGCTCTGACACAGCGACTGCGTCCTCAGTGTGGATTCCAGAATGCGACAGACGTCCAGAGAAGACTTCCAGGGCTGATTGGAACATGCTGCCATCAAGAACTGCCATGGCTCAGGCCCCCTGGGAATCTGCTCACAGCGAAAGCTGCTGTCACTCTGTGTGGGCACAGCCTTGTCTGTGTAGGCCTGCTCACACTGCAGCCCCTGTCTGCACCAGAACCGTGCCGATCCACCTTCTCTTGGCCTCCTTGCCTGCATGGAAAAGGGCAGCTTGGGCTGAAGTCCCTCAACTTTCAGATGGCCGAGTGAAGTCTCTGAGCCCTGGTGACCCACGCAGCTCTTCAGCCTGCTGACCTGCTCTGCTGGGGCTGTCTTAACAGGCAGAGGGCACGTTATCCTAATGTCCCCACATCCATCCCTCTTAGCATACTGTAGGCCAGTTCCTAAAAGGACACCTGCACAATCTCTCTGAATGTTAATCAACATGTAGTTGGTCTGTGCACTGCAGAAATTGCACCTAGGTTTTCAGTGGTGATTAGCTATGTGTTTAGTCAGAGGTGCAATGGTTCTAATGGTGAGAGAAAGACATTCCCAGTTGTCATCAGGTGGAACACACTTCAGACTGGAATCCTCAAGCAGACTGCAGTCAAGCTTTCTTAATTATTCGTTGTTGTTATCAATTCAGACGCATCTCTGAATTCCTGCTTGAATGAACATTCTGTAACAATCTGCTGAGACAGTGCAAGGCCTGACAATGAGACTATAGTTTATGAAAGCAGCACTCTTTACTTAGGTGCACTTTTCATCTGTTGAACTTCCTGTCGTCTATTGGAAATCTCTAGTCCTTAAAGGCACCAATGCATAAGATTCACCTATTCTATAGAAGTCTGACTGAACCCCATACTGGGATTATTTTTGTTCAATCCAAGCACCTTGGACGTTACTATACATTTATTCAATCATGAGGTAAGTCTGCTTCAGAAGCAATATAGAAAGCATAAAGGGGGAAGAAGATAATGTATTAGTGAAGACTTAACTAGTATTCATAAACTGAAAACTGTGAAACACTATGATGATTACAGAATTTCCTGGAGAAATGTCAAGTTCTTATCTGAATGCTAAATGCAACATCAGTTCACTTCTCACTGGGTTGAATGTTTTAAATATTTGGTAATAATAATGGTTCCTTAATTCTGACATTTAATATAAAAACATTAAAAATGCTTGTAAGTACTTTTTCGTTAGAATGTCAGCGGCTAAACAGATGAAGTGGTAAAAGACAGCCAAATATCACTATTGAAGGCAGGAAGGACCGTTAGGATGGAAAGGCTGGTGTTTGCCATGGGCAGGGAAACACATCTGGTTTTCATGTTCTCTTTGTCTTTGAGTGCCAGAAAAATAGAGGAGAGTGTGCCCTCACCTTGGACCCCTCCTGCCCTCTGCTCCTGAGATGGAGAAATATCCAATCTTCTAGAAGGACATCAGGACAAAGATATGTAATGAAAATAAGTCCAGGCTGCCTGTACTTGAGGGCATCAGCTGTTGGCGTCTGTGGGCATCAGGAAGGATGGAAAGGCAGGTGTTTGCCATGGGCAGGGAAACACATCTGGTTTTCCTGTTCTCTTTGTCTTTGAGTGCCAGATGCCAGGAGGATTCCTGTTTCCATGGACTATCAGCAAATTGTCTTTCACTTTGGCAATCACACATTCTTCTGGACCCTGAGGATCCACCTGACAATTTGCCCATAGTTCAAACTAGACAAACACAGACTGAAGAATCTCTCAGTTTTCAGCAGGTCCTCATCAGGTGGAACTTTGGTCCTCTCCTCCAGGCTGCATGACATCTCTGGAATATTACCAGAAAGTGAAAACCCAAGTAAGTTGTGGATGCCCCACTCCTGTATGCATTCAAGGCCAGGCTGGATTTGGCTCTGGGCAGCCTGGTCTAGTGGTTGGCTGCCCTGCACAGAGCAGGGGGTTGAAACTAGATGATCATTGTGGTCCTTTTCAACCCAGGCCATTCTGTGATTCTATGATTTAATCAGAATGTAAATGCTGTAGTATCTCCTCATAGGATGCCAAAAATTAGTCAAGTCCTGCAGTACTCCAGAATAAACACTGCAAATACACTGCAGTTCATTTAATCCAGCCAATTATTCATTGCACTCTTTTTCTAGCCAGGCTACTTGGTCCTCTACAGCTTCTGGTCTTCTGAAAAACATCAGTGTTTTGTTATCCATTTGGAAGCTCAGTGTTACGTCCTGTGATCTCTCTAGATTTCTCCATGAGAATATGTAGAAATCTGTAAAGCTCTGATGCCCCTCAGTTCACTACACACAATTTAAGGGCAGTGCCAAATTCCGTATATCTAGCTCATCCTGCAGAATGATGCCATTTTTTTATCTCAGTGAAAAGTAGAGCAGTCAAAACAGGACTGGATTTTTGTTCCAGCGCAGACCAAATTTCCTGCCTACCTTCAAGAAAAGCTCATCGTGTGTAGCTACAGTTACGTACAGATGCAGCTCCTCTGTTAAAATGCACAGAGAGAATGTTCTCTAACCTTGATATGAGATATTTACTGATCTTGTAGCATGAGTGACCTCGTGATTCTTCACGCCAGACAATTTTTAAATAATGAGAAATAAAAACACATATTTTTCAAAACAGGTATAGAGATTGACTTACAAACAACATTTTTATCTTGAATCAATCATACACTCACCATTGCAATAAGAAAAAAAAAAATGAAAAGAAAAAAAAAAAGAAAGAAGAAAAGCCACATTCTTACAGTGGCATTTTACAGTATTGTAATTCTGTTGTGTGAAATCAAGGTTCTCTCATCGTGAAATAATGACCAAGTTCTCTTTTCATATCTAAACATGCAAATGCTAAAGGCAGCAATGCTGTTCAAGAATACATTACCAGCTCAAACACTGCTTTGGCTGTAAAACTGAAGGTAGTAAGGAATTTTATCAAGGAATCACAGAATTGCCAGGGTTGGAAGGGACCTCAAGGATCATGAATCTCCAACCCCCCTGCCACACGCAGGGCCACCAACCATCCCACCTAATGCTAGACCAGACTGCCCAGGGCCCCATCCAATCTGGCCTTGAACACCTCCAGGGACGGGGCATCCACAACCTCCCTGGGCAGCTGTTCCAGTACCTCACCACTCTCTCCGTAAAGAATTTCCCCCTGACGTCCAACCTAAATCTCCCTTCCCTCAGCTTAAAACCATTTCCCCTTGTCCTGCTGTCACTCACCCTTTCAAAGAGTTGATTTCCCTCCTGTTTGTAGGTTCCCTTTAGGTACTGAAAGGCTGCCATGAGGTCACCCCGCAGCCTTCTTTTCTCCAGGCTGAACAAGCCCAGCTCCCTCAGCCTGTCCTCATAGAGGAGGTGCTCCAATCCCCTGATCATCTTTGTGGCCCTCCTCTGGACCCTCTCCAACAGCTCCCTGTCTTTCTTGTACTGGGGGCTCCAGACCTGGACGCAGTATTCCAGATGGGGCCTCACAAGAGCAGAGTAGAGGGGAACAATCACCTCCCTGTCCCTGCTGGCCACCCCTCTTCTGATGGAGCCCAGGATCCCATTTGCCTTCCGAGCCGCAAGGGCACACTGCTGGCTCATGTTAAGTTTTTCGTCTTCCAAGACCCCCAGGTCCTTCTCCACAGGGCTGCTCTCAAGGACCGCTCCTTCCAGTCTGTAGGGATGCTTGGGATTCCTCCGGCCCAAGTGCAAAACTCTGCACTTTGCCGTGTTGAACCTCATCAGGTTCACCCGGGCCCACCTTTCCAGCCTCTCGAAGTCCCTCTGAATGGCATCCCGTCCTTCAACCGTGTCAACCACACCACTCAGCTTGGTGTCGTCAGCAAATTGCTGAGGGTGCACTCGATTCCGTCATCGATGTCATTGATAAAGATGTTAAAGAGCACCGGTCCCAAGACAGACCCCTGGGGGACGCCGCTCGTTACCGGCCTCCACCTGGACATGGAGCCATTGATGACCACCCTCTGTCTGCGGCCTTTCAACCAGTTTCTTATCCATCGAGTGGTCCACCCATCACATCCACATCCCTCCAGTTTGGAGAGAAGGATGTGGTGGGGGACCATGTCAAAGGCCTTGCTCAAGTCCAGGTAAAATAATTTGTATCAGTAATTAAAAGTACTTGCTTACGGCTTACAAAGAAGTACATAACTTACAAAGTACATTCGCCAGATGAAAAACAAGGCATCAATACATCTGCATTACTAGAAGCAAATATATTGCACTGACACTTGTAAACCATTTTACCTGCCTCACAGTGGTTTTCCAATAAGAAAACAAAGGAAGAAGAAGTATAAAGGCTCCTTGTGCTGCTGGTATGTAAATCACCCAAGCAATCACAAGTGAAGATGAGAATGGTGAAAGCTCACTGCTGATGTACCGAAATCTTCATGTGCTATATCAAACCTGCAAGGAATGCAATGGACAAATGACAAGCTCACGTCTCTCTTCTGACAAGGTTTTGGCTGCAGTGACAGCCTTCTTTCTGAGTCAAATCTTACCATCCTCCCAGCAACAAGCTCTACCTGCTGAATGGCATATTGCTGGGAGCATCCTTCCACAATCCAGTAATGGTCGGAACAGAACTGTGAGCTTGATTTCTTGGAAAATCAGGCTGTGTCTGAATATATTCCAACACAGAGCAGGAGAAGAGACGGCACTGAGCAGCATGGCAGCAGGTAAACAAGGCATCGTGTGCACTTTAGAAAGTAAAGCTTTCCTGTGACGGACAAGGGAGCAAGATGGGGGAAGATGGAGAGAATCAAAGACTGCGGCCCTTGGTGGGAAGGAAAAAGCTAACTTCAGTGTGGGACACAAGCAATAAGGACAGGATTTGGAGAGTTTTCTGTTTCTATTGAGGTGTTCAGCACCTCACCACTCTTAGAATTTTTCTCCTAGTATCGGATCTGACTGTGTGGGTTCCAAATGCCCCAGGCAGAGGAAGAACTCAGTTTGGATTCCTCTCACATGTAGTAGAAGAGGGCAAAGGAAAGGCAATCTGCAGACACCATCTCCTCCAGCAATTTGTAAACCTAGCAGATCTGCCCCATGCTTTATTTATGAGTGAGTGCAATAGAACATTTGGCCTTGTGTCAGCTGGAGGAGCTGACTGCTGCACTCAATGGAAGATTTCAGTTTTTCCTTTCAGCCACAGAGATAAGCAATCATGTTTTAATTTCAGTCTGAGTCAGGACACACTGCATAGCAGAGTACTTGTATTTGTACTGTATTAATTGTGACTTTCAGAGTTACAGTTAAACAGTTTGGGCCCTGATGACTTCAGCTGTTGAAAATAATGCAGCCTAGTCACCTCCTGGGACGGTGACAGCAGTGGAAATGTGAAATTGCTGCCTTCCCTTTTCTTTTTCATGGTTTAGACTCTAAGGTTAGTGTTGCTAGCTAGGTTTGTCATGTTTCTAATGTTATTAGAAATGTAGCAGCAGAGCTCCAGATAGACACCAAAAGAAGTGAAGCTTCTATCTTCATGTGGGCTGGACTCTTAACTGTACGCTTTTTAATAAAGGAGATTATTTTGTATGCCAGCATTTTCTACAATAGAGATTAGTGTGTGTAATACTTTCCACGTATCATCTTTCCTCCTTTCTCACATGAGTTGCTCCCCTAAACAGAAAGTTTGATAAGGGCAAACTATGAGTTACCTGAAAGCTGCAATAACTGATAAGAACACATCAGCAGAACCAAAGCGTGATTTCTCTTCTAGAGGTTTTATTAGAAATGCAAGTATTCTGCTGTTCAGATAGAAATTCCTTAATAATCTCTATGTAGAAGCAATTAGCAATGGCTCCGTTTTACTGCTGCTGTCAAATCGTATTAGTACAAAAACTGAGATGGTAATGTCTCAGATTTTTTTTCCTTTAAAAAGCCAAACAGCTGAGCTCAATACAAATACCTGTAAGTGACAGAGAGATAATATTTAAGCCAGCATTTAGTGAAGAAATGCTTAAGCAATTCAAATTCCAGCGTTTCAGGCTCTTCTGTCCTGTAAGGGCAAGAGGATGCACACGTCGGAGAGCGTTCCCAGCCCTGGCACAGCCCAGAGATCACTTTACTGCGTTCATTCCGTGGTATCCAGGGAACAGTCTGTCTGTGTGCAGTAGGTAGATTTAATTTCCCAAAATAAAACCTCACGGGTTCAGGTGTGGGAAGAAATAAAGTGGCATTTCTGATTGATGTCTCTCTGAAAATATTTATGAAGAGCCGTAACTGTGGCTGGTATATGAAGTACAGAACTTAGAGAGCTATTTATCTTTCCCCTCTTCTGGAGCATTAACAAGATGTCCTTTCATGGGCTGTGAGTTGGCTGTCGCAGCTCCACACCAACATCAATCGCATTCCTGCAGAGAAAGCTTTGGGGCTGGGTTCAGCTGGACATTTACATCACCTTGTACCATGATGTGTTGTTCTGATGAGCCTCTGGGAATTACACGTTTCAACTGGACCAGGTCAAGGCTTCCCAAAGATACAGCTCCCCTTTTCCAAACAGACAGAATGATAAGACCAAGTAATAAAAGGCACTGCAGTGGAGTTTCCAATTCCGTTAAGCAGTCTCCTTTATTTCACTGTATCCATTTGCCTATACAGCAGTGCAGCCTATGGAGCCTGTGAGATGTTTAGCTATCCAGAGATAGGATGAGCTGAACTCCTCTTCAGGCTGCAGTTGTTTTAGTTACGTCTATGCAGACCATAATGGGGGCTTAGCTCACAGAGAGAAAGTACACATTGCAAGCCAAAGCCCACCCAAAATGTTCAGTGTTGTCTTTCAGAACTGGGTTGGGAGCTCACACAGAGGTGTCAGGTCTGACGTGCAGTTTGAAAGAACCCATATCACATAGGAACAGCAGCCATTCCAGAAAGGTGAGATGCTTTTAGAGATGCTGTTCTGCATCATTCAGCCATTGGTTTTATGGCTTTGCATACCTGTCTTCAGAGACATGCATTCTGCTTTCAAACTCTGTGCTGACTGTGCAGCTCTGGCAGCACATCTCCGTGAAGTAGATGCGGCTCTTCAGTTACTCAGCACAGAATAAATACGTGCCTTATAATTGGCAGCATTTTCTTCACAAATACCTTCCTGCTGAAGCATGCCTCATTTTTCATAGTTTTTCTTCTTGCTCATTTGACAACGCATTCACTTTGAGCCTGTTCCTGCCTTATTTGTTTGGTGTTTTCCTTCACTTTATGTATGTTGCAGCCATTTGTTTTGTAACGAGTAACAGGAGCACGTTTCTAAAAGCACTCGTAAGATGTGTTCATTTCATTTTATTTGTTATAAACATTTCTCCTTGGAATGTGTTTGGGTTTTGTGCCAATCTGACTGTAGCTGTTTACTTAGCACGGCGCATTTCATTCCAGTAAGAACCACCCTCTAACAAGATGAACTCATTTTGCACGAGTGAGTGTGCAATTATGGATTCTTTTCAAAAATAGTGAAAATCCCTTCACTCTTAGAAAAGTTATTAAACTATGTTGATTGCTGACATTCTATGCATCAAATGTAATTGAGCTATGCACATTTATTGTTTCAGAGCATCAGAATGGACAGAAAATTATTGTAATCAGCCAGGAGTATGTTTTAGTTTCTACAGTGAGACAGGGAATTTCTACAGTAACCGTGGTATCCATTAGGATAGTGCTCATGTGCTGGTGCACCAGTATTGCTAAACTGCTGGGGTTTGGTAACCAAGGGCTCCTTCTGAGACCTAAATCTTAAAATTAAGCCCTCGTGAAGTACTTTACCAGTTCAGGTCCTATTTATTAAGCCAGTAAAATGTCTTTATTACAACTTCATGGAAGGAATTCCGCATGGAACCGGAACCCCAGAGCCGAGTGCATCACAGAACATGCTGCGTTTGGGGGCCTGCAGGGCTGCCCTGCGTGCTGCCTGGTCCCCAGCCATTCCCTGTGAGGTGACACTGCGCTGTGATGTCACAGTGGTACCTCGTGCGCCCTCGTGGCAGCGGTGGGAGCGGTGGCTCAGTCCGCTTGTGGGACCCGCAGGAAGCGGAACCAGAGAGAGCGTTGCGTCTACCTGGAGATTTCCTGCTGTCATGGAGCGGCTGAGAGCCCTTCGAGGTGAGTCCCTCCACCTCTCCGCACGCCGTGACGCCGCCCGAGCGCACGTGTGCCTCCAGAGTCAGTTCAGGCCGCGCCGGCAGCACCGTCCTCGCTCTGCTGAGCGCAGCTGCCCGCCGTGGTTTCCCCGGCACCCCAGCAAGGGGAAAGCTCCCTCCCCCGTCCCCGCCAACCGTGGGGCTGGAGGAGCGTTCCTCCCAGAGCCGGCCGGATGCTCGGCCCTGGCTCCGAGCGACACCGGCGGCAGCTGCTCCGCTCTTTGCTTCCAGGTCTCTTTGCCTGTGTGGGCTGCGTGCCCAGACGTACGCGTCGCAGGGAGAGAAGCAGGGTGCCGAGCCCTGTCCCTGTCTCCGCTGTGACTGTGCTGCAACAGCGCCTGCAAGACCGGGAGGTGAGCTGGGGACGTCCGGCCGTGAATCCTTGCCGTGGCGCAGTGCCGTGGTCCTGTGGGTGCCGGGCCGCGGCACCACACCGGCACGGTGATGGGTGGCAGTGGGCGGCTCCCCGAGAGCAAGGGCAAAGCAAAGCATGACTGGTCCCTGTCCCCAGGGTGATCGAGCACAGGTGTACCGCGAGCTGGAGGGCGCCCTGTGGGAAGACGACAGCCGCCCGCCGTGCGGAGTGGTGAACCGGCTGCTGGCAGAGGTGTCCCGGGACCTGACGGCAGCCCAGGTGAGGGGTTACAGCCAAAGGCAAAGGGAGCCGCTGCCCGTGCTGGTGTTGTGCTGGTGGACGGCGGTGGCTCAGCCCTTCCCGGGGCCTCAGGCAGTCTCCTGGACGGTGTGTCACCAGTGACTCCTTTTCAGGGTGTCAGGGACAACGTGAGGACGGCTGCCAGCAACGTCCTGGTGGCTCTGGCCCGGATGCATTTCAGCTTGGTGATGGCTGAGCTCCAGGGCCAGCTGAAGGCCATCGGGGAGAGACCCAAGGATTTCGTGCTCATCACCCTCAGCAAACTGTTCGGCATCTACGGTAGAGTGCTCTCAGCCACCCTACACCTATGACAACTGGGGAAAGGGGTCTTTCCTCTCTGGGGGATGCAGGGCTTCGCCCCCTCCTCTGTTGCTGCCAGGGCTCTGACTGTGGACCTCTCCTTCTCCTCTGCAGCTCCACAGTGCATCCCCTTCACGTGGCTGATGCTGGCTGGCCTGCGCAGTGTGGTGGGCCAGGTGAGGAGCGGCCGGACCCTGCGCCTCGCTTGTGCTGGTGAGTGCTGGCTCCAGAGCAGGGGGCCTCGGGACAGCCCTTGCACCTCGCCCTGCTGCAGGCTCTCACAGGCTGCCTTTTCTCTCACTCTCTTTAAAAAAAAATATATATATATATATATATATTATTCATTATTTTTGTTTGTTTGTTTGTTTTCAGTTTTGAAACAGTGGCTGGATGGAGTGAAGATTCACTTGTCCTCTGGATCCCAATGCCCCTGGCCTGCCATGGAGAAAGAGCGGATCTATGAGAACCTTCAGGAGCTGCTCTTCTCTGTGCTGAGGAACTGGCAGGACTGCCAGGAGGAGGAGGTGAGCCTTGCTGCGCCCCCAGCCAAGGGTGGCAGCGGGGGCACCCATGTGGCAGCTCTGTCTGTGCCCAGTGGGCTGGCAGCTGAGCAGTGATGGGAGGGAGTGGGCTGGCTCTGCAAAGGGCCCCAAAGTGGCTCTGTGGCAGGGAGCAGCTGCATGTCACAGCACTGTGGCAGGAAGAGCTGGGGATGAGGGTCTGGGGAAAACCTGCCTGCCCTCCAGAGCGAGCCCATCCCCTGCTGGGCGTGGGGGTGTGGGGAAGGGGAAGGGAAAGAGAAAGCCTTCTCTGTAGGAAGGGCAGACCTTTGGTCTTTGATGCCGGGCCTCTGCCATCCCTCTCCAGGACAAACAGGCCGTCCTCGGGGCCGTGGCTGCCATGCTGGATGTTCTCCTGCAAGAGGAGCTGCACCAAGAGCACGTCTGGGAGCAGCTCCTCTGGCTTGTGCACCCGTGTCAGGAGATCCAAGACACCTGCAGGGTGGCCAAGGTGAGACGCTGTGCAGGGCTCAGGGTGGACGTGGGGCCAGTGCAAGTGCCACGAGGGGTTGGGGGGTGCAGGGAGGAGGTGGGGAGCCCTTGGAGAAAGGAGGAATGGGTGCCTGAGAGCCTGAGGAGCTCTGTGCTAGCAACTGGGGGGGACCACATCCAGTTGCATCTGATGGGGGAGAAGAGGGCTGCTGGGTGGGAAATGCCTGCAAATGATGCTCAAGCATGGCTCGATTGAGAGCAGAGAGACTCTCGGTGCTGCTGGGAGGTGGGGGATAAAAAGCCTGTGCAGGAGCTTCTCCCTGCAGAGAAACAATTGGGAAAGAGGTTTTCCACTCCCAAGTGGCTAGATGTGGCTTCATCCCTTTCGTCCTCTCCTTGTCTCTTGCAGAGCCTCACTGTCTTCCTGGAGGCCTTAGAGGGCACTGAGTCTGTCATCCAGAACGACAAGTTTCTGGACGTCATGAGTGCCGTGTTCTACCAGGTAAGGGGAGCCTATCCCTGTGCCCACAGCAGTTTCCCTCTTACCTAAGTCCGAGGAGGACTGCAAAGGTCTGAGCCCCTGACTAATGCAGCTGAGCCTTGGCTCCTGCATGCTCACGGCTGTTCCAGAGCCGTGCCTGTCCCCCCAGGGATGCTGTGAGGCAGGCTGGGTTTTGTCTGCCTGTCCTCTTCCTGAGAGTGCCCAGGGAGACGAGAGCAGCAGCACAGCGTCTTTTCCGTCCTCAGTGCTGATGTGATTTTCTCATATGGACTTTGTTCCCACAGCTCTATGACAACACCAAGCAGCACAGCGAGGCTGATCGAGCGGAGCTGACCCACTGCATCATGCTGCAGGGTAAGGAGAGGAGCTTTGGCAATGCTTGCAGTGCCCTTGCCAAAAGGGCCTCTCTCACAAACCTCGGGAATGGGCGTGAGTTTCTTGCTAACATAGCGTGGGATTTCCTCCCTGCAGCCCGGATCTGCCCAGAGGAAATGGTCCTGTTTCTGCAGTCACAGCTGGGCGAGGACTGGGAGGCTGGACGCGTGGCAGCACTGGGTCTGCTCGGTGCTCTGGCTCGCTCTGATGGTCAGTAGCACAGGCTGGGACTTCCAGGGATCCCCTCTGCCATCGGGGTTGTGGCTCCGCTCATGCTTCTGTGCATCTCTTGCAGAGCCCGTGATGATGGAGAAGCTGCCCCAGGTGGTTGAGGCTGTGCAGTGTCTGTGCAGCGACCTCAGGATCCGGGTGAGCTGCTTTGGGAATAGAAAGTGTTGTTGGGGTGGTGATGCTGCTGCCAACACGGGCAGGGCTGGGGTGACTAGAGAGGTGCTGGGGCATTGACCACACGGTCGCGATGGCTCCTGTGGGAGAGCAGGCAGAGTGGAGCGGGCAGGTCCCTGTGCTGTGCTTGGAAAGTGCACAGCCTGGTGCTAAGGCCTGGCCCTCACCTCAGGAGCCAAGGCTCCTCCTCTGCTCCTGTTGTCTCTGCTCGTGCCCAAAGGGCTGCCCCGATGAGCAGGTGGCTTCCCTTTGCCTTCTGACCTGAAAAATCACACCCTCAATTGACCCCTGGCAGGTGAGGACGGCAGTTCTGCATTTCATCGAGGACCTGCTCAGTTCGAACACCCGGAGCTGCTCAGCCTGGGATGTGGTGGGGCACATCTTCACTGAGTTCAGCCGCACCGCTGGAAGAAGGGTAAGGACAGTGGGCAGCATCTTCTTTGGGAAGACCTGTGCTGCTCAGAGGGTGGCACAGAAGCACCGCTGGGGCCGCACCTGAGCCTCCTGAGAGGCTCCTGAGAACTGAGGTAACCGGGTTTCAACACCGTTGTTGTGCAGGCAGCTGGAGACCTTTCTGCCCGGGAAGCCCAGGAAGAAGGAGCTCTGCAGGAGCTGTGCATGGACATCCTGGGGTCTCTGGACGTCTCTGCGACAGGGATGTCCAAAGTAAGTCACATCTGCCCTGCTGCTGCTCCTTGCCTTCGCACCACCTGTTCCTCATCCCACCACCCCAGGTCTCTCCTCCAGCGTGCTCTGAAGCACGCAAGGCTCAGGGAAATTCACAGAGTCCTCTTCGTCTCTGAGCGGAGGCAGGAATGCTGACACGCTCAACTGCCTCGTTCCCGACAGCTCCTGTGGCCACGGCTGCTGCTGTTCGTGGTGCCAGCCCAGCACACCGGCATGCTGATCCCGGTCTCGCGCTGTGTCCGAGCCCTGGCCGAGAGAGAGGATCTGACAGGACGGCGAGTAGAGGAGCTGGATCCCCATTTCCTCAGCTCCATGTTTCAAGGTAGGAGCAGAAGCTCCGCCAGTGAGCTCTGCTGACCTGTGCTACCACCCAGAAGGGACAGCGGAGCTGCGCGTGGCTGGGCACGGAGCGTCTTGGAGTCTGACTCAGCACTTTTTTCTCCTCACAGGCCCACGACTGACTCCCCAGACACTGCTGGCGCGCCTGCTGGTGAGTAGATGCTCCAGAGCCCAGTGCCACCAGCCCCCGGGAGGAAGCAGCACGGCCACGGGCAGAGCTGTTGGCTGCTTCCATCCTGGGGGGAAGCCGCTGCTCTTGCTGCAGAAGTGACCCTGCTTCTCCTTGCTCTCGCTCAGGTGGTGGCAGGGAGCCCTGTTGCAGGCAGCGAACTCCAGGCCGCTGCCTTGCAGCTGATGCAAAACCTCCACAGCAGGTTCCACAGAGCTGTGGGGGCCATGTGGGCCGCTGAGATCCCCCTGCTGCTGCAGTGTCTCCAAGGTAAAGTGCTGGTGGGGAGGGAGAGGCGGAGGCAGGGAAGGGCGGGAGTGAAAATGCAGCTCTCTCTGCAGGGTGGCAGAGGGGAAGCATTGCCTGCAGCCCAGTGCTTGCTCTGCTGCTGTTCCCATTCCAGGGAGACAGCGCTGAGGCCCGGGGATCTTTCCCCGCGGGGATCTGCCCCTTCCAGGACACGGATGGGCCCTTCACGTCCCCTCAGTTAGTTCTGTGTTCCTGCGGGGACAGTGTTTGTGGGGAGGGACAGGTCATGGTGGAGGGGGTGCGGGTCCCAGCTTGGCAGTGTCAAGTGCCCAGGCCAAGCCAGGTTTGCAGCAGCTCTTCTTCTGTGCCTTGATCCCAAGTAAGGGTCTTTTTCTTCCTGTTGCTGTGCAGGGAAAGATGAGAGCTTCCTGGACACTGCAGGGTGGGAGCGCCGTCTGCTGAAGGTACAGCACTGCTGGGTGCAGAGAAGTGCTTGCCTGCCCCAAGTAGCCCCGCTCCCATATGAGCCACCACGGGACAGGAACAGCCTCTCCAGTGCTGCTGAGGAGCCTTTGAGGCGCTGCCTCTTCCGCTCTGTCCCAAGCCCAAGGGGGGTCTTAGGAGAAGAGCGGCAGGCGGCTTTAATGGAGGGAATGCTGGGGGAGCTGGGAGAGGAACTGTTCTTCCAGACACCTCTCCCCAGAGGGCTGCAGCAATTGGGAGTGAGGGAAGAGGCAAAGGGCGAGGGAACATCGTCTTCTCCTGTTCTCCAACAGTTCCTCGGGGTGTCAATGGACACCATACGGGATGAGGCCTGGATCGAGGCCCTGAGCTGTGAGCTGAGCCGGTGGCTGAGCAGCTCTGCCAGCAGCTCTGCAGAAAAGGTGAGTTCCCCCCGGCTCCACCCAGCGGTGCAGCTGCAGGTGTCCAACTGGGGCTGGGGCTGCGGCTGGTGCTCTGCCCACGCGGGATGCTGATGCTGCTTCCCCAGTCTGTGCCCCCAGAGGGCCTTTCCCTGCAAGCTGCCCAGGGATGGATAAAGCTCGGCCCTGCAGCTGCTCTCAGCGACTCCCGGGGAGCGTGGCTCCTTCCCACTTGGCCCTTCCCCAACAGGTTAAGCTGCTGCCACATCTCAGCTTCTTCCTTCCCTTCCCCTGCAGTCTTTCCTGTACAAGGCTCTGGGCACAGTGCTGGGAGCCTGTAAGGGAGTCCTCCACGTCCAGGAGAAGCTGCTGCAGCACCTGGAGGAAGCAAACGCGGAGGACCCATGTGAGGCCCAGGTGAGCCCTGCTCTCCTGCAGCTCCTGCGAGCATCCCCGCTCCGTCCCTGGGGCAGAGGGCTTCTCCTGGCCCTGCTCCGCGCCTTTCCATCTCCTCCCTGCTGCCCTTTTCCTCAGGAGAGGATCTGTAGATGCAGGCCTGTGCCAACTGCCCCTTGTTCTTTTGTGCAGGGAATGGTCTCTCTTCTCAGCCACGCGGCTGAGAGTAACTTCCAAGCAGTCCTGGCCACGCTCACCACGTTTGCGTCCAGGCTGTGCAAAGGCCACAACGCGAGGATTTCCAGGCGCAAGAAGGTAAAGCGTTACGGGTTTCCATCTTGGCATTCTTCTGCCTTATTTTCTGCCTTGGAGCCCAGGTGCATCGCGGGGCACTGGGGGCCGTTGAGCGAGTGTCTCAAGGCATTTCTTCCCACACAGATGGAGCTGGACAGCACGAGAGCTCAGGCCACACGCAGCGCTCTCGTGCTCGCCCACGGCAGCTTGGCACTGCGTGCCTCCAAGGAACAGCTGCTCGCCCACCTGGAGGGAGACATCGTGGGCAACATCCTGATGCTCTACAGCTGCAGCTGCCGGGTGAGAGTCAAAGCGTGCCAGGTGTCTGAGTGCCCAGCTGCAGCCCCTCCACATGGGGGGATGCTGAGAGGGGCCTTCCCTTTCCAAAGGTCCCCCGGGGAATGGTTTGTGCCCAGATGAAGACCCAAGCCCTTCCCTTAGCGTTGCCCCCACGTGTCCCCCTTGCAGCCCTTGTCCCGTCCCACAGTTCAAAGAATGTTCTTCTCTCTTGGGCCTCAGGACCTGCAGAACAACCTCGCACTGGTGCAGAGCATCACCGACTTCAGCTCTGCCTTCCAAGCAGTCGTGGGTGATTCTGCATCCTTTAACCCCTCCTTGAAGGGAAAGCTTCTGGAGATCCTGATGGTGAGTGCCTAGAGGCAGGGCTGCCTGCAGAGTTCTGGGCTGTGCCACGCGGCCCACTTCCCTGGGGGCACACAGGTCTCCATCAGCCACACGTCTCCAGCTGGTGGGGACTTTGGGTGCTGGAGGCAGCTGCTGGGCAGCGGGCTAGGTGCACCAGCTGTCGAGCTGCTGCATCCTGCAGTGCTTCCATGGGAAACATGGGAGTGATGGGGCTGGTGTGTAACAGTTGTGCCTGTCTCGGGGCTGGGTGGAAAAGCTCTCATGTGCCCCCTGCCCACCTTGACAGTGTCTCTCTGGGACTTGCAGGACCTGCTGAAGAAATATTATTCAGGCATTCCTGTCTCCCCAGTGCCCCTCAAGGTGGTCCTGGCCCTGGAGCAGTTGAGGTAAGGTCCCCATTTTGGGTAGCTCCTGAAGGTCTGGAGGGGGTAGGGGGCAAGGAGCCGCATCTATAGGAGTGAAGACTGGGCTGTTGTGCCCAGCAGAGCTGAGGTTCTGGGCAGGGAGAAAGGCCCTGGTGCTCCTGTCCCCTGGCAGGGAAGAGAAGGGAGAGATGGGGTTTCCTTCCCTTCAGAGCGGGAGGTGGTTCACTGCTGCCAGGGAGGAGGTGGGCGCTGCTGGAACTGAAGACAGTGCTCAGCAGCAGGAGCTGGGGGTATTGGCTTAGTAGCTGTTGATTAGGAGAAAGTCAGATGCTGTCTGAACCAGGCTGGAGAGCACTGCTAAAGGCCCTTTCTGATTTCTCTTCCTTTCTTCCTCCTGTCAGCAAGCTGAAGCCCTGTTTTGAAAGCAAGGACATGCGGGAGATGTTGGTCCTGTGCTGCAAGAACATCGTGACGCACCCTTCAGCAGAGATGATGCTGAAGATCAGGAAGTCACAGCACGCAGCGCAGTACCTGCAGGTAACCTGCCGTAAATTTCCCGGCCACCTCTCGGTCAAACCCGACCTCAGCACACACAGCCTATGCTCTGGCAGCAGCCGTGATGCTAAACCTCACTGCCCTCTTCTGCTTTCAGCTTCAGCAAACGTCCCTGAAAGCTCTGGGCCGGCTCATGGCGGTTCTGCTCCAGACAGAGCCCAGTGGCGGCTTCTTTCAGAACATAGTGCATGTGAGTATGTGTGGGGCAAGGGAGAAAGCATGGTGCCTGTCGGCAGTGGGGGCAGATCTGGGGACTGAGGGGGTGATCAGAGGGGAGCAATCTCCTGCTGACGTGCCAGCTCACTGCGAGCTCAGAAATGGGCAGAGCGATGGGCCCTGCAGGGGAAAGGCAGGAGCCAGCCCCTGGCAGGCCACAGCCGAGGAAAAGCTCCCGGGTTAGCAGGCAGGATGACTGCAGAGAGCGGGGGCAGCAGTGCCGGTGCTCAGTGAGGCTGGAGGCCACGTGGAGCCACAGGGCAGCCTTGGGGGAAAGTGCTGGGGAAGGAGGGACAGGGAGAGGGGCGGCAGGAGGGAAAGCAAAGACGTCCTCAGTGAGACAGATGCTCTACCCCAGGTCCTGCAGAAATGCATGGTCTCAGAGAACGTGTGGGAGCGCAAGAGGGCCCTGCAGACCTGCTCCCAGCTGCTGGCTGTTTGCGAAGAGCTTCGAGTGAGTAAAGAGCCCCACCGCATGCCCCCTGCTCCCTCCCCAGAGGCCCTGAGCTGGAAGGCGAGCTCCGCCCAGCTGTGCATGCTGTGCCACGGCGTGAGGAAGGCACAGGCGGAGAAGCCAGGGAGAGCCGGGGCTGCCTACAGCTTTCTTCCTGCCTCTCACCCCTGCAGAGAGCAGATGCCTGCGAGCACTTTGGCTCCCTGGTGGGATTGCTGGCGCCTCTGACGTGCGACCCCATGCCCGCATCCCGCCAGTTGGCTGCCACGTGTCTGAGCTCCCTTCTCCGAATCCAAGGTGAGCAGAGCAGGTTGCACCAGCCCTCTGCCCTCCTCCGTGGCACTGCCAGACCCCATGGGCTGGGCCCTGTTTACAGGAGGGAGAGGCACCGTGCACAGCTCTCTTCTCGTCCCCACCCTGTCCTCTGTCTCTGCCCCGTGGAGAGCGGTTCCATTTCCAGAAGCATGACTTCCCTTTTCTCCCTGGGCTCTTTCCAGCCAAAGCAGCCAACAGGGAGCCAGGAGACATCGGGAGCCTGTCTGAGGGACTGCATGCCTGCAGCAGTGTCTCTCAGCTCCAGACCACGTCCAAAATGGCCATGGTAAGTGGACCCAGAAAGGGGTGGTGGGATCTCTGTGCGGAGGCTTCTGCACGACTCTGTGCTGCTCCCAGCCTTTCACACCGTTTCCAAAATGAGCTGTCACCCTGAGACCGCTGTTCTCAGCAAGCAGCAGGAGGCTCTGAGCTATGGCTGGCCTTCAGGCACGCAGTGCAAGGGGCTGACTCCATGATGTGTGTGTGTGTGTGTGTGTGTGTGTGTGTGTGTGTGCACTTGCGTGCATGTGTGACTGTGGCTGCTGGGAGGTAGGCTTTGCATGTCAGCAGACACCATGGGTGCAGAAGCTGAGCGAAGGCTCAGCCGCCTTCCGTGTAAATAGCAGGGTACGGACAGCAGGAGCGCTGTGAATGGCCGGCAAGCCACTGAGCTAAGAATGCCCTCCAGACTGCTTGGTGCTCTGAAGAGCTGCGCAGAGCAGTGATGGGATCTCTCCTGCTTCTCATCTCTCTGCAGATCGTGTGCAGAAACTTCCCCGTCGAACGCACCGTCGACTTCATGATGGCCACCAAGGAGACCATCCGGAAAGCCACAGGAGTGCGCGTGCGTGCTGCTGGGAAGTGGGTGACCACCTTTCTGCAGATGCACGGGAAGGACATCTGTTGGAACGTAAGAGACTTTCTTTCTCCCACGTGTCTTGGTTTGTTTCTGGCTGTTGCACCATGCCCTGTGCCGTCTGCTCTGATACTAAAGCAGCACAGCCTGAGCGCAGAGCCAGGGCTTGGACAGGGGGGCTGGTTTGAAATTTAGGCTTAGGTGTTGCAGCATGTCAAGGGAGCAGGCACTGCTCACGCGCTGAATGTCCATGGTTAGGCCCTGCAGAGTCCAGGATGCAGCAAGTCCTTCCTTCTCCCCTTCTTCTTCCAGGTGCCACCCATCCTCTACATCCTGCGCAGCTGCGCGTCATCTACGCAGCAGAGCACGTTCGTGCCCTTCCTGTGCCAGGCGGTGGTCATCCTCACCCGCTGTCACACTGAGGCCGTGATGAACAACTTCTCCCGGCCGCCTGGACACACAGACAGGTACTGGCACTCCTGCCTTTGCTGTAGTTGTAGCTTGCCTCTGCCAGAGGGATCCAGGGAGGAGGCAGCTTCTCTTTTTTCCTCTCAAAGTCTGTGTGAGGTGGAAATTACTCAGTCACAACTTGAGACTCTCCATTTTCTAGTGAGACGTGGAAGAGAATAAGAGAGTTCTGCCTTCAACGGTGGAGCCAGTAGAAGAAAAAGGAAGAAAAAGAAAAGGAAATGAAAGGAAAAAGAGAAAATGAAAGAAGAGAAAAAAGAAAAAAAGAGAAGAAGGAGAGAAGGGGAGTAGAAGGGAGAGGAGGGAAAAGGGAAAGGAGAGGGAATGAGGAGGAATGAGAGGAAAGGGGAGGGAAGAAAAAGGGAATGAAAAAGAGAAATTTAAAATGAGGAGAGGAGAGGAGAGGAGAGGAGAGGAGAGGAGAGGAGAGGAGAGGAGAGGAGAGGAGAGGAGAGGAGAGGAGAGGAGAGGAGAGGAGAGGAGAGGAGAGGAGAGGAGAGGAGAGGAGAGGAGAGGAGAGGAGAGGAGAGGAGAGGAGAGGAGAGGAGAGGAGAGAGGAAAAAGGGAAGGAAAAAGGGAAGGAAAAAGAGAAGGAGGGGAAAGGAGGAGAGAAGAGAAAAGAGAAGAGGAGAGGAGAGGAGAGGAGAGGAGAGGAGAGGAGAGGAGAGGAGAGGAGAGGAGAGGAGAGGAGAGGAGAGGAGAGGAGAGGAGAGGAGAGGAGAGGAGAGGAGAGGAGAGGAGAGGAGAGGAGAGGAGAGGAGAGGAGAGGAGAGGAGAGGAGAGGAGAGAAAAATGGGAAGGAAAAAGGGAAGGAAAAAGGGAAGGAAAAAGGGAAGAAAAAAGAGAAGGAGGGGAAAGGAGGAGAGAAGAGAAAAGAGAAGAGGAGAGGAGAGGAGAGGAAAAAGGGAAGGAAAAAGGGAAGGAAAAAGGGAAGGAGGGGAAAGGAGGAGAGAAGAGGAAAAAAGAGAAGAGAAAAAAGAGAAGAGAAGAGAAGAGAAGAGAAGAGAAGAGAAGAGAGGAGAAGAGAAGAGAAGAGAAGAGAAGAGAAGAGAAGAGAAGAGAAGAGAAGAGAAGAGAAGAGAAGAGAAGAGAAGAGAAGAGAAGAGAAGAGAAGAGAAGAGAAGAGAAGAGAAGAGAAGAGAAGAGAAGAGAAGAGAAGAGAAGAGAAGAGAAGAGAAGAGAAGAGAAGAGAAGAGAAGAGAGAAGATTGTATCATTTATTAAGAATAAATAAATGCGAGAATCCTGGCTGAGATGTGAAAAGGGTACTTTTTTAGCAGTCTTCCTATTTATAGCTGAAGGAATCTGGGAAGCTCATCTAGTGCAATCCCCTGCCTTAGCAGAACTCCTAGATTAGGTCACTCAGGAACACATCCAGGCAGGTTTTGAGTAATGTCTCCAGAGAAGGAGACCCCACAGCCTCTCTGGGCAACCTGCTCCAGTGCTCCATCACCCTTACTGAAGGGTCTGAAAGTCTGAATGGCCTTCAGAATTGAAAAACTAGTTGAGTTATGAACTGTACAAGTTTACCTCAGCAGTCTAAGTGCATGTGTCTCTCATGAAACTAGGACACATCTACACGTCTCTTTTTCCCCCTTAAATTCCTCACATCCCTAGCATCTATGACAAAGTGTGTCATAATATGTTGGCAGACAGTGCTTGGTGGCAGGCTTTAATTTTAACAGTCTTTCAGACCAGAAGCTGTGTAGCTCAGCTCTAGATTCAGACACTTACATTTAGACACTCAAATGTAGTTGCTGCAGACGCCTTAAATTTGGAGGCTCCTCAGTTGTGCAGTCAGACATGAGTACCACTGAGAGAATCTGGTCCATGTTGGAGCTGTGGGTGGTTCCTCACTGAGTGGCTGACGCTCGTTCAAAGCTCAGCAATGTCTCTTGGCAACTCAGATGCCAAAGAGGTATTTATCTGCTAGCTCTGCTTATCTTGGCAGCAAATCTGGAAATATTCACACAATAATTTGCATTATTTTGGCAACAGCACGAAATGTGAACCAACAGTAATAGAAGCCACTCTCAGCAGTGGCAGATGGGCTGCACAGCTAAGGGTGGAATTAGGCTGCAAGTTCACACATCTCTCACAACTACGCTGTGCTCCTAGTTAGATTCAGTGGGTTTACAGACTTCCAGAAGCAAAAGCAGCTGTCAGCCACGCTCAATTAGACAGGTTGGCAGATGTTTGGCCTCACTAGAACATCGTGAGGACACAGAACAAACTCCAAGGTAGCCCAGCAATAGCATTTCTCACACTGGAGAAGAGTAAGGAGGCTGTGGATGCCCATCCCTGGAGGTATTCGAGGCCAGGCTGGATGTGGCTCTGGGCAGCCTGGTTGAGTGCTTGGTGCCCTGCACACAGCAGGGGCGTTGAAACTGTGTGATCATTGTTCCTTTCAACCCAGGCTATTCTGTGATTCTATGATTCTCTGATACATTTTATTCACAGACAAAGGTCACATGCCTTGCTGTACGTTGCAGAAAAGCATCATGAAGAAAAAGCACAGGTCCGACTGCTGGCCCAGGAGCAGCACTTAGTTATTACATGAGATGCACCTGGATGTTCTGGCACGTTTCTGATTGCTTCTTAAGCACAGACCAAGAGCCTACAGGAGAGCCTCTTACACGCATGCAAAATTGAGGAGAGGGGGTGGTAGGAGGCTATTTTTTCTCTAGGGCCCAGTCCAAAACTGACACACAGGTTGTTTAAAGGCACTTCTGTCTACAAATTCTGAAGACTCAGGGCCTATGTCCATGAGAAGGACAGGCATAACAAAATCCACAGAGGTGTCATGGCTGTAATGTCTGTCTGTTCCTCTGGACGCGGGGTAATTTTCTCAGCACAGAAATACTAAGCTTTCAACCTCCATTCACTGCAACTTTATGATCTGCTGATTCATAAACCTGCCACTACAGCTTACTTCCATAAACTCAGCCTGAAACTGCTTTAGTGCAATCGTGTCAGGTCTATTAGCTCACACATTATCTTGATCTTTTGAAGATGGCAGCAGCTGCATGTCCTCGACACAGAATAGCAAAATACAAAAACAATCCTCTCTATCCGTGCACACAATATCTGTTAACTTGCTGCATTGGATCAGATACGAACTCTGCAGCAGAAAGAAAGAAATGTGTGTTCAGTCTGTTTGGTAAATAAACCCAGAGCTCAGAGCAGGGCTGTGTCACAGGGGCAGGTCTATGAGTCAGCAGATCATAATGTGATTATCTGATGAGAAAATTACTTATGGAGAGAGAATTTAGGTCTGCTTTAAGGGAATGCTTAAGCAAGGAATTTTTAATTTCATTTTCCATAAATGTCCATGACAGAAAAATAAATACGTAAATAAATAAAATTAAGTGTACCTAAAGAAAGGGAAAACGAAAAAGATTAGAAGATTTTTTTTCCCTGGAATTACAAATTAAGAACCAGAAGATCTCTCGGTACATACTTTTATTAGTTTATTTCCTTCAGCAACTACCCATGGCCTACTTGAAGACAAACAGTAGGAAAACATTTAAAAAATAAAGGACTTTACATACACCTACACAATCTATTCAGAGACTCTAACAGAAGAAATGATTTTCTTTCTGTAATTCCTAAATGCAAGTTTGGTATTCACAATAGGAAACAAAGAGCAAGAGAGAATAGTGACAATCACAAGGTGGAAAATGAGATGCAAAGATTCACCACTGGTAATACAAGAAGACTGGGAAATGTTTTTAATGGTTTTCTCTGTTGCAATTCATGGAGGAAAAGCAAAAGTGGCCCAGTGTCTCTCCTGGAGACCACGCTGTTACTTACTCATGTAACTTGTTTCCTTTGTGTGTCATGTGCAAAGAGAAATAAAGCTCTCCTTGCGTGTGTTTAATTCAAACCTGGAGCGGCAGGAAGAATGCTGTTATCTGTCCCCAGTGCGCATCCTGCTGACTCAGACGTGTGAAGTCACAAGCAGAACTGAGGAAGCAAGAAATGCTTTCACTACAGCTGAGGTCTGCACATTCTGCACTGCGTCTGCTGGACACCATCAAAGGTCTCAGTAGGGGATGAAGGAGGATACATCTTCAGCAGCTCCACATCTGGCAAACTGTCTGGAAAGTTAAGTTCACACAGTTGAAGCTGCCTGAAGCACAGCAGCAGATGGCGTTACAGACAGATGCCAGGAAAAAAAAGTGTTATTTTCTGCAAACATATACAAGCACTGAAATGCTGCTTAGATGAAAAGGTTACTACATCATGCACTAGTTGCTTGTTGCTTTTTCAAGAACAAGAGCACAAGTTTAAACTTTTCCTTATTTCCTTGACAAATGGCTAAGATAAAATAAAACTATGTTTTAATTTTTGCACTAAAAGAAACACTACAACAGCAAAAATGAACAACTTGATTTTGATTTTTTTTTTTTTTTCCTCTCCCTCTCCTTTTTAACCTTAGAATATCATATAGGGAAGAACCACTGGTGTCCCCACACAATATGACATAACCCCACTGACACAGCAGTACTGGTTAATGTCTTTTTTTAAGGCTGCCAAATATGCAAACAGAAACAGGCTAGACTTCTAATGTGGCCGAATATTTCCCTTTCCAGGTAACAACTCCATTAATCACGTACCTTCATCTACCTGTCCAGCAGTTCATTGTTTTTCTGCTGAAAGAGACTTTGCAATTAAAATCGTACTGAAATGAGAGCCATAGTTTTCCAGAATGAAGACTCAGAATGCCCTCAGTGAAAAACAATCTATTTCTTTTAAAAAAGATTTCTCATTTGCACCATGGCTTATTATACATGTAGAAGTATGTTCATTTTGTGTGTGTCTCAAGTTTACCACCAACATGCAGCATAAGAAATGCACACATTTTTTATTCTAAATGAAGTTGAAACAAATTATTTTCAAAGATTTCTTAATACAATCCTGGTGAAATGTTCTGTATTTACGAATCTCTATTTTCTCACTGAAGGTGGTTCCATAGTGCTGCTCACTGGACAAGAGGAATAATTTACTGCATTATTTGGTGGCTGTTTTTCACAGCCTGATGTTAAAACAGCTGGTCTTGTCCTACTGCCTCTTCCTCCCTGAAAAGCAAACTAAACAAATCAACAAATAAATAAAAGGGAATGTACAGACAGAAACTTAATTCACACCATTAGCTTATCCAGCTATCAAACTGCATTCAGACGAGGTGATTTTGAGAGTAGTTCCTCCCATGAACTACAACTCTGACTCTCAACAGAAATGATTTCTGTTCTCAACAATTTCAGTGCCTGTAAGTGCAGCCCTGCCTTACCTTCTTGGAGAGTTCTAATGAAATCTTAGGAAAACTTGCCTCCCTCACTTTCAGGATCTCCAATCTTTAAGTCCGTGTCAGCATTCACTTTTTGGCTACCGCCTATTCAGTGACAGAAAGCCAGCATGCATGTTTCAGTTTGTTTTCCAAGCTTGCCCTTTGACAACAGAATGATGAAAAGACACCACGTTTCTCCAGCCGGTTGCTGATTTGAACACAAGCTGAAGTGGTGTGAGCGGTTTCCCATGAAGTAACTTGGCAGTTTAATTATCAAATGCATTAGTTGTGTTTTCTAGTTTCTATTAGTAGGGGAGAGAAAGCTGAAACTTCAAGTAAGCTTCATGTGCTGTTAGGAAAGACCCTGGATAACGGTGCTTCTCATTAGTACAAGGTGTCACCGCCTGGGAGTTAAGTTTTTGTGTAGCGAAAACCACCAGCAGAAAAGTCAGTCTGCCCTTCATATTCATTTCCTTTATTGCCACATTCCAGCATTTTTTCCTGTAAATACCACGGCCAAAGGAATATTTAGGGCAGTTTCGGCATATGTGGGGAGATTCAAGTCATCGTTCCATCAATCAGTGTCTCTTATTCTGCCAGCATCTGACAGGTGACAAACTGGTCTTCTGTTTTTCTAGGGTAGACATCACTGAGCAATGATAAAGAGGAATCAATCCTATACAATTAAGGAGGAAATTAAGAAGAAATTAAGAAGAAAAGAATTGAGAAGAAAAATGTATGAGATCTGCTCATTCTGGGAGTGAAGCAAGTCTTGTGGTCAGTAGACGAAAAGATGATTCAGAAACATGGAAGATATATTTTTGTATATCAGAAGTATAGTTAATGGGAAGATACATGAGTTAAGTGACAGGTAACCATAATTTCAGTGTTAAAATGTCCGTTTGGATCGTTGTTAATTTGTTTAATGTACTTAGCAGTGTATTAGCAGAAGATATTTTAAGGTACATATTTTAGTGTCTCTGTGGCAGATGCTTGGTTTTCATAAACCACACGTATATTTTACTTTTAAAATAAAAGCAGGGTGCCTCATCCAGAGGCTAATTATACTGCAAAGCAAAACCAGCATGTTGCTCTACACAGGTTACCAAAGCCATCCTCCTTCAGCTAGATCTGGCTACTTAATAGATTTCATTAGCTGGGAACAGTTTCCAAAGCACTCTGTTAAAGCCATTTCCAAACCATTCTGTCCCAGGGCAGGAAGAAATATTAGCACGTGTCCAAACAAAAATTGCTACAACTTTTTTTGTTCCCAAAAGAGAGATGAAATGGACAAATTTGTATTTTCTCATTCCTGACATGAGAATACAGTACAGCTAAAGAGAACAGGTAGTCAGAGCTTCACTGAACATAAACCATTCTGTAATGAATAAGTCCTTTATTTTTTTGTTCTATCAGATAGCAAACCCCAGAATAACAACTGTCCCACTGACTCTGTGTCAATGTGAGGATTAGAGGGAAGAGTGGAGAAAAGTGGCTTAATTGTATTTGTATGAATGAAGAAGATTAAATCATTTCATCAGTATTTGTAACACAGTTTACCTGCTTTCAGGTAACATAAGCAATCTCCATTTTAAGCAGTACCTCTTGACCTGGGGAAAGAACATCCAGCAGTTCTGGAGGCTATAACATACACTATATAAGTGCTCTCACAAAAAGTACTGGTGCTGTGATGAGCTCAACCTTCCCCTTCTTTCACATCACCAGTGCTGTGGAGCAAGGGGCAAGTTCTCAGAGCAAACACGGTAAGAACAATCCATGCACTGAAAGGCACACTCATACAGTGCTATACA
The DNA here is from genome assembly GCF_987193195.1 of Phasianus colchicus. Classification (NCBI taxonomy): domain Eukaryota; kingdom Metazoa; phylum Chordata; class Aves; order Galliformes; family Phasianidae; genus Phasianus; species Phasianus colchicus. Next base: position 4,357,176 of record NC_143476.1, read on the forward strand.
ATGCAAAATAGTTTTCTTACTAACAGTGATGGTGAAGATAAGAGCCAACTGACCTACAATCTACAGAACATTTCTACCAATACATCCATGTGAACCTCCCTTCTCCACTCTTTGCCCTCTCCTTTCAGACACAGGACACTCACCTGAGACGCAGTGTAGACAGGAATCTTTCAAATAAGCACAGGACATCTAACACCAATTAAGCCTCCCCAGCTTTTCTCTTGGCCTGTAACTTTCTCTCCAAAAGCATACACATCTTCTGTAGGATCCATGGCATATTTGCAGGCTTCTGAATGTTTCAGGTGTCCCAAGGCATCTAAAATAGTTGTAGCCATTCATGCACAAGCACCTGAATTCTACTCAGCGATCTGCAAGGAGAAAATCTCAAGAGTAACATGAGCGTACTTTGTTTGCAAGAACATCATCTGCAGGTTTCTGTTCCTTCCGTTACTGTTTCCTACTTTCACACTGCCAAGAAAAAGCACAGCAACAGAAAAAGGGCACAGGAATATACATCCTTCATTTCTAAGCCCTTGGTGAACTGAATTTCCCACACTGTCTGGAGATGCCTCGGCAAACTTCTTTCTAAATCACACCCAGCTGCACAGTGCCAAAGGGCTGCCGTCCTGTAACCAAGTGCTGTCAGAACATGGAAGCATGACTTTCTACATCTACTACATGTACTTTCTTTCCATCGAGCCAGAAATGTCGTACCTTCCAAATCATGATGCTGGTAGAGACCACAGACAGTGCCAACAGCTTCCAGGAGAAGCCATGTAACAGCAACTTCAATCAAGGAGCAAAAATTACAAGAGAAAGGAAGTGCAGCTGATGGTTCCCTCATACTGTAAATAAATCTCTAGAAATGGGAACAAAACACAGCTTTTAGCAGTATTAGATGTCGCACAAGGAAAACTGTATTGAAATGTTTTTCAGAATTTGCTCTACAAGTTTTGCTCCTTGCAAAATCTGCAGATAGGATAACCCTTGTGCTGCCATTTTTCTTCCTGCAGATGAAGCTGCTAAAGAGAGAATTGATATATGCAGGAATTGCAGTCAGAGGTACATAAAAGTGTGAATAACTGATAGCCCAGAATCCACAAAACAGCATAATATCTTTTCAATATTGAAAAAAAAAAAAAAAATAAAATATTTTTTAAACTTAAATAGACGTTTTATGTAAAATGCGTGCTCCAGTGACAACTGTAACATGCAATCTTACCTGTATCCTTCAATAAGCCAAAATGTAACAAAAGAAATGGACTATGTTTCTAGAGAACTGATTTTCTAGGTCACACCTGCACTATGTTCATCCTAAAATACTGAATTATGAAAACATTTAGCTTTGTACTCTGAAACTCATTTGCTCAAACTATGTACTGCTATGAATGCACATAATATCAATCAAGTATCCATGAAGCAGCAGACTGTCAAGAAAGAGGTAATCACAGTGCTTTTTGCTAAACATACTCCTATGATTTCATCACAGTTTTCAAATTACGCTGGCTTTGAAATTTGGAGTATTTGCTGGTTTTGAGTCATCAGTGTCAGAGCTCTCCTTCTTTCTATTTCATGCTGCTTTGTCAATTCTACCGTATCATTCTCTTTGGAATTGTTTGCCATCAGTAGGAAAATAATGTCCTTTGTTCAGCCTTCTTTAATGGTTAACTCAAGGGAGAAGCAGAACATGCTGAAAGGCCAGCTAAGTTGTTTAGAAGTATGTTCTCTAAGAACATGGAGTGCACTACACTGGTAAGAGTAACCAGGGGCTTTGATGAGCAGTACTAAAATATCCTGTAGTCTGGAATAAAGTCCTGGCCCCAACTTTCATATACCATGTTGTGTTCATCTCTAAGGTTCACGCTTGGGCAAGAAACACAGCTTGGATGCAGAAAGTAAGAAACAAACAAAAGCTGAAAACAACAACAATTTTTTTAAAAGGATGGAAGAGTTCTCTGCCACTCAGTGACACAGCATGGGAAGATGGGCCAGGGGCACCCTGTAAGACAAGAGTGTTGGGGGTCCCCATGGGCAGTTCAGGGCAGGCCCTGGCAACCTGATCCCATCCTGTGTTCCCAAGCACAGGAAGGCGGTCAGGGACAGTGGTGCAGACCTTGGGTGTGGAGTCTCCTTGGGGGGGGACAGGCACACAAGCTGGGATGGGTTTGGGCCACAGGTGGGCTCAGCTGGGCAAAGGGCTGACCTGGCAGGGCTGTGAAGGGCCGAAGCCCAGCCTGCTGTTGTCTTGCTGGGAAAGGGACCACAGCCCCAGGATGGTGTGGGGGCCTGGGCTTGGGCAAGGGAAGGCCCAGGGGTGGGCATGGACAGGCAGAGTTGAATGAACCTGGTGGATATTTGCTGTACATTTTACAGATGTTACACAGGGAATGGGTAGATGTGCTGAAGGTGAGGTTGAGAGGTGTGGCTGACAAAGAGGCATTAGATAGTGGGGCATTACTGACCATGATGTAAATGGCATGGAAAAAGGGGCAGAGACTGAACTGAGTCCAGCTAGGCTGGAGTTCGTAATAGCTCCTCTGGGGCTTTACTTTAGATTGGTGGCCAAGAGAGTGGTGATAACAAACTGGTGTTCCAGCTTTTGCTGAGCAGCGCTTGCACGGTATATAGGCCTTGTCTTTTTTTCCCTTTCTGGCCCCACTGAAAGCAGGCTGGAGAGAAGATAAGGGTTGGGAGGTACCTGGTCTCAGGTAGCACAGAGTTATTATAGCAGTTGGGGTGGTTGTGTGTTCTGAATTTGGGATGAAAATAATGTTGATAGCACAGCAGTGTTTTGATTGCTGCTGAGCAGTGCATACACCAAGTCATGGACTTTCAGCTTCCCATACTGCCCTGCCAGTGAAGATGCTGTGGCTGCAAAAGAAGCTGGGAGGGACAGCTGACTCCAGCTGAACAAAATTCCATATCATATGACGTCAAGCTCAACCATAAAAGCTGGGGATACAGACACTGTCTCTGTCTTGAACCATAATCTGTTCTAACTCTTGCTCTTCCAATTTTTTCTCCCAAGTACTGCAGGTAAGGAGTGAGAAACTGAGTGGGGACTTAGCTGCCACTTGGAGTCAACCCACCATAGCCATAAATTTAAAGGCTGTAAACAGAGAAAAAATATACATATTAAAAAAAAAAAAAAAAGAAAAATACAATCCTTCTTGTGATGTTTCTTGTGGTATTTAAATGATTGTCATGAATTTGAAGGGAGGAGCTGTGAGGCTCTTGTTTGCCTGTGTGATGTTAAAGATGCAGTGTACTGAAGAAATATTTCAACACTCTGCCCCTGTTGAAAAGAAACTGTATTGGACAACAAAAGCCAGTAACACCAGACCTGAACGTTCAAAAGCCATTTGAGTCAGTCACAGTGCCATCAGGTCACAAGTTACACAATTTCCTCTGCATAGACCACTGTTTGAGTAACCTTGTAAAGCTGTTCTTGGTAATTAGGACAAAAAGTAACCACCCTGAAGAATGCAATCTGCTCGAACGTCCCCAGGAAAGCATGGAAGGACAGCTCTCTCATCTGCAGGGACTGCTGTGTGCTTCAGAGGTGCCGCACAGGACACGTCAGAAGGCACCAGGGGATGTCTGGGGAGAAGTGTTCTGCCTCCCACTCAGCAAAGAGGGAGCAGAAAAAGAAGTGCATGAAGCCTTTCCCTGCTGGTTCCAGCAGGAAAATCTATGGTGGGTGCTCCCCCTGCTCCCTGCCCCAGGCTTCTCGCTTTCTCTAACTGAGGTTTCCCTTTTCTACTCTCAGCCAAGTATCACCACTTCCCTAGGGATGGCAACTGACAGAGGTTTTAGTAAGAGCATCTGCATCAAATAATAAAAGTTCCAGCAGTTACAAAATAGTAGAACAAGAATTCACAGTCAGATCTGTTTCCCATCTTTACAGGGACTGCATTCAGGAAACAGCCACTGCACTGGCAAGAGCCCTTCACACTGGGTCTCACTGTGGCAGCAGATCTTCCCTGACACAACTCAAAAGCAGCACAAGTGTGGCAGTGGAGCAGCATTATTCCATCCTTTCCACGGGCCAAAATATGGCATAGAAAAAAACTTTACAACAATCTGTTTTCACTTGAACCTAGTCATCCTTTCCATGGAAAAGACCAATTGGAACAGTGAACATCTACACAGAAATACGTACTTTGCTGAAGACCAAGATTTGGGCCACGTACAACAGAAAATGCAGTGATCCTTTGGATCAGAGCAGGGAGAAAGCTTGGTAGAGTAAGTATATGGGAGGGGAGTAAGGTACTGCTAGCAAGTTAAGGAAGATGTCAGACATAGTGCCAAAGACCAGAGCTATGTCCCCCCATCAGAAAGTATTACTAAACTGTTTGTTCAAAAAGTGTTGCAGAAGGCAAGTATGAACTAGCAAGACATTGACTAAGGCTCTCCTAAAACAGAATATCCAAGAATAGTTTAACTGGTGGTAGGTGAATGGTTGGACCAGATGATCTTAGTGGTCTTTTCCAACCTTTTAACGATTATGTTTCTATGATTCAGGCATAGCTCTTATCTTGCTTAACTGCTTTTATATGCACTGATGTGAATGTAGTGGAAAATCAGACAGAGTCTGGGGGTGATCCTTACCTTTAACCTGAGAAGAGTTGCAATGCAGTTAGCATTCAGATCCCAGTGCAGTCCCCACAGCTTCCTAGAGTTCAAACAGAATGAAAGGACTTACTGCTGGCACATACTCTTTTTGTTTATTCCTATATGATACTGATTTTCTCCCTCACTGTTACACAGCTTTTTGCTTCAGTGTAAGTGAGCACAGCACTCTCTACCTTTTTGTGACCGTGCTCCCTACAATGAAATTTTGCCTCTTGCAGATTGTTTTAGCAAATCAGATTTTGTCTCTGATTTTATCACTTCAGTCCAGCAACTCCTTTTTTCTTTCACTGACTTTGATTAACATGCTTGTGCTAGACTTAATAAATCAGTACTGCAGTTTCATGTCTTGTCAGTCTGGATCACCACCTTGCCTGCATTCTCTCTGCTCCTGAAGCAGGATTTGTGGCTGAGATTACTATTTAGAGTATTTATCCCCAGCTTGACTCCGTTCTCATTTCTCAGGAATCATTTTCTTCCCACTGTGTTTATAAGCTTGAAATCCAGTTGAGGACTTTTAGGCCACCAAGGAAATTTGAATTTAATTGTTTCATGACATAGAGCTACTCTCTTGAGAAAACCCAGCTGAAACACTGCCTATGACATTAAACACGGATTTGGTTGGAAGCTTTTCCAAGAGAATAAAAGATAACTTGATTTGTGATTCATCATACTGTGGCGGAACTGGGGAAAGAAAGAAAGTGATAGCTTGCTTAGCTTTCAGAATTCCTTTGGCAATTTCTTTTTATCGTAAATACACCTCCTTTCTATGTCTGGTTTAGAAATGTACTTGTTAAGTACTCAGAACTGCTGCAGGGTAGTGAAAGCTGCAGATTATGAAGAGGAAGTTCTTGTGGGTTTCAGTTGCTGCCAAGAATAACAAAGCTAGAGAAATAAATCTGGTACGTGAGGGCTGGTGCTGAGAAAGTATTATCTTCTAGCTATAAATAAAAGTTTCTTCACTCTTAAAAATCATGAATATATGTGGATCTCTGTGAAATTATAACAAAAGTTCACAAGTAATCTTTAAGAAAGTAATCTACAACTCCACTCTGCAGGCTGCAGTATCAGTACTATTACTGAGTCTCCATCTGGATGAACAAGTTCACACAGAAAGATTTATAGAAACTGAAGAACATAAGCATCTTCAGTAGCCTGTAGCAACCTATAAATCCAAAACCTGCTTTTACACGAGTGTGGCTTCTTTCTTCCTCCCTCAGTATTCATCCTTCACCTTAAAGGCCACTGTCAAGCACTCTGAAATTTTTGTTCTCTGGTTATTGTTAAAGCTGACTTCAGGGTTACTGCTTTAAACGTTTCTTGCTGGAAAATCTCCCACTTCCTCATCTCCTGACATTTCCACTGTGGTCTCCATTGACGAAGTGAATGCTTAATTAATGGAATCCTTAATTAACAGAAGTAGCTTTACTGGACTGAGCAACACGTTTCTTGACAGCTAAAGATTTCATGATTAGCTGGGTTTTCCACAAAACATTATTTAAAGCTGGATTTTTCTGTGCAGTAACAGAAGTATCTTAGAAGTTTTACTTTGTAGGAAAAATGATACAATGAATCTTATGTATATATATATACAGGTAAGAAAGACTAGTATGAAATATAAGCCAGTAGCTGAGGAAGTTAGCTAGATAAGTAAAAAAAGTTAAAAATCTACTGACGTGCACTTAATCTCACTGAGAAGAAAGAAATCTGACCCAAGAAAAGGGAAGTCAACAGGAAAGGGAAATTCATTAGTGACAGTGTGCAGAAAAAAAGATAGAAGAGCAAAGCAGGAATTTGGAGAAGAACTGCACGGGATACAACAAACCCAATGAAACTTTCTAGGTATTACAGAAGCAGGAAGTCAGAAGTGAATTAGTTATCTCCAAGCCCAAGACGACCACGAACTAAAAGACAACAAAAATGCAAATAAACTTATGGAATTCTTTGAATAATCCCTTCCCACCATGTCACAACAAAAGTATTCATTCACCAATCCAGGATCAGTAATTTCAAGTAATGAAGATGGGCCTCAAACAGAGACTGAAGATGAAAAGTACAGCAAACGAGGCTGGCACAAACTGGCAAACAACAACTCACTAGGACTAGCTGGTACCTCTCCAAAGCTCTGCGGATGCTGAAGACAGAAAGGATTTAACAGCTATCAAAATATTCAATCTCTGGTTAAAATCAGCAGCTCCACTGGAGACCTGCAGGGTAACAACTGTTCCAGATATTAAAAAAAAAGAAAGGAAAAAAGAAAAGGTAGGGAACTGAAGAAACACAGATCATAGAGTTTTATTTCAGTATAAGTTAATCTTGTAAAATTTAAATAAAACTAGTCTTTTAAAACATCTCAGGGAACATGATAGGACCAACGTCTGATAGAACCCCATGTGTTTTGTATGAGTACAATCACTGAGAAAAAAAAATGTGAACAGTGAGTCAGTCAATTAATTTTGCAGATGGTTGAAAATTATTTCATTTAGCAAGATCAGAGAAGATTGCAAGGGATTCTGAAGGAACCTAATAAAGATGTCTTAGTGAGAAGTAGAACATCTAAAAATTGGTACTGGCTCATATTCAGGAACAACAATCGACAGGAACAGTTTCAGACCCATGAATTTGCTTACCCAGTTTACTCTTAGAGACAAGAAATCTGCAGCATTTTTTTACTTAATGGAAGTCTAGATACACTATCTATGAGGTTTGTAAGTTCTTACGTATAAAGAATAAAATAACTGTTAACCACAGGAGCCTCAGGGCAAGAACATTTCAGCAGGTCTTCATCCAGCTTCAGGAATCGCAGGCGTAAGGATCCAGGTCACTTAAAGGCTGGTCAGTCTCAGTTCAGTCCCTGCGAAAACAACATAGCAAAATGTTGTGATCAGCACTGCAAAGTCCAACTGGCAGCCAGAAACTACAGCACCCTTCAGGGGCTGACACTGAAGTTCATACTGTTTAATGTCCTCATTATTAACCCCAATGGCAGGACAATATGCATTCTCAGCAAGTCTGCAGACAACGCTAGATTAGGAGGAACAACCAAGTTGGTACCTGAACAGAAGACTCAGAGCAGGTGGAGCCAGGCTGAGCAAAATTCTTAATAGATGTGCAGAACAGCAGGGGGAAAAAAGGCTGTGGGCAGAGTTTGGAACACAGGAAATTCCAATTAGATATAAGGAAAATATTCTCATTATAAGGATAGTCAAACACTGGAACGTGTTCAGGCAGCTTTTGGGATCTCCAGCCTTGGAGTTGTCGAACACTCAATTAGAAACCTCCCTGAGCAAACTGATATAACCAGACCCTCTCTGAGCAACAGATTGGATTAGATGGCATCCAAAGGTCTCCTTCAACCTAAATAATTCAATGATTCTATGATTCTAATTGATTTCAAAATTCTTCACCATTAGTATAGCCAGGAATCTTCCTTTGAAGCATCTAACCCCCAACTGCATAAGAAATGGGATACCAACTGCTTTACACATCTTTAGATCCCAAAGCCTGTTCTAAATGAGTGAGCAGAGCAGGACCCAGAGGCATGCTCGGAGTTTGCCTGCATGTCCCTGAAAGACTGATGTGTGATTGATGTGCCTGTGGCTGAGCGTGAGTGAGTCCATGTGGCATAGCACACTGGCTGTAAGGTTGCTTTAAGGCTTACCTCAAAAGACAATAAAGACTTAACCCTAAGGCATCTCCTGTTCAATCCAGTATGGCTGTTTCTGTCTGTTCAACAGAAAAACTCTTCTAGTGGGATTTTTAAACAAACAGCAAGGTATCTTGAAAAACAGGGAAAAGAAGTAACCATGCACAAAGAAATGCAGTCATTCACTGTTTTGTCTGGATATCATTTGATGGCCCTTCTTAGATCAATGTTCTCTTTTTACAGTCTCTTAATCTGAAAAGATATTCATCATACTACAGAAAGCCACCTACACTTTCTCAAAAGTATTCAGAGCAAAGACAGAAATGGCTGATCTTATTAACATAGTTTTATATATACGTGTATGCATATAGTAGAAGTTCTTTGAAGATGGTGTCTGCATATGCACTGACATTTTAAGTGGGATATAGCTGCATCAATCTGGAGAGGACATGTAATGCTTTAACATTAATTCCTAACTTCTTGGTAATATTTCCTTACACTTCTTTGAGCTCATTTCTACTGATATTCTCAATCTATATGGTAGGACACAGCTCGAAAAGTTGCCCTCTCTAAGAATACAGGTTAATAGTTTATTTGAACAATGAAATGTACTGCAGTTTGTTTTGCATGGAATGGCAGGTTAGAGCAATAATGACTCAGTGAAGGGCTATACGCAGAGAGGAGCAATGCTGGCAGGATGTCACGATAGACCAGCACAGTGCAGAGGGATGTTCTTGTTGAGGACAGGAAAGACTGCCCAATTGACTTCTTCCCTAACTTGATGAAAGAGTCAATAGTGTGCTGCAAGTTCTATTCAAGTAGAAAAGATTGTAGTCTCTAACGAAATAGAGGGAAAAGGAATCTAGAAGATTGAGAAATGGAAAAAAAAAAAAAAGAGGTTAGATTTTAAATATGTAGACTGTAATAGAGGCCTAGTTCTGCAGGCAATTACATTAATCACTGCACGTAGTCATCAGACTCTGTTTTTTCCATAGCTTTTTCATGGCTAACAGTATTTGAAAATCAAAAGCTGAACCATCTCCACTGGAAAAGCAGAGTACTCTTCTTGCTGTTTGTCTTCAGGCTTATTTTGACTATTTTTCATAAAAACTTTTGAACATAGGGAAAAAAAACCTAGTAATTTGCCAAATGTATGGTCTGTTTTCCTAGTGAGAAAAATTCCTATAATCTCGTAGAAGTTGCCTAAGAATATCCCTTTCTGGCATTTCCTTTTATCTCCTACTGACCAACTTTGGATTTGCAAGGGCTCAGAGGCAAGAAAGTCTTATTAATAAGAATGCACAATGAACATCTAAAGTACTTTTGCTCAGTTGTAGCAGTGTATGACACTAGCAATAGCAAATTAGGAAATTTTACTCAGGTGTCATAAGCCTACCATACAATCATAAAATTGGTATTTTCTGCCTAGGGCTCTCACTGCTATCAGGTTGAATTCAGCACAATGCTAAAAGAAAGTGTAAGTATCAAACTAGCAGCAAGTGTACCTCTCAAAAATAAATTTAACAAAGAGCAAGAAAAATCACAGAGCTCCTTCAGTCGAGGACAAGTTATTATACTCACAAACATAAATACAAACCCCTATATTAAAACAAGGGCAAGGCTGATTCACAGGTCCACAGGGATATTTATTTTATACTGTAGTGGGATAGTAAGTCATAAAGCAGTAAAAAATAAACGCGACATTCATCTGGCACAGAAATAGCTTTGTTGTTGTTTTTTTCTTGGTTTACCTTATGCAGCTGTAACATCTACATCCCTTGTTCCCATCGATGCTGGCATACAGACAGGAGTTTTGCTGTGTGCCCTGCCAAATCCAGTCTCCCAGTCCCACAGTTGCAGGAGAGGGAGCCTGGAAACCCTGGGCACATGTGACAAGAGCTTATAATCACAGAATAGACAGAGGAAGTTCTGCTGTTACACTTCCACTACTGGAAATCCCTGAATTAGAGTAGAGATTAGTAGAGATGTTGGAATCATAGAATCAGAGAATGGTTTGGATTGGAAGAGATCTCAAAGCCCACCCAGCCCCAACCCCTGCCGTGGGCAGGGCTGCCCCCCCCAGCTCAGGCTGTGCAGGGCCCCATCTACTGCTCAGTTTCATCTTGATAACATCCTCAGTTTAATCTCCAGTTAGACCTTGTTCCTAAGGGGATGTTTCAAGCTGTATCACTACTCTTCTCTATAGGTTAGAGACTCAGAGGTAGGAAAATGTAGGCATAGAGACTTTCTGTTATTTGCTGATATTCTGACAGCAGATAAATTTGGATTGCTTCCTTTTCACAGAATCACAGAATTGCCAGGGTTGGAAGGGACCTCAAGGATCATGAATCTCCAACCCCCCTGCCACATGCAGGGCCACTAACCATCCCACCTAATGCTAGACCAGGCTGCCCAGGGCCCCATCCAATCTTGTCCTTTTCCTTCATGGATTCTTGAAATACTTAGAAATTCTTCCTGTACTCTTACATGTACTAAGAGCTAGACTATGGATAAAAGGCAACATTTTTCTATTTCCCCTTTGGAACCAGACTAACTCCACTGAGGCTTATGCAGAGCTCATTCCCACAGAAGATACAAAAAGATAGGAGAAGTCTCTCTGGAGAAGGAAACCCTACCAAAACTGCACAGATTGTCAGATACCCTTATTACTCCTACCACGTCCAAACACCTGCTATTAAATGACAAATTTAGATACCACTCTATGGATCTGGGCTGGGTCACTTTATGGTGACTTGAGTTTAGTCTGGTGGTGCATGACTAAATAACATTTCTGCATCTCCAAATCCCCACAGTATTGGCATATAAGAAGCAAGGATAACATTACAAAAGAGGCAGGGATCCTAGTCACTGGTCAGGAAAGACTCTGTAGACAACACTTCTGAAAGACACTAAGTCAGCAATATCAGACTGTATTCCATGTGACAGAAATCACTTCTGTTCCCTTTAGTAATTGTTCTGACTGTTACATGGACCCATGGACTGGAATGTGTATATACAAATTAAGAAGGTACTGCCCCAGCTCCCTGCAGCTCAAAGTTCAGGACAACCAAGAGATAAAGACTGGTTCCTTCCCAATTGTATCAAAAGAAACAATACATAAGAAGTCTACACAACTGGTAACATAAAAAAAAATAGCTGAAATACAATTTTAGTGCTTTTGAAAACTTACTATCACACAATGTTTGGTTTCCTAGAATAAAGATGTAGTGAATTATGCCTCTTATTTAAATAAATTGGCAGAATTTTTTCCATCTGTGGGATCATAACATAGCAAATCTGGCTCCCCAGAGTCCTCATACCCTGTATAAGACAGCAATATCTGTAAGATTCAGCACAGTTTTGGATATAAACAGAACAGGTGCAATTCAGACAGAGACAAAGCCATAGAATGAACTTCCCACTCCTTTATCAGCTTCTTGGGGATTGGTGGCTTTTGCCCTTGACAAATTGCACGTGTGAAGTTGTTTGAGAACTCCACTGCAGCCTTCCACTTTGCAGAACAGGTACAGATTCATTCTGAGGGCAGAACATAGCAAGGCCATGAGGCTTTTTTGGACAAGAATACTTGCTGAATACCTGAACACCCTACGTTGCCTGCTGCCAACAAGCATCTGAAGACAATCAGTTCTTCACAGAGACAAGTCTCCCTTTGTGTAGGAAAGGTAATCAGTAACCTTGATACTAGTCATTAGACTTACAAAAGAAATAGTTTATTGTATTTTATTTTGACTGAAAGACTCTAATACGTGAGATACAGTTTAATAATATTATGCCATGACATTATTAAAAATTATTAAACTTACCTAATGAAACTTTCTGCTGATGTGAATAAGCTAAACCAATTTTGTCGCTCCTAGAGAAAAAGACTCAGGAATGTTTGGGTGTTATGAACAAGAACTGTACCTGATTTTTTCATTCTCCATGAACATCAAGTCTACGTTTTTTTATATGTTCCTCTCAGCTAGCAATGAAAGCCATTTTCAGGTTATCAGTGCTGTCAAAGGTTTTCTAAGAGTGAGGTTTTTCCCTATTTGTATCAGTACTTGCCTCCAGGCAGGCGCCTTCTTCCTTTATCAAAGATGCTAACATTTATGCTCAAAGTAGAATGCATGCTAACCCAAGCAGACCAGATGATACTCCAGCCCACAGGTTGAGGGCCAGTGAGTTTTGAGAAGGGCAAGAAAATTCTCCCCAGCTTGCTACAAGAAGGGAAAATTCACAGAGAAGAGCTCACCAACTGATGCTTTCAGGGAGGAAAAAAAGAAACAACCCAAATAAAAATCAAAGATATCAATCAAATAACAATCATCTAATTTGGGAACAGATATCCCAAGAATATGTATATATATATGAGCAAAACAAATTGATCTTTTAGATGTAGATACTGGAAAGAAAGAAAATATTCTTTTCTTGGTTGATTCCCACACTGCTCCACTGAGTAAAAGTGCTAACATGAGACAGGTAGGGAACACAGAAAGATCTATAATGCTCAGTCTGACTCATCTTTCATTTCAGGTCGTCTTAAATTACGTAGGTGAATAATTAGCATGACGAAACTGATAATGGCACTTACTGCCATTCTTATCAGTATCTAAACAAGGACTATAAGAAAGAAGAGGACAGACTCCTTAGCAGTACCTGCTGTGATAGGACAGGGGGAGTTTTAAACTAAAAGGAGAGATTTAGATTGCACATAAGGAAAAAGATTTTCACAATAACAGTAGTGAGTCACTGGAACATGTTGTCCAGAGAGGAGGTGGCTGCCCCATCCCTGCAGACACTCAAAGTCAGGCTGGATGGGGCACTGAGCACCAGATCATTGCTGGGGTGATGGACAAGATGACCTCTACAGGTTTCTTCCAACTCAAACAATTCTCTGATTCTATAATTAAATCATGAGCTGTTTTTTGCCTGCAGGACAACGTGCTCTAAGAAGCAGAGGTAATGTTATTTGAATACATAACAAGTACATCCTAGTAATACAACTTTTCTGAATCAAAAGTGGTCTAGTGAAGTTACAAATATCTGACATTATTCATCTGTTTTCTGTTTTGCCTCAGTCTCCTGAAAAGGTCTCCTCAGCACATGGGGAAGGCTTCCACACTCTTTCTGGAAAACCAGCACATCTCTGTGACTCGCTGAAGTGCTCTACACTAATGCCCACGTCATGGGAACAAAAGCATGAAATGGAGGCCTGTATGCAGGGAAAGGGCTATGACTTCATCAGAATGCAGTGGCATAGCTCACATAATTAGAGCCTATTAGATAACTGGAAGAAACCTCTTGTTTGCACAGCCTAATAAATGCAAAAGAGACTACGCAGTCCAGCACAATCAGAAACAATCCAGATTTCTGGAGTGCACTGATGATCCTGACACAGGTGATCAAAAGATCAAGTGTAGATATCCTGACTAAACTCAAATGTAAGCAGCAACAGATGACCCAGGACAAACACAGAGTCATTATTCCAACCAAAGTCCATCTGGAGGTGAATCTGGTGAGGGACATAAAAGGCAACAGGAAAGACTTCTACAGGTACTCAGGCAGGAATATGAAAACTAGGGAAAATAAGGGCTCAATGCTGAATGAAGAAGGAACCCTTTGCAGAACACTGAAAAGAATGAGGTATTCAGTGCCTTTCTTACCTCAGTCTTTCCTGGTAAGACTGGTCTTTAGGAATTCCTGACCCTTGAGAAAAGAGGGAAGGTTAGAAGCCAAATAAAGACCTATCCTGAGCAGAGGACAATCAGGTTAGGATGCATTTGAATAGGATGTGAGCCCAAGGAACTTGATGGAATGCACCTAGTGAAGGGAGCTGCTCATGGTAAGGCCTCTTAATTATCCTGGAAAAGTGGAGCAGGTTGCCCTGGCATGTGTTGGCATCACTATGCAAATGATATGGCTATGATGGCTTTAGATACTCAAATGAACAAAGCCCTGAGCAACTTGGTCTGACCCCAAAGCTTGTCCTACGGTGGGACAGAAACTTCCTGAAGCCCCTTTCCAATCAGATTACTGTGAGGTAGCAGCATCTCATGGTCACTTGCTCTCCATAGTCACTGGCATCACCTGGATAAAGAAAGGCAGGCAGTTGCATGGCTTTCATGCTCTGCTTACCTACTTAGGTATGGAATTTCCACCTACAGGCATCTTATCTTACAATAATCAGATATCATACAATATCTGATATTTTCTGTAATTTATTCAGCCTCTGTTCCATGAGCCTCTGTTCTCTGTCATTCCTATGTGATTTGTGCACTGTTAGTAGAGTCCTGAAAATTTCCCTTCCACCTACTTTCTAAGCTGTCCACAGTCTTTTTTAATCTTTATCCCACTTTATCTTATTCAACTTCAATTCCTCAAAAAAAAAAAAAATCCATGTTTAAGCTCTAAGAAGTGATCCGTGTATTTCACAAGTGTCAAAGTAGCTCACTAATTTCCATATGAGCAGCTGACTATTATTTCCATATGAGCAGCTATTGGAAACAAATTCTTCAGACACTTTGCTAGGGCTTTAGGCATTCACAGTTGTTAGAACAAAGAAGAGAATCCCAGTCTGGAAGCCAAGCTGTAAACTTGGCACACAAACGGCATTAAGGAGATGAGCTTTAAAAGCCACATGCCTCAAAACTAAATACTGCAAGCATGGACTGTAAGACCTGTAAGACTTTATGAAGCATTGTATAGTTTCTAGCTTTTAAAAAGGACACATGCAACATCACGTTCCAAAAACAGTTTTGCTCATCTAGAAATAAGATGATTTATAAGTAGTCAATAGACAGTATTCAAATATTCCTATAAATGAAAAGGGTTAATTTTATCACTTTGAAAAAGGGTATAATTATACCCTTTGTTTTAAATTTTAAATATATTATGTACCTATATTATTAACATATAGTACTTAACAACAGTGCTTGTATAAAGCTGGATTTTTTAGTAGGAACATAATTCTGAAAGAAAATTAGAGAAACATAGAAAATTACAGAAAAATAGGAAATATTTCAGTAGCAATTAGTGGCAATGCAGAATGCCTATGGGGTCCAGGAAAATGTGACAATAATGCTGATCAATATATTACTTCAATAACAAGCTGAACCAGATACCTCTAACTAAAAGCCTTCACCAAGATGTTTTTGGTTTGATTTGGTTCAGATTTGTTGTGTGAATTCCTTTTATCATATAGCTGTGTTGCCTGACCCGTACTTAGTGTAGGAATTCCAGCCTGCTGTGATTTTTGGTTTTGCTTTTGTCTTTGCTTATTTGTTCACTGAGTGGAAGAATGTACACTCACAGGAACTAATGAAATAATTTGTAAACCTGCCAGCAAAAGACATCAGAATTAATCTAGTGGTGGTCTGGTAAAAGAGGAGAAGATAATCTCACATGAAACTTCCACATCTGCTTTGCATATTTCCTCCTTTATGCCTCTTTGCCTGTAGCACTATGCAGTGTGTAAACTCTGAAGCACGCGTGGTATTCCATCTCCAGCACTCCTGTTCTTGGCATGAGTGTCTGCTTCAGAGCAGAGAGACTTTAGGAGACTTCTCAAGGATACAGCTGATCCAAAACCCACAGAGGTGATACGATTCTTAGCAACAATAGCATGTTTTTGAGAAAGCATTAAGTGGCAAAGTGGTTCCCTATCACTAATGCTTTATATATTTCTTTCTTTCTTTTTTTTTAAGAGGAACTGAAGAAAGCAACCCTTTGTTCAACTTAAAATCTCCTAGTTTTATTCTTCAGCCTTTCTCTCACTGGCTTTATTGTTGCTGTATTTTTCCTACTGACATTCTAGTAGAAGCATCTGGGAAGAAGACTGTACAAATGAGTGGAAGCAGAGGGGATATGAAAGACAAGAAAAATGGCTTTATAATAATCCATGAGGACAGTTTCCCACTGGGAAGAAAATCATTGGAGGGAAACTACTATGTGAAATTGAGGTGACTGGGATGCTTGGATAGCTACTGTCTTATTTGTATTATGAGTTACCAGAAAATTAATGGCCTATTATGAGTAAGAGCAATCTACATCATCATTCTGTTAATTGGCACACCTTACTGGTATCTGCAGGGTTCCACACTGGATATTTGATGATTCATCAGTGGTGTGCGCAACAACGGGCCTTTGGGATGGTAAGAGTTTTTTGCCTTGCACTGTTTGCAGGGCCCAGAGATGAGTGACCTTCGTTTCATCTTTTCTCGGGTCCTTCGTGTCTCGTGGTACAGCCATCATCTTTTCTAAAAAAAACAGAGAAAAATGAATATTTAGGAATCCTTACAGATACTGTACAGATGGCTGGTTTAGTGACAGCTGTTAGAAGAGAGTTTAAGCCACAGTTCTATGCCATGTTGTCATTTTCTCAATTCCTTGAAGACCGACTAAATAATAAAGATGAAAAATATTAATCATTAGGATTTAAAGAGAATCTTCACAACTGGCTTACACAATAGAGAGGAGAAAGCCTTGTAGGGAATAGGGCAGGAGAAGCCCATGGCATCATCTATACATATTACGTATGGGTTACATAAATCCATTGACAGTAACACAAAGCATGGCTTAAACTGAAGTACAGAAGAATCCTAGCAGACATGAGGAAGAATAAACAGAGCTAATTTAACAATGAGATGTACTGTTGGTTCAACAAACAGGATCTACGTCATCTGACAGCTTCAATAACAAGTTAGACAGTGGTAAAGAATGACATACATCTGTGGTTGATCCTGTCTTTCTAGGCACTGACGGAGTAGACGGTACCTTAAGGCATCTCCTGACATTTCATACTTCATAACATGTATCTTCAGCTTTAAGTACTGGAAGTATCTGAGCTCTTTTTAACAGAATGGACTCCTCTCAAACATTTGAGAGCTGATGAAAAATACCTTATGAACTTTTTCCCCGAGAAAAGTTATTTAATTAATGTTGCATTACTGCATATTGTTATTTTGCTTTATTTTAATCAACATTTTGGTTTTCAAGGGTTGGGTTCCTTCCACGTGAGGACTCATTTCCCAGTAGGTAGTATAGCTTTTAGAAAACTTTCTGTGTAAAATTCTGACAGTAAAAAGCAACCTGATGTAGGAACCTGCGTGAACATTTTCATCTGAGATGTCACTGATAAGAAAGATTTAGAGACCTTGGAAGTTATATTTTCTGCCACAAAGATTTCAGCGAGGCCAGTGGCAATATAAGTTACTACCATATCATCCAGATGATTAAATGCCACTTAAATGTTTTAAGGACAAGGAATAGTTCTGCTGCTTTATCTATTCTGTTCATTATCCTTCTCCTTAGCTTGTAAAGCAATAGGATAACAATTTCATTTGTATGACAGTGATAACTGTCCAGCAGGAACAAGCCTGAGACCATCAATTCATTTCCCAAAAGCCATCCATTACTTAATCACAGCACGTTTAACACTGGGATTCAGCTGAGTCACATACATTAACCATGTTATGCTTTCCTAATTGGAGACTTTAGTAGATAGTGTTTACATTACATGTACATGAAATTCTGTTAATGAGTTTCTGATTCTTCCTCATGTTTGATACTTATACAAACACTTTAAACGTGGGCAAATATTGCACAATGATATCTGTATGTCTGTAAATTCTCCTACAACACATTGCTCATGTTCTTTTCATGTAAATTTGAAAGCACACTCTATGGCAGTTTGTAAGCAGAAAAAAAATTAAGGTAGGACTACTTCTATTCTCTGAACATAGATTTGTGAACAGAAAGTTATATCAACGTACTCACATTTATATTGAAAGCCATTTGTGGGATTAATGAATCTCTGAACCAAGGAAAAGATATCACACAGGTGATTTGGATTATTACACGTTACAAATTAATAGAAAGGCTGATAGTCATAGTAATTAACTCAAAAGCAACTCACAGATCGAGCATACACTGTGGCAAAGCCCACTTCCAGATGATTCATAAATAGAAGAGAGCAAACTGATCAATCATTGTCCTGTGAAAAAAGTTTGCCAAACTCTCTTATTGTACTTCTTTTCAGCTCCATCATTCCCTTGCATCTCTATTCCCCTTTCTTCACAGCAAGGACCTCCGTTATCTCCAGTGCGTGGACCTGCAAGGAGGTACTGTTGGCTGTAGCTTAAATGCAGCTCATCTATGATAAATGAGAAAGAGTAAAGCTAAAAAGAAGCCTAAAGCTTGTGGTCATATTAACTTTGATGAGAACAGAGTATGGATGAATGGTGATTGTGTGAAGGTCAGCAATTTCTGCAAAAGGAAAAGACAAAAACCATGAAAGACAGCACACCAGTATTGAGAAATCAGTCATACAGAGTGATCAAAGGGAATGAGAGGAAACTGAGCATGAGACATATTTGTGACTCATTGCAATATAACCAATAGAATGTATTACAAATTAAAAAGTCATTATAGAAATTGACAATCATACAGTAAGAGAAGCATAAAAGGTCTCAAAAAATCAAATATGTAAAGCAGTTTATGTAAAACAACTAAAAAGATGTAGAAGAAAAGAATACTACAGTAAAATATCTGTTTGTCTTTTCAAGAAAGGACAACAGTCACATTAAAATCTTCTAAAGTGAAAAAGATGAAGTTGCTAAAGAGTGAATCCTTCAAAGATGTATTCATGTACATGAACAGTCCCACTTTAACACATGGAAACACTTACGTGAGTAAAACTCTCAGCAAATGTTTTAGGAGAACTTTGTGTCTTCTAACTTCACATTTTTTCTTACATCTATTCATTTACCTCCATCAGCATTAGCAGGGGTATTAATATTGGTTGATGTGCTGTAGTATCATTTACTCACAATTTCCATGTACTTCTACGGGTAGCAGAGGAGTTACTGAACTCAGGTAGTCCCTAAGTGAATGCCCAGATCTTCCAGGAAGATCTTCCAGGTTGTGGATGCCCCATCCCTGGAGGTGTTCAAGGCCAGGTTGGATGGGGCCCTGGGCAGCCTGGTCTAGTACTAAATTTGGAGGATGGTGGCCCTGCCCGTGGCATGAGGGTTGGAGCTTCATGATCCTTGAGGCCCCTTCCAACCCGGGCCATTCTATGATTCCATGATTCTGTGATTCCAAGCCATGGTAGCATAAGCTGCTTTTCAGGGACAACTAGAAGGCCAGCTGTCTGCTCAGTTCCATCATTCTTCCCACAGAAATTGCATACCCAAACTGACTGCTAGCAGTCAGACATCATATATTAACCATTTTTTCGCTACTGAAATAGAGGTTCAGTGTGATCCCTGTTGAGCAGACAGCCAGGTGAGCTTTCTGACTGCCTCTCACCACTCATACCATGATGCAGAGTTAAGCAAAGAAAACACTGCTGCCAACATCCAAAATACACCTGCAATTTGGGGCATCATCACATCCACTCTTACAGACAACATCCCCCAACTCCTTTTCACCTTTTCCCAGCAGATTCTCTTAGTACTTTTGCCCTTAACTGAGCAACATTGTGCAGTTGCAGTCATTACAACTGTTCTCAGTCTGGATTTACCTTTGGAGGTCAATACTAATTATTCTGCCATACATCCCCCATTTCAGAACTGCAAGCAGCTTTCATGTCTTCTCTATTTTTTTCAGTTACTCCAGAAAAAGGTATTAACTCACCCTACAAGTCTTGCCATGGGGCTGTTCTGCCATTCATACAAAGAAAATTGCCTTTCTTCTCCGCAGAGTGCAATGAATTTTTCATCTTCTCACCTCACAGTTATATCTCTCAAAGAATAAAAGTAACTACAAAATTAGCGAGGATTCAGTAACAGTAGGTCAGCTATAAATACTTGTAAATGGGAAACATCTAGTGAACATCTTTGGAATTACAACATTACAGCATTCTGATTTTAGGAAAGTTACAATTAAGCTCCACTTCCATACAACCAGCTCTATATTACAAACTCAACAAAAACGTATGGTGGAGCAGAAGTCCTACTCAGTGCACCTCATGCCTTTTACCCAGTTATTCAGATACAGCACTGTCACAGTTCTGACCTGCTTCGACGTGGTTCCTTGACTAAATGGCACAGGGGGACCCTATGATGGGTCTAAAAACAAAACAGCAGCAACGAGCTAAGGGAGAAAATTAACTCACTAAGTATTAGAGCACAGTGTGAGAGAATGCAATATAACACAATACAATTGGAATTGTAGCTAATACATTAAATAAACAAGAGATTGTCCAAAACCAAAGGCCTTACTCTAATGTTGAAGGTGAGACAGCTACGGAGCATACACTGCAGAGCCAAGCAGAAAAAGAAGTCTCATGACTCCCAGTTTTCTCTTTCCCTTTAAGCAGAAAATGGAAATGGAACAGTGAAGTATTCTGGGAGATACAGTTCATTCTTTCTCTTCTGTGAAATGTACCAGGAACTATCAACAATCCATGGAACTGAAGCCTTAACTCTTTAACTCCCCGTGCATTACCTGATGTTATGATGTGGAATACCAATAGCAGAAATCTTGAAACCACAACAAGTATGCCAGGGGACAACATCAGGGCCAACATTGTCTATCTTCATTAATGACCTGACCGTCTGGACAAAGTGCACTCTCATCAAGTTTGTAGATGCTACAACATTGCTGCTGAGGCACTAGTTGAGTGTGCTGCCATTCAAAGGGAGCTGGATTGGCTGCAGTATTAGGCTGAAAAGAATCATGTGATATTCAACAAGAAGAAATGCAAAGTCCTGTGTCTGTCAAGGAATGACTCCCCAGTACTTAACGACAGGATGAGGAGAAGCACTACAGAAAGGAATCTGGGTTCTGCAGGACAAAAAGCTGACCACAAGCCAATACTGTGCCTTCACAGCAGAGGAAGTCAACGACCTCCAGAGTCACGTTAGGCAAGGCATTGACAGCAGGTCAGCAGAGGAATTCCCTCTCCTGTACTCAGTTCTGGTGTGATACATCTGGAGCTCTGGGCTTACTGGTATGAGACAGGAAGCTACTGCAGCAGGTGCAGTGAAGGGGCACAAAAATAACAAAGGAAGAGGATAATGTGACATGAAGAGAAGCTGAAAGAACTGAGACTGTTCAGCCTGGAAAAGAAGAGGCTTAGGGGGATCTTGTTGATGATATAAATTCTTGATAGGAAGGAATGAAGAAGAGGGAGGGAGCCAGATTCTGCCCAGTGACAGGATAACAAGTGATGAACACAAAGTGAACACCTGTGAAAGTCTGTATAAATAGGAAAAACAAAACAGAAAAACAACAGTTTTACTCCAGGAGAAGTCAAACACTGGAACAGATTGCCCAGAGAGGTGATGGAATTTCTGGAGATGCTCAAGCCCAATTGGACACGTCTGCGAGCAACACCCTGCCTGAGCAAGCAGTGGACTAGAACATCTCCAAAGGTGCCCTTCCAGAATCTGTGATTCCAATTGAAATTCTCTGAAATTACTCTTCTTGTACCTTTGGGTGCTCCCAGATGAAATCATTAGGAATCACACAACTTATTTCCCCAATAGGATATAAGAATCTAACACCTAGAGACCTGTATTTTTCAAGACTGTCGTGTTGTAAGCATTTACACAGCTTCATTTTTCATGTGAAGCTATATTCATTCAATCTGGAGTTTACTTTAAGTAGTTTGGACCACACTTCAGAACTTCATCACACCAGTGGTTCCACCCTCACTCTAAAGGTAATGCTGCTTTTCCTGAATACTCTGATTTGGCCCTGAGAGCTCACAAGCTACACCTGCTCACTAACTGAAAATACAGCAGCAAAAATTATTTCCTGATTTGTTCGCTTGCATCAGCCCAAGACATTTCCAAACCAAACCCTCCAGGTGGGCTGAGAGGGTATGGTCTATCTCCTCTGGTTCCTGACTATTGAGTCCCACCACGTCAGAAAGTACAGCACGTCAAAAAGTCTGTGCAGTGCTCAAAAGTGAGATGGGGAGAAGCTAGGTTGGCACGATGAGATATTCTGCACAGCCCTTACTAAGCTGATGCTCAGATAAATCCCTGCTGTCTAGTGTAAACTCCTTTACCTTTTACCTCCAGTTACCTCACCTAATGATCCTCTAGTAAGATGAGGTATATCCATTATGCCCTATCCCCCATTCTTCAGGTGCCCTCTGTGCTCTGTCTGAAGTCAACTCAGGCTCTGCAGGTGGCAGTATGTCCTACCTGTTGCTAAGTCCACACGTTCTCCTTTCCCTATCATGACACTGCTACCCAAAGCTTGCACAGTTTTAGAAGAAAAACAAAAGGACAAAAATGTTCTCCAGAAAATAAGTCCCCTCCTGTTAGCCTGGGCTCATGTAAGGGCCAGTCACTGAAGGAAGTTGTCGTAGCTTGGCCAGGTTTGGTGACAGGGAGCTAAGGGATCTATGGACTGGGAAGAGAAAAGGGTGGGGGAAGAGGCAAGAAAACCAGCAGCAGTGAACTAAGGGAAAAACTTCATTTAAAAAATATAGTGGCACAATGTGAGATAATAGAATACGATGGGATTTGGAGTTAACAACTCAAATAAAATAGGAGAGAGTTTACAAAACTGCATTCCTTACTCTAATGCTATAGGAGAGACAGCCAGGAGCACAGAGAGCAAAGAGAGGCAGTCTTGAGACTCCGCCAGTTTTATCTTTTTGTTCGAATGGAAATGGAACAATGAAGTCTTCTGGGAGTTGTAGCTCACTCTTTTCTTCTGAGATCAGGAAACCAGAAATGCTGACAAGCCACTGAGCTGCAGTACTAACCCTTTAACTCCCAGTACAGTGTGATGTTATGATGTGGAATACTGACCAAAAATCATAAGACCACAACAAGAGAGTACCTCTTGGAGCTAGGCTGCTTCCTGGGAAGGAGTGCTGTGTAGCCATAGAGCCCCTTCACCAGTTGGGGGAGCACAGTTTTTCTTGCTATGATTACTGGTCTACCTGTGAATACTTTGCCTGGTATCTCCAAGAATCTGTCAGAGGCAATTTTGCTTCTTTGTGAGCAGGGCATCTACACTACCTTTATGTTGTGTGTTCAGACAGTGCTAGTCTGCAGCCATGTGCAAAGCCCTACGAAATCATTAGGGAAAAACTTGTGCCAAGACATCTGAAGGCACTTCTCCAGAAAATACAGGTGGGCAAAACAGTGTGCACCTTCTCTCTGCCTTTGATCTCTTACTCTGATTCCCTGAGAAGGAAAGTGCAGAGGCTGAAGGGGAACCACAGGGCACTTTGACAGCCTGTCCACCAGTAGGGATGCATGCGGGACCGTGGCTATGCAACATGCCCACAGAGCCACTTGTCTTCAGCTCTGACAGCTACCTGCAAGTCTTTGACTTCAGTGACTCTGAATAGGGTGCTCACTCTTAACTACTGATACACTACAAAACATTTCAGATAGTTACATTTAGTACTGTTGGAGCAAAGGTTTACTCTAGCTTCAATACATGGAAAACAGAATTTGCTTGTAAGTCCTCCAAGGGTAGACATAATGGCTGCAATAAAATAAATCAGTGATCTACATTTGCTGCTGTTTTCCATCCCAAACATTTCACTGTCGGAGCATAATCAGCTGAGACTACAGATGAGCCTTTAAGAAATTAGCTTAGGAGTTACTGTGCTGTGATCAAGTTACAAAACAACAAGAGGCTCTAATACTTGGATTCAGAGTGCATGAGATTGCTATTCAATGTGAAGAACGATCATTTAATAAACCAACCTACTTGCCTTTCATCTGTCTTCACCACTTTCACCACAAGACTTACAGAAATGTCATTAGAAATTGACAGGCATTTCAGTTCATACACAGCCTCCTTCTGTAAGATAACAAATACTTAATTGCCACCCAGGGAGTAGGAATATATTTAAGTTTCCCCCACAGCCTTATGGAGTTTGCATCCAGGTCACCCTCGTTCCTATAGAGCACACGAAGCACAAGAAACAGATGTAAAAGTATATACACACACTCAATTCACACCTCTCTACTTCTGTTCATTTTTTTCTCATGTGAACAAATGAAGAACCCATCTGGAGATCAACGGGAAAACAAACAAACCAAAAATGCACATAAATAGAAGGCATTCCTGGAGCCTGTATGGATTGTAAGCCTGTGTAGCTACTTCTACTATAAACAGTAACTGAATAAATTGTTGATATGGTTTTCAGACTAAGAATTAGAGCCACATTTAACTCTCTTTCAGGCAAAGTCCCTGATCATGAGGCTTTCAGCTCTGCTCCTGCTGATGTTTCCTCATTGGGGAGCAGGAGGCAACTCTATGCTGAGCAGTTCATCAGCAGGATCTGTCTGGGATGGAAGACCCTTTCCCAGTTCGGGACCTGTTTGTAGCTGAATCTTATTTCTCCTCTCCAAAGTCTCAAGACAATACTGAATCCTGTGCTCCTGCACTGCCCTATACTGGTCAAGTGCTCTCATCACCTTATCCAACAGCATGGCCTTAAAAGTGCACAGAACTGTGCTGCAGTTCAGCACATACAGGACTGCTGAACGTGACAGGCAGCTTCAGAGACACCCAGACTCGTCTGAGCCAGCAGCAGGAAACAAGGAGCACCCTAGAGCACCTCAACTTTCATCAGTGCCTGCATGTGGGGAACTGAGCCAAGTTCCTAGCTCCATGTGCACACCGACATGAGGACACCTATGTTCAGGAAAGCAATTAACTGGAAACTGAATCTCACTCTTCCTCTGAAATGTTGCAGTCTTCTTCACAACATTTTTAGATGACTGTATAAGAACAGAAAAAAAATCCGTAAAGACATGATTTAATTAAAATTTGTCACCTTCGCTTGATCTTAAAGAGCACTTTCTCTATTAACAAATTTGATACATGAAGAAGGAAAGACAATTCAATCTCTACAATCTCCACTAGATCTTTTTTTCTCTCTCTCCATCAAAATACTTCAAATCCCTTTCTACACCCTTGGTATTCACCCAAAAGCTACTATTAAAATCCACCCCATCTGCATTCTTAATTTCATCTTTATAGATCAAAAGTATTTAAGATAATCTGTGATCCTGAGCAGATCCCAAGCAGCAGCCCAAATACAAAGTGACGTATATAGAATAGAAAAAATAGGATATGCAATAACTATTTCTCCTGCTATCATAGAATCACCGAGGTTGGAAAAGACCTGCAAGATCATCACCAATATTTCTCACTAAACCACGTCCCTCAACACAACATCTGAACGTTCCTTGAATGCCTCCTGGGTCAGTGACTCCACCACCTCCCTGGGCAGCCCATTCCAGTGCCTGCCCACTCTTTCAGAGAAGTACTATTTCCTAATGTCCAACCTGAAGCTCCCCTGGTGCAACTCGAGGCCATTTCCTCCAGTCGTGTCACTAGTTACATGGGAGAAGAGGCCGAGACCAGCTGGCTACAACTTCCTTTCAGGTAGGTAGAGAGAGCTATAACGTCTCTCCTGAGCTTCCTCTCCAGCAGATTGAACAATGCCAGCTCCCTCAGCCAAGTTGTTAACAGCCTACCCCACTCTGTTAAAGAGAGGAGCTGCATAATATTGTGGCAGATTAAAATTACTCAAGTACCCCAATAGGCAGGAAGGTAAATATTAAAACTAAAGTCCAGTGGGATCAAAAGAACCAAACATATAATTTCCAATCGTGCAAATTTTAATTTCATTATTAGGGAGTCACGAACTTCATGGAAACCAGGAGGATTCACCTCTTAAATAGATTTTACTACGGGTGTTTTATCATAGAGTTCTGCACTGAGCTCTCAGGTTTCCTATAAAGCTGCAAGGAAATCTGCCCCTCCAGCAAGTCTGTTACCTTGAACACATCCCATGTCACAGTGCATCTGGGAAGAGTGACAACTGCTAACTCTCCTTGTACACTTGTGTGTGCATTTACCCTAGAGGTCTCCCTGTAAGCAGTAAGCAAAGGC
This sequence comes from Phasianus colchicus, assembly GCF_987193195.1. Lineage (NCBI taxonomy): Eukaryota > Metazoa > Chordata > Aves > Galliformes > Phasianidae > Phasianus > Phasianus colchicus. The sequence continues at coordinate 4,383,343 of NC_143476.1, forward strand.
TGTCATTGCTCCAGATGTGTGATAATACGAGATCAATGTCTGAAGCAGCCTGTCTGACAGTGAATCTCTGCTTTGAGGAAGATGAGGAAGAAGGTTAGATATTACACGGACTTCTTCATTATTCACATCTGTCACTTTTATCTCAAGCTGTGAGTAACTGTCTTATTTTGTAGGTTTTCTTCACAGCTGCAAAGCTCAAGTCTTTTGCTTCTGCCTTGCTACACATTCCACTGCAGCCACAGATAAGGTGCAAGATGGGCACCTTATCAGATGTTCCCCCAGACAACAGAGGAGATGCAGCCAGCACAGCTGCTGCTGCCACATGGCATTTCTTATCCCCCTGACATTTCAAAAACACAGGAACAGCTTCAGCTGTCAGTGAAGTGCTTTCTGAGAAGGCATACTGCTTTGGAAAGAGTAAAGCCATACTGCCACATTATGTAGTACAGGAGATGAAACAAAGATACGCATACACTACAATTCACAACAAGATTTACTTACATACTAAATAGAGATATAGAGAGTTTTTTAGATGGCTTTCTTAAAGTGACTGCCAGCTCGAGGCAAGGCAAAAATAAGAGATACATAAAATGAATACATAATAAGCAGTTAAGTTAAAAAAAGAAAAAAGAACAGGGCTCAGATAAGGTCAATTTGCAATAGCTTAATAGGTTTGGGATGAAAGATGGGATTTGTGACTGTGATCAATCTGTAATACTTAGAGTTAAGGACTACATGAAAATCTTTCATAATGGAAAGACTCATTGGTATGCCCTTACCTTTGTCAGCTGCTCACTTCTTAACTGTATACTGATGATCTTAAAGACAACTGGCATACTCTATTTCAGGCTATGAGTAAATACATGGAGAATACTCAGTTCTGCAGTGCTGGCTGTCTTGTTATCTTTTTGGCAAAAATGCCGGTGGCTGAATGGTGCCTTTAGAAAGACCTGACATTTCCCAAGTGAGCCTGGAAAGGAACACATTCTATCTTCTCTTCCCTACAAAGTTCCTGCTTAGCCCAGATTTCTGATTCAACAGAAGGGGAATGCAAGCTCATCAAATATGCCTGTAGTGTATGGCTACAGCTCTCCTGAGCTCTAAAACATTACATCTTTTTCTGCGAAAGGTACATTTGGCATGCAGGTTTGCCCAGGGAATATCAGCTTCTATATTTTCCTTCATAATTCTATTCCATTTAGTCAGAGCTGCAGCCAAACAGAGAATGCCATGACCATTGCTACAAACATC